>NC_080848.1:47798333-48099274 GCF_030435755.1 Ochotona princeps | reverse complement strand
CCGGGTGCCCTTTTCTCACGCCCCTCTCTTGAGGAGAAAGGAAAAAGCCACATGAAAACTCAGCTAGATGAGAGGAGTCCTCATGCAGTCTGTCCCACTGTGAGGCGAGGTTCTGGAAGGACCATGGGAGGGATTTGTACCACATATTAAAGATGAGATTTATGAAGAGGAGAATTTAAGTTAGATGTGCACAGAGAAACAAATTGGTCCTGCTGGGTTTCACATTTCCTGTTGACTTTATTTATGGTCAAGCCAAGTCACAAACTCATGTACCTTGTTTTGGTATCCATATGACCTCACCTGGTGTTATTGCTATAGGGGAAAGGCCCTAGAAAAGAAGGTAAGAGAATCAAGCCAATGGGACTCAGTATTTCCATGGGTAATTGAAAGCACTGCCAGGCAGCCTGAGTGAGAGGCTCCTATGGGAAGAACTGAGCCTGCGTCTTCTTTCTCCAGTGTCTGACATACAAGATAATACTCATGCCTGAGTGAGTGAGAGCTATAGGAAGGCAGTGTGCTTCCAGGCTTCTAGGACAGATGATGCTAGCTTTGGAATGGTCAACAGTTACCAGTTCATTATGAGGCCATACAGAGCAGAACTCACTTAGTCTCTTGGTTGTTGTTATTAAATTAGCATAGAGGACCCAGCGCGATAACATAGTGGTCGAAGTCCTAGCCTTGCACGCCTGGGATCCCGTATGGTCTCCGGTTCTAATCCCAGCGGCCCTGATTCCCATCTAGCTCCCTGCTTGTGGCCTGGGAAAGCATTTGAGGACAGCCTAAAGCCTTGGGACCCTGAACCCACGTGGGAGACCTGGAAGAGCTCCTGGCTCCTGGCTTCAGATTGGCTCAGCTCCAGCCATTGCGGTCACTTGGGGAGTGAACCATTGGGCAGAAGATCTTCCTCTCTGTCTCTCCTCCTCTCTGTATATCCTCCTTTCAATAAAAATAAATAAATCCTTTAAAAAATAAATTAGCATAGAGAAGTGTGGAGGTAGGTGACAGAAGGCTGGCCAGGATTTGATGTTGAATGTGTATATTGCCCAGGATGCTGGTTCAAACAAAGCTTTTGAATTACCCATATCAATGAATACATAAACTCCATATTATCTAATTGATCATTTTCAACTCTCTGCCTTATACTTTCTTTTAACAGTCCTTAATAAGCTTTAGTACTTCTATATGAGGTCTTAAAAATTTCACGGAAATTCGTATAATAAAAAATGCATGCATTTTCAAACAAATAGGAACACTAAAATAATCCCTAATTCCAATTTTCCATTAATTTTTAAGTACTCGCTGAGGAGTGTCTGTGTGTGTGTTTTAAGAATGTAGTGTTGGTGATGTCATACAAATTAGAAGCACACCCTGCCTGTTGAGGGATGCAGTCATGTGGCTAAGCAGGGAAGTGGGCTGTCTGAGCCCAAGAACCTTAGGCTACAGCAGGAATCCCTGACGCAGGCACAGGTGCCAATCCTCAACTTCCATGCCCTCCTCATCATTCTTTGCACTGTAGATACCTGTTGCTGCCGAAATGACCAAGAGATCTGTTCCACCATCAAGGAAATGGCAGGGACTGGTATGATGGCAGCAAAAGATCTGACAGATGTCACCGTGAGAGAAAAAGGGAAGGTGAAGAACTGTTGAGCTCAGTAGCCCTTTCTCAATGGTTTCTTCCAAAACTCCTGCCAGCAAGTGCAGCCTTTGCAGCAGATCCACGAAGAAAAGCAGCCTCGCGGTTTGTAGGGGGAAACTTCTGCTGACAAATGCCACTACTGGTGTCCAGCCAAGTTCCAGGGCGGTTGCCCAGCCAAGTCCATGATGAATGATGGCGTGGCAAGCAGCATGAGAACTCCACTGAAACAGGCTTGGTTTTCAACAAGCCTTGACTGAGCAGAAAACTGACCAAAGAGATGACCAATTGTGGAGCACCACAAAAATCACATTTGCCACCAGGGAATACACAAAAACACCCAGCCAGCATCCTTGGTAGAAGCAGAATTTAATCAAGAGGGAAATGACACCATCATTTGGGCTTGTTTAAGTTGCAGAAAAGTAAGGCCCAGGTGCTGATGGACATATTCTTGAACATGGGTGAGTTGGCGCTAGATTCAGGACTGAGTCAAGGGTTCCTCATAAAGCTCAGCAAGATGTATCCAGACAACAGTTCCCACTTTGCAATCCTGGAAACTCTTCAGAGATTTCAGAAATGGTCAGTGTTTCCAAAATGTCATTAGGTAAAGTTTTCTTGAAGGGGCAATCATATTTGCCTATATTTATTTTGTGTGATGTGAATGGCTGCCTCCTTCCTTTATTGTTGAATAATTTAGGTGTGCATAATATCATTGACTCATACTTTCCTCTCTGAGACTTGAAGATATTAATCTGCTTGCTTAGAGCATTAGGGGTGTGTGTGTGTGTGTGTGTGTGTGTGTGTGTGTGTTTGTGTGTATGTGTGTGAAGAAACCTAAGACTTGGGCCTGGTATGATGACTCAGTGACTAAATCTCACCTAGCACACGCCGGGATCCCATATGGGTGCCGGTTCTAATCCCGGATGCTCCACTTCCCATCCGGCTCCCTGCTTGTGGCCTGGAAAAGCAGTCGAGGATGGCCCACAGCATTGGGACCCTGCACCCGCGTGGGAGACCCAGAGGAGGCTCCTGGCTCCTGACTTCGGAGCAGCTTAGAGAGTGAGCCAGTGAAGCCAAAATCTTTCTGTCTCTCCTTCTTTCTGAAATTCTGCCTTTCCAATAATAAATAAAATAAAGCTTAAAAAAAACAAGACATGCATATTTTTCTGCTTTCCAGATGATGTGATATTATTCCCTGGAATTTTTTTCCTTTTAGATTTGAGTTTCAATAACATAACTTGAGTAAGTCCAGGGCTGATAGCATGTGTCAATTTTTTTTTCCTAAAAGTGATTTCTTCAATTGGTGAATTCCACATGTGTTTTCTGGGCTGCTATTTGGGTTATCTGTGAAGAATAGCAACAGCCACTCCCAGTCCTGGGGCCCCGAGGAGAATAAACCAAGCAGGGATTTAACATCACAGTCCTCGGGAAAGGGTGGTCTTCCATTTGCCCTTCTTCGCATCAGAGTTGGCCTCAAGATAGCATTTTCATGAAGTGACCAATGCCAGAACCAAGCAGGAAAACAGAAAGGTGAGGACTGCCGTGACAAGGCTTGTCCTTGCTTAATTACTTCTACCAAGGAGAAGACCATTCTCCTGCAAGTCTAAAGACATTTAACAGAAAGAAAGTTACCTGATATTTTCTCCTTTCCCACTGATTCTGAACTGAACACCATCCACTGGAACAAAGTGAGGTTGATGATCTATTCATTGTTCTCCAGCATTGGCCTGGACACCCAGCTTAAACACAGAATACTTAATAACCCCTGTTCTCCTCGTAAAAAAGAACCCCAGGAGTCATAAACCTGACTTAGTGAGTTTTCAAGCTTGCAAATGAAGAAATACCAGCTCTAATCAGCACCAAGTTCACGTTGGCAGTGTTGCTCTCCTCTGGATGACTCCGCGTTTTGTTTACATAGCTATGGAAGCACTAGTGACCCACTAAGACGCTTTGGCTTCAATAGGTAGGTCCCTAAGGAGCCAGCGATTGTGGACAAAGTCGTCATGGTGGCTCACAGTGTGGTATGATGGAAGAATACGGAGAATGAGCTTGCGCTTGGCCTACTGTCGAGTCGTGGGTTTCCCATGTACCTTACATATGTTGTTACACTTCTCGAAAGCTTGCTGTTCTCCTTAACAGGTTGGTAAAATTAACACCACCTAGTGTTGCTGTGAGAATTAGATACGAGAAGTTACAGCAAAGATTTCAGATGATGCTTGGAATAGAACAGGAATCAGTCAGCGGGGCCTGTTGTTTGTCAATCAGAGACGCCTACTTCCGTCATCGCCTCCTTACCCACAGTCTCCCGTTTTATCTCTGCTGCTTGGCGTGGCACACAGGGAGAAAGGTGACTGAACAGCTGCTCAGAATTCCTTCTCACTAGACCTCCTCACACCATCCGACCAGCGAAGTTAACCTGAATTACATGATGTGAAGCAGACTGAAGGAGACTTGCTCATTTTTCCAGATGACATAAGATTAGACGTTATTTTAGAAGACATGAAGACACGATGTTGGTCCTCCCAGAGGACTCACTTCATCAGACACTCTGAATGTACCAAGATGTTTTACCATCCCTCAAGACTCGTTGGCTAAAGCACCTTTGCTTCCTCACCCTCTTTTTTGTTTTTGTTTTTATATAGAAAGAGTTTTGTGGCATTCACAGTTTTGGAAGCTAAAAACTTCAGTTGCATGGAGCTGGCTCTGACGAGGTGTGACCTGGCTGTGACACAACCCGGCAAGTGTTTCATAATGGTAGCATCTGTGACAGCCACCACACATCAACATAGAAGCCGGAGAGCATGGAGGGGCTGGGTTTCCTATTTTATAACAACCCACTGTTAGAGACGTAATTTATTCTGAGAGAATTACATCAATTCCTTCTGAGAACAAGACAGCCAATGACTCAGTTATCTGCCTTGGGACTCCACCTCTCTCACGTACTGCCATCTTGCAACATCGCTGCACAGGGGACCAAGCTTTCAACATACAAATCTTCGGGGGATGCACTCAAACCCTATACAGAACACAGCCGTCTTCTCTGGGATGTCCTAAGAGACTATGGATTTATTTGTTCTTTTAAAGTCAGTTCCCAGAACCCAGCATCTCTGAACTCATCCCAACTCATCACCTAATTCTTATCTGGGTCCATGGTATGACTCATGACACAATCAACCTCGCTAAAGTAATCGCTGAGCCCTGTCAGGGGAATCAGTCATGCCAAATGAGCCTTGATCAGTAAGCAACCAGGCCAGATTGTCCCCATGTGTTGAAGGTGCTACCTCCAAACCCAACCACACTCATCACAGATCATAGGGTTGGCACAGATTATAACCCGAATCTTGCTCAAGAAAGAACCCTCCTCTGCCCCACCCCCGGCCACCCCCGAAGGCTGTGGATGCTGAATTCCATCTGCAGGGAAAGCAGCTCTTAGATGCTGCATGGTAGACTTAGGGAAAGGTTCCTACACACACCTCATATTGGCCTCTCTCTGTAATTTTCCTTGGGTGAATGAGTGAGGGCTGAGAATACAGTGGTGAACAGAGACAGTAAGATCTCTGCTCTCATGAAACATACGTTATAAGGAGGGGAGTGGACAGAGAGACACAATTGAATATCCAATCAAGAAAAGTTATGACAGGTTCTACAAGGAATCGAAGCAAGTGGATGGAGTAAACAGTACCTAGCTGACTGCTGGAATCCAGTGGTCGAGAGTGACTTCCTGGAGGAAGAGCTAAGATCTAGAGAAAATCTCATCCATGTGAATGAATAAGAGATGCAAGCATGTCTTAGACAATGAGCAGCTGTTGCAAAAGAATTGATGTCTGGGTGTACTTGAAGTGCTAATGGGAGTTTGGGAGGAAAACAGCAGGAAAGAGGGTGACGGTGGGTCAGCCAGTAGCTAGCAGTCAGGTCATGAGGGACTCTGCTAGTCAAGATAAGAGGTGGGAATTTGCATTTTCAAAATTTTGTTAGAGCAGGTATTTGGCCCAGTGGCTAAAGCCAGTGGTTGGGGACACGTACAGTTCAATTTGAAATGACTGGGCTCAAATCCGGGCTCCAGTTCTGATCCTGGCTATCTATTCATATGTCCCAAGCGAGGCAACAGTCAATGACTCAAGTATTTGAGTTCTTGCCACACATGTGGGAGACTAGGATTGAAGTTCCTAGTTTCTTGCCTGGCCCAGTCCAGCCACGGTAAGCATCAAAGAAAATCAGAAAATGTTTGCTGAAGACAAGAGTGCTATGGTTTGGATGTGACTTGTCCTCAGGGTTTGTGTGCTGGAAGTTTGATTTTCAATGTAGTGACACAAGGAGGAAGAAATTGTATGAAGAGGAACCTGGTGGGAAGACCTTACTTACATCATCACAGAGATCTTAGAAGGAATGTGGAACCCAGGGATGGGTTATGCTGTATGTTACATGGACATCTGCAAAGAGTCCATGTAAATGTGTTAAAGTCAGTTTAACATGTTTGGTGCTTTGCACAGACAAGACCTTATTAGTAGCTGAGAAAGTCGCATACCAGTTGCTGAGTTGTGGTGGATATACCCTGTAAACACCACGCCCAGAGTAACAACATTTGGCATACAACTCATTCCAACCCTCTGTGTGCAGGAAAAGCCTCATCTTCCTCTCCCACACAGGTCTTTCATTCCCTACAGCCTCCAAGTGCAACAAGGGGAAGTATCCTTGTTTGCATAATGCAAGATAATGAAAAACGGAGGGCAAACTGGCATTGTAAGTTCCCCTCATCAGCAGTTTGCACAAGTCCCTGGCCCATTAGAGAAGTTTCTATTGATGATGGTTCGGCGCCCTCTACTGGCAGCATTTATAGTGAAACATTGAAAGGTGAGAGCTGGTTTGCTGTGGGGATGTTTGCTTCCTGTTGATGGTACATGTTGTGCAGGTGTTTGTCTTCAGGGAAACCCAAAAGGAAAACAAGTTCATACGGGGCCTTGTCTCCGTGAAGAGAAATCTTGCTGCACATTCCCAAGTCCTGGAGTGTGTCTTACCGAATTTGTAGTAGACACAAGCCCAGCACACCCTGGGTTCAGAGTGAGAAAATGTTTTTAGCTTTTCTGCTGTATTTCTGACCAATACTGAAATATTTATGCTCCAGCTGCTCTGCTTCCAATCCAGCTCCCCATTGATGTGTATGGAAATGCAGCACACAATGACCCAGGCATGTGGATCCCGGTTATCTACATGGGACACACAGAACGAGTTCTTAGCTCCTGTCTTTGGCCTGACCCAACCCAATTGTTTATGGTCATTTGGGGAGTGAACCAGCAGAGAGAAGATCGTCTTTCCTCCATTTCCCTGTAACTCTGCCTTAAAAAAAGAAAGAAATATTTTAAAAATGAAAATATATTCATAACACAATAATGTCAGTACAAGTTAGGGAATTCATCAAAACATGTGAGCTACCCATCCTGGAAGTAGAGAAAGGACAGTGGGTGTTTGTGAACATAAAAGAATTGAATGCTTGTTTTCCATAAAAGAGCTAACAGGTAGAGATGGTTTTCAGCCTAGTGATTAAGACAGAGCCCACGTGTCAGTGTCTCAATCTCCTCATGGCTCCACTGCAGATCTGACTTCCCGCTAGTGTGTGTCTTGCAGAAGAGGGCACTGGAGGCTTCGGATTGGCTTCTCAACTCACAGCTACAGCCTGACCTGATCCCAGACATTTCAGGTACATGGGGAAGAAAACAGCAGATGGGAGATCTTTGTGTGTTTGTCTCTTTTTCTCTCTGCTCTTAAAAGGAATAAATATATTTTGTAATTGAAAAGTTTATATATAATATGTGACTCCATAGCATTAATAATATAATAGAAATATAATATTTGAAAATATGGAGGTTTACATGAATGAAATCAGTTTAAAGTTGAAAGTATTTGTTTGGGGAGTCCAGGACTCAGAAAAATGGGTAAGATGTGGAAATGTTGATTTTTATTATGAGCTCCATAATGTAGCTTGACTTTTAAAGGGGTATACACATATTCTGCTGGATGAGTATTTAATGAAAAAGGAGAAAGCATGATATAATTGGATACATGCTTGTTTATACGTTTGTTTGATTATTAGTTGGTTGGTAGTTCATCAGTTATTGGTTGGTTGATGGTGGACAATTGGTTGGAGGTTCGTGGTTAGTTGGTTATTGGTTGGCTTGTTGGTGGTTGTGCATTGATTGCTTGTTGCTTGGCTGGTTGGTGGCTCATTGGTTATTGATTGGTTGGTTCTGGACAATTGGTTGGAAGTTCATGGTTGGTTGGTTAGTTGGTTGATGATTGGTTGGTTGGTGGTTGTTCATTGATTGCTGATTGGTTGGTTTGCTGGTGATTCACTACTGATATTTGGTTGGTGGATTTCGTTTATCCTTTTACCATGATTATTCTGGGATTTCAAGACTTTTTATCCCTCTCAAAAATGTTTAGGCTTTCAAAGAAGGCAAACAAAAGAGAAAATTTTCAGGCTTTTACTTTAAATACATGATTTCTATGGAAGGCTTGTATTTTGTCCTACTGCCTCATTCCCTGATCACAATGGATTGGTCCAGATAGGGGAGGAAAGGAGACAGAGAGAGAAACAGAGTAGGGAGAGGGACAGAGTAGGGAGAGGAGAAGAGAGGGGAAAGAGGAGAGAGAGAGGGGAAAGAGAGAGAGAGAGATGCACAGAGAAGAAATAAAGAAATTGAACACCAACTAACAGTTAAGTTGCCTGTGTCTCCTACAGGGCTGCCTGGGTATAATTCTTGCTTCCACCTGCTCATTCTAGCTTCTTGCCATTGTAAACTCTGAATAGTGACGATGGCTCAAGTCGTGGGATTCTCGCCACCCATGTGGGAGACCTGGATCCAACTGGGTGAGTGAACCGGCAGATGGGGCACACCTTTGTCTCTCATTCTCCTTTGCCTCTCTCTCAAATATATTAAAAAGGGGTTCCAGTGATCTAGCGATATTGAAGCCCCCGATGACTTTTAATTGCCCTTTCGAGAATTTGCTCATTGGGTTTTATTTCATGTGGGATATCTTCTTTGTGTCTTACAGATTTGTGTTCTACTCCTACAGGAAAATGGCTCCTGTCAGGCAGTCTGTGCTACAATCTCTCCAAAATGTCTCAGAAATATCAGATCGCACCATGGATCATTTTAAAATACGGTTTTGCCAGTAGACTCAGTCAATCCAAAGCTAGAGCTTGGAGGAATGCTTGGCAGATCAGTGTGGGTTCCTATGGTAAGCAAGAGGACCTGAAACATATAGATGGCTTGCTGTGAGCCTTGCAGTGTCTGCGCTGTTAAAGCCCAGAACACCCACAAAGCTAGCACCTGGGAGGGCTGCGGCACCAAGAACACAGGTGTCTTTTTTGCCCTCCGACTTGGCCTCCTGTATTGGTAAAATCTAGATGGAAGTCACCTCTCTGCCAACATTGGCCATCAAGGGGAGGAGATGAGTGGTTGTGGTGTGATGTCTTCATTCTGAGAGCAAGAACCTACCTAAGGCTCAAGGTGGTGGTAGAAAGAAGAAATGTCACGCTGGTACAGCAGAACTGCCTGGCTTGAAAAGCTGCCAGAAATTACATTTGGAGGGAGCAAAAACAACGGAGGGGATGGATGCAAAATAAATGATACCCATCATTAAGTACCCAGAGGGGGCATCTGAAAGGAAATAATGGAAAAGACACAACACACATGAAAGCATGAGGGAAGCTCAAGGAGGGAGAAGGCTAGAATAAATGAGGCAGAAGCAATTATCAAAGGAAAAAAAACACAGACAGATCAATCTCCAGTGCTCTAAAGTTTCTTTTTTTTTTTTTTTTAAGACTTGTACGTAGAGATTGTTAAGTTCCCATACCGTTCTGGGCAAAACAATCTGAATGCACCCATTTAATTCTGGAATAATGTTTAAATTAAAAGGATCAATACACTTGAAAAGCACTTCTGCAGAAAGAAAAGATGGTGAATGAAAGAGAGGAGAAAAAACTAGCCTGACCTCTGACTTCTCCTCTGTGTCACTAATACCACAGGACAATGGGACGACACTTGCACAATTCTGGGCGAAAACTATTGAGATACAAGTATAAGATTCCTTAGAAATGGCAGCAATAAGAAAGTATTTTTATTACATGAGGACTGAAAAAAAATCAATGGAAAACAAATATTTGAAGACAGTCTCCAACTAACTGGGGGATACTAAAATATTACAAGCGCAAAAATGGGGAAATCATTGTATTACACTTGATAGGATTCAGCACTAAATCTAGTTAAACACGATCCATATTTATTCAGTTCTGGCCAGGATAAATGTAAATTTAGTTTCAAAAAAAATGAATCCAAAATCTAGACATCTGTTCCTTTAAAAATAATGTAAAATTCATGATTTCGTGAAAAAATAATCTAAGTCTAAAACACTAGCTATTAGTAATAAAACAGGGAAATGTGAGGCAAGGGGACAGAGCAGGACTGTATACTCAAAGATGGTCTCCTGCTCGTCAGGGAGAGAGCGCCTTTGAAACACTGAAAGGCAAACATCAAAGACAGTCAAAGCAAAGAAAACACAGCCCATAGACAAACACAAGTAGCAAATGAAGCAGCATAGAACAGCGTTTAAAAAGTAGAAAACTCTGTTAGAACACGAAATGGGCCTTTTGTACTAATAAATGCAGATGTTAAGTAGCTCTCCAAGAAGGCAGAAACTCTCTCGCTGACGACTGTCTTCAAGACAACACCTCAGACAAAGGTATTCAGTTAAAAGTAAAATAGACAAAGACCCATTAGGCAAAGTCAGACAAACATAGCTAACAAATGCCAACTTCAGACCCAGAACATTGAAAGGAGCAAAAGTTCAGGTCTTTTGATGATTGGAACAAACATGAATGAGATGGATAAAGGCATAAGTTGAATTTAACAATATCCTTTTAGAAATGGGCACACAGGTAATAGTTGGAGGTATTAAGAGATTTTTCTGGGGCCAGCGCAATGGCTGAACTGGCTAATCCTTCACCTACAAGTGCCAGCATCCCATATGGGCATGGGTGTGTGTCCCAGCTGCTCCACATCCCATCTAACTCCCTGCTTGAGGCCTGGGAAAGCAGTAGAGGATGGCCCAACGTCTTGCGACCCTGCACCCACTTGAGAGACCCAGAAGGAGCTCCTGGCTCTTGACTTCAGATTGGTTCGGCTCTGGCCATAGCAGCCATCTGAAGAGTGTACCAGTGGATGGGAGATCTTTCTCTCTGTCTCTCCTTCTTTCTGTGAATTCGCCTTTCCAACAAAAATGAATGAAAAAGTATTTTCAAGAAGAGATTTTTGCTACTTGTGACAGTTCAAAACCAAAATTAAGCATATGTGCAGAAAAACTGAGATCTATCCCATACAATGACACCAACATCTCTTACAAATGAGCAACATACCTTAACATCCAGCCTCCCTACAAAGGCTTGTTTTTTCTATTGCATTTTCTATTGTTGCGATTATACATATTTATGGGGGCAGAGCATGATAACAACATAAGCTTGCAACATGTGAAAATCCAGTCAGGCTAGTTAGTATTTTCAAGTCCATAATCATTTTAAAAGGCCTTTTTAATGAACAGTAACTGTACATATTCCTGGGGTACAGTATGATGTTCAACAAATGCACTTAACATGTACCCATCAAATCAGTAGTGTTCCCTGAAAAAAGGAACTCTGTAGAAAAACACACTTTAAAAACATGAGTATTACACGTTGTACACATTAATCTCAATAGCTGAACATCAAGCAGTAGTCTTCTCTCCCATCCCCCTTTTAGGTTAGAATAAAATAAACCTGAAAGTGATTGATCAAAGTATCAAGCTATAGCGGTAGAAAATCTTAAAGAAGTCTTCTTAATAACTTGCAGACAAAATAATTCCTGTTACAAATCTAAGATACGAATATTGTGCAGGGACTCCATATATTTCATTTCCTCTCTGGCTTTTAAACATGCACACATTCAGATGTGCGTGAGTTCTGTTGAAAAATGAACTATGGGAAATACATTAACATGCTAAGAGGAGGGCACTCAGGGCAGGGTCTGTGTTGTGTGTGTGAAACTGTTTACATACAGGCATTACTCTTCTGCATGAGGCAGACACATGTGAGATGCCACACCTTCACATTTTGTAATTTGAAGAATCACTTTTGTGGAAGGATTTCCACCTTCCCCATCATTGACTTGAAAGAGAGAGAGAGAAAGAGAGAGAGAGAGAGAGAGGAAAGATTCTGCTATTTCACACCCCAAATGACCACAATAGCCAAAACTGGACCAGATGGAAGTCAGATGCCAAGAACTCTGTTTGGATCTCCCATATGGAAGATAGAGACCCAAGTCCTTGAGGAAACATTCTGCTGCTTTCCAGGCTCATTAGCAGAAAGTTGTATCAGAAATAGAGGTGGGGCTAGATACCAGGCACTCTGATGGGGGAAGCATTTGGCACAAGCAGTGGCTTAACCTGCTGCATACCACATCTCCTTGAGTATAGTTATTTCTTGGCAGCATTAGGGGTTCTGTTCAACTCAACAAATGGTCTTTTTCAGGGACAAGATTAATCTGCAGTTGAGGACTTGGCTTTCCTTAGAGTGAATGTGAATTGCTATGTGAATGAAGTGTGCATCCTTTTCTTGCAAGATGGAGAACAGGTGCAGCCAACCCACAGTGTCTGTGTGTCACTGGTTTCAGGACCCCCACAGATACCAAGCTCTGTGGATGCTCAGTTCCTTGGTGTTAAATGGGGCAGTATTTCTACATAAGCTGTGCTCATCCGCAGGAATACCTCAGATCATCTCTAAATTACTTACCCTACTGAATGCAATATAAGTAACCGTTAACACTGCACGACTCAGGATAACAGCAAGTACGAAACTGACTGTATCTATGCAGCACAGGGGCAATTTTTTCTCTCCAACATTTTCACTCCACTGTTGATTTTGTTCATGAAAACCGAGAACTGATAGTGTGTTCAGAACCACACTTTTGTTGGAGAGGAAGACTGTGCCTGGAAGGCCAGCTTCTTTGGCTAGAGCAGGATTTCCCATCTCTGGTTTAAGAAATGTTGTTAACTGTGCACTGCCTCTGATAGTTGAATGTCGCAACGGGGAAATGCTGCTGATAAGGACTGTGAAACTGGATGGCTGTGACTGAACACCATCGATGTCTCTTAGAGCAAAAGGGTGCATTAGGGTGCTCCTCAACAACTCTGAGCAAGCTGTGGAAATCACAATATACTTTCTGAATTATTTGAAGAGATTTTCATATGCAGGACAGAGCCTCAGTGGATTGAGATCAGGAAGTCTGACCATGACGCATCTCACGAGGTCACTACTGAAAACTTGGATTGAGTTTCCTGTGCTGTGGAAGCTAGACCACCTCCAGTGAATGAGAAGAGATGTTTTCCCCGCACTATATTGGATTCGGGTTACTAGTGTGGTTGTGTCTTAAGAAGTCAAGGAGATCCCTTTTCTAATGCTATGGAAGGCTTCAAAAGAGGGGTCACCCAGAGGAAGAAAGCGGTTGCCATCAAAGTGGCAGTTGTGTTGGCTGTCTAGCAGATGCCAAAGCAGGTACCCATGGCAAGAGAAGGATGATGGGCACAGTCACAGGAGTCAGTCATCAGCCACAGTGATTGCACAGCTGAGGGCGGGCCTTCCTGGGTGGTGAGGGGAATGTGGGCTAAGCACCAAGACGAGCTACCCGGGGCACCCTCTTCAGCTGCACGTGTTTCTGAGACCAAATTCTCCCAGTCAGAATACAGTTCTTTCAGGGTTCTGATCGGTCACAGTTTCTGTGGAAATTTGCAAGAGCAGCATGGATTATACCCCTGCTGCTGTGCTTGATTTCAAGGCCTTAGCTGGTCTAGACCCACCTGTCCCTATCGTCCATTTAAAGATATATTTGGGCATGGAAGTGGCAAGAGAAATTATGCCTCTCTCTCTGCCTTACCTAAAAGCAGTCTACCACTGTGGGGTGATTATGTTGCACAGTACTCATAGTAATTTGGCTGTTAATCTACAGGCATGAGAAATCCTACGTGATAATAATGCAATTATTCTAAAAATGACAGTTGATTATTTCACTGAGCATAACGGTCTCTAGTTGGGACAATTTGGTGGCAAGTGGTAAAATTTCATTTTTTAAAAAAATGCTGAGTAGTATTCCACAGGGTAGACATACTACAGCTTCTTTATCTACTCCTGTTCAGACAGGCATCTGGGTATTCCCATGTCTTTGCTGTTGTAGATTGTGCTGCTATAGGTATAGGTGTACAGGTGCCTTTCTCATATGCAGATTTCATTTTCTTTGGATATATTCCAGAAATGGGATAGCTGGGTCATATGGCAGATCAGTGAAACAAGTCAATCCCAAAGGGACAAACAACATATGTTCTCTCTGATATAAAGCAACCTTCACACAAAATACAAGATTAATAGACATATAGGTAAGCATGCATGTACCTATAGGAGAAACCATATCTAGATGAACTGTATGACAGAATACCATATGAGATGCAAAGATACAATGCAGTATGCATCTCTACTTCCAAATCAGAGATGGACTCCCAATGAAACTGTTAACTATAGCTGGACTCTGTTATTCTCCATATCTACAATGTCAGGACACACTTAAATAGCAGAATGATGGGATTATGACTGTTTTTGAAGGACTATACTATTGTAATAAAATAGGGGAAAACAGGGAGGCGAGAGGAGAGGAGAGGAAATCCCACAGCTTTTGGAAATTTATCATAGAATTAAGTAATTAATTCATTTTTTAAAATGACCATTGCTATAGTTGTGAGTATACCTGCCAAGTAAGGGCAGAAGGCACCAATTCTTAGAGACTCACTGGGAATGATCCTCACTCAGCTGGTTGGTTCATGGAGCCATGCGTTCTATCTATCAGAAACCAACTTCAACCAAAACACTCCTTCCTTAGAGGTAGTTGTGTCAAAGGTGATGTTCTGACTATACTTTCAAGACATCATGCCACACAACAGTGGGGCAAGCTGGCTGGCAGTGTCAAGACAGTATGGTATATAGTAAGATCAGTGGGTCCTATGCTTAAATGTCCATGGCCACACCCTCTTTGCCAGTTCCTTAGACTAAAGATATGCTATGCAAGACCACATCCTTAAAGATCAAGACCTCTCTATGAACTTTTGGCTAAGGACTGTATGTTCAGAGGACTATATGCCTGCCTTGTTTGAGATGTTTGAGATGGATTGCTTTTTCCTCATAGCCAAAGTATTCTGGTGTAATTGTATGGCCAAGGTGATCAAGTCTGTCTTACCAATGGGATGATACCACACAGGTGTTCAGCTTTGACCTCCCATTGGAAGATTGGGCATGCAACAGCAGAAAGCCATCTGCCAGGTCTCAGTCTTGGTTCGAGGGAAGCAAACACTTTGGACCCACGTGAAGACTGCAAATCTACTTCCACAGCAACTCCATTTGTGGGCTCACTACTAAACAATTGAGTGACTAACAGAGATTGATTGCTGCTGCTAATTGTGTCAATATATCCAGTTGGGTTTTTAAGGCCTCTTCTTCAGTGTATGACTTACATAAAACACTGCGAAGAATCCCTGTTTGCTTTGTATACCCCTCACATTGCTGAATAAATGAGTCTCAGCGATATGCCCAAGCGTGTTTAACAGCTAAAGAATCAACTCACTCTTGCATTTCCCTTGTAGTGGTAGATATGGTAAAATATCTTGACATTTATATTGGAAAGGATGATCCATTCTTTATCCCCCAAAATAGAAATCCTTAATGTTTAACTCATCTATTGGTCCTCTAAATCTCTATAGAGCTTATCTCTCCTTCTAGAGTACTTGGTCTTACCACTTCTTGCTTATCAGTTGCAGCTTACATGATGTCAGCAATATGGGTTAATGTGAATGTCCAGATGGCCCAGATCCTTTCAGACAATATAGTGACAGAGAAAAGGGGAATTAACATATCTCTGGGGTAAGACCCATGAATGTATACTCCTATTCCCCCCTTATGAATGCAAATTGTGTCTGTCTTCCTATTTGATGGGTTTTGAAAAGAATGCATTTGCCAGATCAATAGCTTCATGCCACTTACCAGAGTCCCTAATAAAGACAGCACTGCCAGAACGGCAGCTGCAATGAGTCTTACAATTTGGTTAGGTTTTTAGCAGCATGGTACACTGTTGCTGTCCACAACCAATCAGATTTTTGCAGGGCTACTCCCCCTTTCTTCAAATCCTTAAAGGTGGTGCCTATCTACTAATTCCCAAAGATGCCATCATTATTTCACAACTAGTATCTTGGCTGGATATGTGTGCATGCGTGTGTGGGGGGGTGGCAGTGGGTTATTTCAGAGTCCTCTACTTAGCCTTATGAAGTCAGACTGAGTTTATAGGTTGCTAACTTATTTAAAGTTTTACCAGCAAGTTAGTATGTCTATTCTCATTGTATTTCCAGGAATTGGGGGGAAATGACTGATGGTGAATGTAGATCCAGTGGAGTAGAGTGAGATGGACCTGCATGAGGACCCTCCACTACCTGATCCCCTTACACTGTTATTGTGTTATTTTTTTGGACAAGGAGAGGTCCCTCTGTGTCCATATCAAACTGACTTGAACATTTTGTCTAGCAACCTTCAGATTGTACGAATATTTTTCTCCATTGTGTCTGGTTAGTTGGGTAAATTGCTAATTCCCTCAGTAGGGAAGAATTTAAGAAACCAATACCACATGATGATGTTGTTTAGTCTTTGATGCATACGGTTATAATGAAAACTTCTGATTACCTTATTACGTAGCTCCTCGACCATTGAGCTGTCTGGATTCAGACACACCTCTTATTACTTCAACAAATAACACATCCCAGGCCCCACTGAACAGCAGAGCCAGAGCCAACTAGGGTAGGTAGAATTGGTCTGACGTAACAGACACAAGGTAGCATTTGTTTCTCTGAGTCTTTAAACTCTTCCCTTAAGTCTGCTGCAGTAAACTTTTTCCAAGGTTTGATGGGCCAGCTAAAAAATGTATTAGAACTTAAAATCAGCCCCTTCTTCAAGTTGGTATTCTTTTCCCCTTACCCAATGCCCTCAACAGTTAGTTACAGGAATCTCTCACCTTCTGTTGAGCAACTGATAACAGGATCTAAGCTTTCTATTGCTTTAAAAGGCAAGAACTCCCTCAATTGAGTCACTCTGAAATTAAGTGCTAGTTACTGGTCTGGTTGGCATGAGGCAGCCAGTCTTATCTTGTTGTCTTTTAAGGCTTCTGCATAGTCCTCGTAAAAAAAGGGTGAACTACTCTTCTTCAACAACGAAGAATAGTCATCTCTAGAGGCCCAGAAAACTCTAAGTTCTCTAGGGAGTCCATCCAGACACTCCCCTCTTATTGACGTGACTTCCACCGTGAGAAGGACTGTCTGATCTTGTCACCACATTCACAATACCAAATGTAATAAATTAAAATCAAAGATGCTGTAAGGATATTATACACTTAACTACAAACCAAAGTCCATGTATGCAAGAGGACAATTTATTCTGTCTGTGGGAAAACAATTAATTAAAGAGAGGACATTGAGAAACCCTGCCGGTTTTGGGACATAACTAGCTGCAATCCTGTGGGAAGGCTCCAGGCACGGTTGATTTGGAAATGCACATGCAAGAAACTCCCTAATCCTCAGGTTTAGATAACAGATCAAAGAGAGATGCTTTCTCTCACAGGCAGGGGAACAGGAACTAACAGACCAAGGAAAGGCACCTGCTAGACTAGATGAACAAACTGTTTACTAGTAAACTCCCTCTTACTGTTGATACATAAACTCCTCAAACCCTCCTCCCTTATGCCTAAGCGACTATCTGTCTTTAAAAAGTCTGGCACTGTTAATAAAATTTGATTATTTATCATCCGTCAGTAGTCCACATGTATGATTATTGGCTCCATGGACCAAGTCTATCACTGCCAGACAGCAAACAAATGTAACCTACCAAGCTGACAGCCTAAGAGACCTCTTCAGGAGACATTTACCAGGAAAACCACCTGTAAAAGTGCACAAATCCCAAGGACCCAAGAAATGTGAAAAACACCAGGGTAACACAAATTCACCAGAGCAACTCAGTAATACTTTCCCTAATTGACCCAAAGGTGAAGCATCTGAAACTTATGAAAATGATTATGAGGAAGCTCAATGAAATACAAGAGGCTCTAGACGGTTTAATGAAATTAGGAGAAATGACACCTAATATGAATGAGACATTCAGTAAAGTGAGATCTTGAGAAAGAATAAGTGAGAAAATTTGAGCGATAAATAATTAATCAAAGCAATATTGAAATAGCAGGCTAGGTAAAGCAGTAGAGATCCTACATAATATTCCAGTTAGAGAAAGAAAGAAAGAAAGAAAGAAAGAAAGAAAGAAAGAAAGAAAGAAAGAAAGGAAGGAAGGAAGGAAGGAGGAAGGAAAAGTCCTTGGGATATTAAATAAACAAATTTTCCAATGTTTAGAATCTCTGAGAGTGAAAAAAGGGTGGAAAGGCATAAAATAACCTATTTCATGAATAATAGGTGTGATTTTCCTCAAGTGTGGAAAACACAGCCAGCAGGGAAGGGAGTTTCTAGATGTCAAACAGACACCCAGAAAAGATCCCTGCCATATTATCATTGCCATATTATCATCAAACTGCCAAAAACATAGCACAAAAAGAGAATTCTTCAAAGTACATGAGAAAAATGGCAAGTTGCTTGTAAGGGAACGCGCAGTAGGACAGCAGAAGGTTTCTCAGCAGAAAGCTTATGGACAAGGAGTGAATGAAACGACACACTCCAAATTCTGAAAATTAAAAAAATGCAAAAGGCAAAAATAGTACACATAAAATGACCTTTCAGATATAAAAGACGAGCAAAAATGGAAAATTTATCACCACCAGACTTATTCATCAAAGATGCTTAGGAGAGACCTACTACAAGAAGCAAAAGAAAATCACCATCATGAAAGTATAAAATCCGCTAGAAAAGTGGGTGCACAAAAGAAAAACATAAAAGAATCAAATTTTATCAATATCATGAACCAATAAACCACAAAGGCAAACAAAAATAAAGAATATTCAAAGCAAGCAAATTAAACAAGGTGACAGAAGTTTTAACTTATCAATAACAATCTTGAATGTAGTTGAATACCTTCTCCCAAATACAAGATGTATGAACAGATAGATAAGTAAGATTCTGGGATAGTCTGCTCACAAGGAAATACTTTAAAGTTGGAAAGTGAATAGATGCTTCACACAAATGGCAACCAACAGCAAATAGAAGTAGCTACAGTAAAGCAGATAATGTAGATATTAAAAGGGAAAATGGAATAGAGAAAATGTAGGCTTATATGATAATCAAAGGATCAACTTAACAAAGAGATACAATGATTTAAAATGTAGGCAAACCTCCTATTTGTTCATCTGTTACAAAATTCACTTCTTTTCACCAGCACATGCAAAATTATATGGAATAGCTCATATACTAGAGTGCAAATCTCACAAAGTCAAAAAATTAAATCTTATCTTACATTTTTCTGACCATAATGAAATAAAACTATTAATCAACAACAGAAAATTGCTACATCATACAAATCCATGGACACTGAACAGCATGTTATTGAATTAACGGCACATTGTTGAGAAAATCAAAAGGTAAAATTTTAAAATTCATGAAATAATATGGGAACACAACATATGGCCTAAGGCAAAAGTATTAATACGACTAAACTATATATATAGCAAAGACACGTACAAAAGCCACCAAAAGTTTAAATAAACAAACAATAACAGCACAAAAACATGGTAAAGAAACAGGAAAAAATTCCAAAATTAATAGAAGGAAAGAAGTAAGGATCACAATAGGTAGGAAATGGGTGATTGCCCAGTGCTTGGGTTCCTTACACATGTGGGTCATGCTGACGGAATTCCTGACTGCTGCCTTTCATCTGGCACAGCCCTGGCTGCTGCATGCATTCAAGAACTGAACCTGTACATGGGTATTCTCTCTCTCTCTCTCTTATTTCTCAAAAGAAAAAGAAAAAACACATGACCAACAAATACTTGAAAATGGCTTAGCGTCATTAGTCCTGCAGAAAATGAACATCAAAAAACAGAGAGATATCATCTCACCATAGTTAGACTATTATCAAACAGATTACAATAGTAAAAATTGCTGGCAAGGATATGTGAAAAACAAACGAAGAGGTGGGGCAGGCTCTTATAAGCTGTTGGCACGAATATAAGCGACACTTAACGGAGCCATTATGGGACACAGTTTGAAAAAGACTAAAATTAGATATACCATGTGATCTGTTATCCCTTTGGCATAGACAGATACTCAAGGCAAATGACTCCGTGGTCATTGCCATCATTCAGAATAGCCAAGATACGGAATCAACCCAGACATTCATTGACAGAAGAATGAGTAAAGAAAATGTGACGTTGACACTTGAGTGAATAATAGTGGTTAGTAGAAACTAGGGGTGGCAGGGATGGAAGAGGGAGTGTAAAGATTGGGTAAGGGGTATCAGCACCCAGGCAGAAGGAACATGCTTTAGCTTTCCACTGTATAAGACAACAGAAGGAAGATATTTTCTTTCTCTCTCTCATTCTCTCTGCCTTTTAAATAAAAAGATAGAACACTTCTACTTTGAAGAGTCATGATGTGCCTGAAAACCTCAAGGTAGTCCTATAGTGGCAACATTTGCATTCAGATCAATCAGTTGCTTAAATGTCTTGATTTTATTCACATCCAGATTGTTCAACCTGTAGCAATTTGACCTATTTCTAGGCCAAAAAGAAAAAAAAAATCTTGTGAGGTAGGGACCAGAAGGCAGGCCAAGTGCTTTGAGAAGAGAAAGTCTAAGCAAAATAGAAAACTAAAAATAGTTCAAGTTAGTTAATATTAAACACTTTGCATTTTCAGGCAGCAGAGTGAAAATTTCCGATCTGTCAGTAACTAGAACAACCAACAATATTTCTTTAATATTTTAGTGCCTGAAGCCACTTAGCAAGAAGGCCAAGGCTGCCTGGTGTGAAACACACTTAATCATGAGGATCAAGCCACATCTCCACTGCAGGAAAAGCCAGCTATGCTTAACACAAGCCCAAACCTCCAGGCTCAGAAAGTGGGTGAGTATTCGCCCCTTCTGATCTGATTTTCATCAAGGGCTTCCCCGTTTCTGCAGATTGCTCCATGGCTACACCTGTGCCTCAGTTCTGGGGCCCTGACCTAAGAGTCATCCTCACCTTGCGCGTCCTGGTCCCTGTCCTACTGGCCTGTCCTTATCTCTAACATAGTTGCCACTCCCAGGCCAGGCACCTGCTCTACTGCCTCACAGCTTCCACCTGACACCTAACTCCTGACCTACATCTCTGGAGCTTGGATGTCTTAGGGGTCCTGTTAAACCAGAGTGGAGTTTGTCTTATGAGGTGATTGTTGACAGGTTAGGAATGGTGGTGCTAACAGCTTCAGGCCACCAGAGAAACCAACCACTCTAGGATTAGAGAGTCCAATCTCAACTCCACTCCCTACATCAGAGGAGGGAAGAACTGGGAATGTAGCAGAGTCATCATCAATCTGTTTTCAACCAATCCTGTCTGTGTAATTCAACCTGGGTTTTAAAAACTGGGACTTTCTACTTCATACTTGTCAGGAGGGTGAGGAGCCTAGAGAAGGCACAGAAACTGCATGGTCTCCTACTCCACACCTTGCACAATACATCACTGCTATTGGACTGCTCCTGAGTTACATCCTTTGTCATAAACCAGTCAAAGCATAATACTTGAAGCACCATCTTGATTTGTGTGATCCATTCAGGCAATTACCGAGCCTGATACAGGGTTGGGGAGAGCAATGTAGAAAACGTTAGTTTGTAGTCCTCAGCTAAGAAGTGTAGATAGCCCGGGATCCCATTAACAACCACTACCTGAAATGGGGCAGGAGCAGGCTGCAGCCTTGTGGGACTGAACCCTAATACTGTGATCCCTGAGCAATGAGTCTGGTTCAGAGGGTTCAGAGTTGAACTGAGTGGTAAGATGGCAGAAGGATACATTTGAATGGTTGGCAAAATGAATACCCACATCTGCATGGCACTCTAAAAAGGATGGCGACTGGGAAGGCCTCCCCAATCATTGCCTTTGAAGTGTGTGTCTCTGCCAGGCCACGGGAGGGAGGACAAGGCTTGCCAGCTAGTAGCACCTGCTCTTTTGGCCATGTGAGGAGAAGCCTGAATGCTTAACAGGTGCGACTTGCCCAAGCCATTGCTCATCCTATCTACTTTGGGGGAAATCAGTGTGAGAACCGAGCCACTGCCATTATGCTCACATTCTTGGCTTCAGTACAAAGAGAAATCATGCCTTGGTACCACGTCTGGCATGTTGGGGCTGAGATCGACTGAGGCTTGGTTATGCCTCCAGGGCTCTGCCGCCGCTTTGATGCTGCGATTCATTCATTGATCTAAGTCCATCCCACTGTTTATATGCAGGTGTCAAAGTCTTGTTCAGCATACATTTCAAGGGACTTCCAGTCACCATGCATTCACAGGACATGCTCCAGTCAGACCTGCTGGGGTTTTTATACAGGGAGTGAAAGATGACGGGAGGGAGGGGACAATTATCGATATAACCCAGAGGAGTCCTCCTGTTTCTCAGCTGGGAATACCACCAGTGCTGGGCTCTCTGAAACCTGAGTGTGCACCCCCGTTCCTCCACTGGCCTAGAACTGGTATATTCACACTTCTTTCTTCTTTCTTCCCTGTGGCCTTCTCCCTTCACCTTTGTTCATCATTGTTATTTCTCCTGTGTGACCTTATGAACTGTCTATGACTATTACATAATCTTAAAGAAATGGGCTGGCGCAGTGGCTCAATAGGCTAATCCTCTACCTTCTAGTGCTGGCATTCCATATGGGTATTAGTTTGAATCCCAGCTGCTTCACTTCCCATCCAGCTCCCTGCTTATGGCATGGGAAGGCAGCAGAGGATGACTCAAGTCCTTGGGATCCTGCACCCATGCGGAAGACCCAAAGAAACTTTTGGTTGGATCAGCTCAGCTCTGGCTGGGGGGAGGGTGGGCATTTGAGGGGTGAACCAGCAGGTAGAATACCTCTCTGTCTCTCTTTTCTCTGTAAATCTGCCTTTTAAATAAAAATAAACATTTTAAAAGAAAAAAATAGAGAAAGTATATGTATCATTCTGTGGAATATCTCTTAAAAAGGCATGGGATACTTGTAAGAACAAACCATACACTTAAAAAAGAGGTTATCTATGGGAAAAGGAGGAAATCATATGAACAAGATAAAAACCTGTTAGAAGTATTTTTCTTGCAAATGTGACTTTAGAACCATGTGTTTTATTTGATGACAAAATTAAATAGCAAAAACACTTCCCACACATCATAGACACAAAATGAGAAAAATGAACTGCTGTGTGTATACAGTTGATGGCATAATCACACATTTTAAAAAAAGTACTCCAGGAGTTAGCTCTAGGACGGCAGTTATGACCCTACCTAGGATGCTCACATCCCATATCAGGAGCCTGGGTGTGAGTTCCTACTCTGCTTCCAACTCCAGCTTCCTGCTAATACACAACCTGAGCTCAGCATCTAATGGCTCAAATGCTTGGCTCTCTGCTCCTTGGTTGAGTTCTAGGCATTTGGGGAGTAAATCAGTAGACAGAAGATCTTTCTTCCTCTTCTCTCTCTCCATCATTTTCTTCTCACATATCAATAAATAAATACATCGGAAACTATTCTAAATGACTTTAGAATATTATAAGGTGATTATGAAACTTTTGCATATGATAGCCTAACGATCAAAAGAATTGGAGAAATCAAAGCTAGTAGGAACCATATTCTTGGTGGTAATCAGTATGCAGGCATACAGACTGCAAGAGTTGGGGATACATCAAGTACATAATTGTACCAGGGACTACTCGGAATGGAGAGTATAAATGCAGTTGAAAGAAAATGTGATGTCATATCAATAAGGACAAGTAAAAATTCTGTAGCTTTGAATTTAAATGGAAAGTGTTTTTCAGAACTTATCAGATATCTTAACAAATGCATATTTCCTAGCCTTGTCCACTGAAAAGATGTGGGAAAAAAATGGCCAACGTCTTCTCAATGAGCATCCAAATAGAGGGTTCAGGATGTTATTTCCCAGTAAAGGATACTTGGGGAAATCACAGAAATGAGGCAGGAAAAATACAAGCCTGGAGTAATTGTGATTTCAGAAAATAAGAAGGCCATACAATGACTAAGATTATGTCACAAGGAGTCAGTTGTGGTTTAGAATATCAGTCGTTGAAGAGGGTAGAACTTTCCTATCAATAAGAGAGACTTACAGCTGGAATGACTCGAAACGTATGATCTGTTTGAATAGGTGGGTTGATAAGAATGCTCACAAACAGGACAAACTAAACAGCCTCTTGGTTTCCTTTTGGTTAGGAATCAGCCTCATTATTTTTTAAAACAAAAAAGTTTGAAGGAATCAAACATCATAAAAATATTTCTCATATAATAGGTGGTAACTAACAGTTGTTGAAGGGACTTTTTAACACATTAGATTTTAATCTTTAATATTTAACATTATTGTTTTAGGAAATGTTTTCCCTGAACCAAGAATGCTAATTACTTTGAAAAAGACACACACATATAAAAAGCCATTCTGCATTTTTGTAGGGAAGAACAATTCAAGTGTAATTTCTAGAATGGTCAAGTATTTTAATTATAATTAAAGTCCTGGTCATCTCATTTATTAACTTACATATTTAAATTAAAGAAACATTAGATGATCATTACAAATTATAAATGCAAGGTGTCATTACTGAGTTAACTAACTCCTCTAGAGTGGATGAGTCCCTTCTCCCAGCAACAAATGCAGCAACAGTAGTGTACGTTGGTTTGGCTTACAGCTCACTGCTTCAAAGGCTGATTCTCTTAGCCACTCTTGTGGCTACCCTGAGAACATGCGTGAGTGGGTTAGAATGCAGCAGCAAGGTGAGCTAGGCTTGGGCTACTGGTGGAGATTGCCCATGGCTGTCTGAATCAGGCGATCTGACCTATCCTCTCTAGCAAGAACTCTCCAACCGTTCCCTCAAAGGCAGCTGCAACATTGGTAGCATGTTTTGCACCGTTTCAAAGTAGGATGAGTCGCCATTGTCCCTGCACCAGGCCTGAGCTTCTTCTGTGGACACCTGTCATTCACTTACGTCAATCTTGTGGCCCAAAATCACAAAAGGAACGCTTTCAGGCTTTCCTTAAAGCTCTCACGTCTGTGTAATAGATGGATTCTTTCTTCCAGTGACTCAGGGTCTAGAAGGCCTGTGAATCTTGGATCCTGACAGAGACCCTGTAAAACAGCATCCTCGGGTTCGGAATCACTCTCGGCCAGCTGTATCCCAAATCTGCGGAGTAACAAAATGTCCATCCACCTCCAAATTTTTACTTCAAAATTCCACACCAGTGGAATGATTTTAAAAAGAGATGATTTCTCTGCCGTCACGATGCTCATTATGCTCACGACCCTTGACTTCAAAACCCTTTCTTTTCCAGTACAAACATCGTTATCATCTGGCGTTACTGGGAGGAATAACTCCACACACAGAGACAAGTGTTGCGTCACAGCAGACACTCTGGGCAGAATGCCGCTGGGGTGGCGCTGCCGAACTTGGCTCCAGCAGCTCTGGTCCAGAGTGGAGGGAAGAACGTGGCGACGGGTCCGCGAAGTGGCTTCATACATGATGATAGCTCATAAGTGAAGAACGGATGGCAAGTCTTGTGTCACCAGGTAATTTAATGGATCTAGTTCAGTCAAGCATTTTCTACCAGGACTAAGACGGCAGACATTTTAGGTGTTATGAGATGATAAGGTGTCTGCCGCAACTGCTCAATTCTAACCTTTATTAAATGCAAAATCAGCCAAGGAAAATGTTTAAACCACTGAATGTGGCTGTGTTCCAAGGAAATGTTATTGGCAAAAACAGGCAATAGGTCAAGTTTGCCTAGTTTAGGTCACGATGTCCATTGTTCTTGATATCACTAAAGGAGAAACATTACTTACCACTTGACTGAACTATACATCATCTCCTACCAGACAAATGGGGGCAGTGAATCCTCAGTGTGGTCAAATCTCCAGACCTAAATTCTAAGTTTTGGGGATTCCAGTTGCCATCCAATACCCTATGGGTCTAACTTGCAAAACACAAACTTGGAAGAGTTCTGTAACGCAAAGGACCCCGTGACCTCCACACATACCTTGTTTTAATCTTTTAAAAAAGATTTGTTTATTTGAAATACAATTATAGAAAGGACACTGATATATTCTGTTAATATGTAGGTATAAATTATTTATTTTTCATGATACACTTCCTTAGACGAACATAGACTTTCAAGGATAAAAGAAAAAGAAGAGTGACTTCTAGATTAAGAGACTTGAGGGGCTGACATGTTAGCTCAACTGGTTAATCCTTTATCTCCAAGCACCCACATCACATATAAGTATTGGTTTGTGTCTAAGCTGGTTCACTTCCAATACAATCCCTTGCTTATGTTCTGGGAAAGAAGGTTCCTACACTTAAGTGGAAGACCCAGAAGCTCCTGACTCCTGGCTCCTGGCTTCTGAGCAGCTTAGCTCCTGCCATTGCAGCCATTTGAGGAGTGAACCAGCAGATAGGAGATCTTTCTCTCTGCCTCTCTGTTTAAATCGAGCTTTCCAAATAAAATCCTAAAACTAATAATAAGCAATTAAAATGCAAATGTGAAAAAGCATCTTCAAAACTTAACCTGTGTTTCAAAAGATTTATTTATTTAAGAGAGAAGGATAGAGAGAGAAGGTGAGCAAGATTTCTTCTATTTACTGATTCATTCTTCACCAAATAGTCCCTCTGGCTGAATCCAGGAGCCCAGCACTCCCTCCAGGTCACCCATGTGGGTGGCAGGGACCCAAGTACTTGGGTCATCCTGCAATGCTTTTCCAGGCCAGAAATAGAGAGCTGGATTGGAAGTAGAGCAGCTGAGATTCACCTGTACTCTGATGTGAGAGGTGCCTTCCGAAACAGTGACTTGATGAACTTGTGCCACCATCATGGCCCCCACATTCTAAATTCTTAACTCACTCTTATGATGTAGATTTGCTTTACTAACGTAATTCTACGTCAGATCTGGAATTCCTAAGACCATTGAGACTTCATTCTCTGTATAAGGCAATTGGTAACAATATTTTGTCCAGATTCTCTAGGATAAAAACAGCTGCTAGTAGATAGTCAAGAGGTAATCCCAGGACAACACAGAAAATTAAATTGTGCTTCCATTTTCCTCGCTGACCTCCCACTGTTTTATTTAGTGCGTCTTTCTCTAGTGAAATTGCACAAAAGCTAGCACTACAGTTACATAAATTGTAAATATTTTAACAACCTCTCACAGAATGATGTTGAAAACGATCAGTAAATGCTTTATTTTATATAATGCACGTGGCTCAATTGGTTACTGAAGTGTCGTCACTTTATCCGTGGCTTTGTTTTCTCATAAAATAGTCATTGCCTTGCATACAACACCATCATTTTTATTAGGATCCACAATTCACAAGGCTGTTAACTCCTTGAAAAAAAAAAGGACTGTTAATATAGACATTTTTCTTTAGATTTATTTCTCAGCAGAAGACCATAAATTATTCCAATAAACAGGAGTAACCACAGCCCATGTTGAACTTGGGACAAGGTTTAGTGATCTGCAGGTGAGAAATATGTTACTGTCTCTGTAACAAACATACATGTGTGAATTAGTCTACTTAATCCGTCTGCCTGAACTATATTTTATGAAGCATACAGTGAACAATATTGAGACATCTGATTCTTAGAGTTCAATGTCTACAGCAACTTTTTTTTACTTTATCATCAAAGAGCAATTATTCAGGCTCTTCAAACACTACCAGGGAGCCTCTTTATATTCAGTGGATATGTTATCATCCTAGGAATCTAGACATTTCACCATAAGCTGCAACTAGGCTCAAAATGGAGGTAGGTAAAGCAACCTGCTAAAAAGCCAGGAAAGGAAAAGTAGACATGAGATTGTAACAGGTCACTCCACGTCTTCAAAAAACAGAATCATTAAGATTTGCTTGATTCTGACCAAGATGTCAAAATGTGAGCTAATTTTTTCCCTTCATTCTGTTGCTTACAACAGATGGTGACAATTAGTTTTCAATTTCACAATTTCAGTACTTTTGTTAATTAATTGGGGTTTTTGGTCATCTGAGGGTACTTCAAAAAGTTTATGGAAGATAGAATTAGAAGATAAGTTTACTTTTGGCACAAAAATGTTTATACTCACGCAAATGATTGAGGTCCAAAATGTTCAAGAAAGATACATATTATGAAAGCACTGTCCATGAAATTCAGTTTTTGCACTGAAATAAATATCTTTTTAAAAATAATTTCTTAACCTGAAAAGGAGGGTAGGGTGGATCCCATCTGTTAATTCACTACACAAGTGAGCACAACAGTCAGGAGCCAGGCTCTGGGACTGGAAATTCATACCAGTTTCCCACGTGGGTGGTGGGAGGCCAACTGCCTGAGCATCATCTGCTGGCTCCCAAGGTGGATGTAAACAGAAGTAAGGAGACTAGGAACTAGAACTAGGACTTGATATGGGACACAGGTATCCTAACAGGGGTCTTAACCATTAGTCCAAAAGCCCACCCCAATTTCCCACAAATGTCTTAAAGGAGCCCCATGTGTTTCCTGCTCGTATCTCCCCTTACATCCACTCTGTGCCATGACTGGTTCCCCAAATTCTGAAGCACTACATGATTAGGGACAGGAAGCATGAAGAGAAGTCGGGCAGGTGTTCAGGCTCCAGTTCCAATACTGGAGCTGGACATTATCCTGAACAGTTAAGATGCTCACATCCGATGGCAGAGTACCTGGATTCAGTTCCTGGCTTTTGGTGCCAATTTCCTGCAAATGGAGTCCCTGGGAGACAGTGATGAGGACTCAAGCACCGGAATTCATGCCATCCACATAGGGGAGAGGTTGAGTCCCCTGGCTCCTGAATTGGTCTAGCCCAGTCCCAGCTGCTATGAATACTTGAAGATAAAGCAGCAGGTGGAAATCCATTCTTTCTCCCCTGACTCATCCCTTTCACCCTTCCTCTCAAATAACAAACAAACAAAAAATGCTGTGCTTTGCTGAAATCCTGGGTTTCTGGAGGTCCTTCTTCTTGTCCATGAATGAACTGAGATTGTTATTATGTTTCCCAAAAGTCTGGTTTGACTGCCTACATCTCCTCTGGATTCATAATGTAATTTTTCAAGTTCTGTTGCCTGTATTCCATGAGTAACTGAATTTCTTTTAAATTTTTATCAGAAAGGCAGATTTACACAGGCAGAGAGAGATCTTATATCTGCTGATTCATTCCCCACAAATGCCAGAATGGCCAGAGCTGAGCCAATCCAAAGCCAGGAGCTCGGAGCTTCTTCCAGATCTCCCATGTGGGTACATGAACCTAAGGCTTTGGGCCATCCTCTGCTACTTTCCTAGACCACAATCAGGGGACTGGATGGGAAGTAGAGCAGCCGGGACATGAACTGCCAACTGTATGGAATCCTGGCTCTTGGTAGGGAGAAGATTGGCCAATTGAGCCATCACTCTGGCCTCCTTTTTCTTTATTTTACATTAATTTTATTTAAATGGGAGAGAGGTTGAGGGACAAGGTCATCAAGCTCTGACCCTCAGCTTCTACATCCATACAACAGAAATAAAATTAACACACATTGGAGTTATTACAGAAAGAAAGATATTGGGTCTAGATATTAGTCCCTGATCTCTGGCACAGAGCTCCATAGCAGATTAGGAATTTCTTGGGTGATAGGCACCTATTTTGTGCTAATGGGGCAATTTTTGAGGAATGCTTAGATAGTGGCAGGGGGAACAAATCACCAGAAAGACCAGAAAGGTCTCACTAGGAACCTTCTACCCTACCCTTCCCCAAATCTGTGGGGTGCAAACTGTGACTGCAGATTGAGTTAGTCATCACTCACCAATCAATCAATAGGATTTGCATAGTGAAGCACACAGAAGACAAAAGCAAATGCAATTAGAGAGTTTTCAGCCTGCTGAACACTTGAGGGTGCTAGAAAAGTTGTTCTCAAACACAAGACAAAGACCCTTCATCCTCCTCACCTTATTCTGTGTATCTTATGCCTTTGACCATCTGTGAGTTGTACCCTAATAAACCAGCACCTTCTTGAGTTCTTTTTTATTAAAATCTATTTATTTGTGCATTAGAAAGGCAGTAAGAAACACACACACACACCTTCCATTCACTGGCTCACTTCCCACATGGCCACAGTGGTCAGGGCTGCAGCAGGTCAAAGTCAGAAGCTAAGAGTTTCATTCAGGTCACCTAAATAGGTAGCGATGGTCCAGTTGGGTCCATCTTCTGCCTTTTTTGTTGCTGGTCACTAACAAAGACCTGGATCAGAAGTGGAGTATCTGCAGATGTTGCAGTTTGCTTTACCTGCTACACTACAACGCCAGCACCAGCACTTTGGTAAGGTGTGAGCCATTCTGGTGGGTTTTCTAAGATGAACATGGGAGCTGGGAGAAGCCTCTGGACTGAGCTGGAGAAGTGGTATTGGAAAAGACTCTACCAGTTTTGTATCAGAAGTAAAGAGTTGTGAATAAAAAAAAAAAGCAGTTGATTTCCACTTCACAGAGTTACTATAAAATACAATCAGATCGTGTCCATGAACTGCTTAGAACAGTACGTAGTTCTTGGTCATTATTCCACAAATGGTCATTGTTGCTATCATTATTATTACCTAATAAGGTTGGCATGTTCTCACAAACATGTGAGGATCTGACCTACACTTTAGGACTTGAATTGTTTATCTACTCTTTATAAATTACTTCATGCTAAGTTTCTGCTGTAGGAACAAAGACAGCCTTGTAGACAGAAGGTTCCCAGGCAGGTGCTGAGGGGTCCTCCCATTCTCCAGGGAGCTTTGCAGGGTCTAAGATGAATGAGGCAAATATTTTCCCTATTATTAGCTTTCTGGCCACCAAGGAAATGCTCTGGTTTGGAAGTGTTGAAGAGGCCCCCTAAGCAGAGACTTTGCATTCTTGACAGAGTCCCGGGATTACCCAATCCACTAGGTGGCTCCAGGGACAGTTCTGCAAATGGATTGGGAGAACACAAGCAGCTGTGAACACAAACCCAAACATTCCCTAAATCGCTTCACTGCAGGTTGCCTGGCACAATAAACCAATCTGATTTCTATTACCTGTGAAAACCCCGAACCTCCTCATATTCACTAGCCTCTGGGTCCTAGGGCAAGGTTCCTCAGATGTGGACAGGCTGAGTTCTGGATGAACATGGAAAGGAACGACGTGTGAATATCCAGGAACTGCTCTCAAACTCCCCACTCTCCAAAGGCAAGTTGAAGTTCCACAAGGCACAGACTCTGAGAAGTTTCCCTTGCTAAGAAGGAAGACCAAGAGCGATATGTCTCTTAGGTTGCCATGCCAGAAGTTGCAAACCTGTGATGGCTAACCTGCCAAAAGCTGGGGTTGATTAACTGAGAGCTGTAAATTTTTGTTTTTTAGATGTATTCGTTTTTATTGGAAAGCCAGATTTTCCAGAGAGAAGGAGAAAAAGAGAAAAATTTTCCATCTGCTAGTTCACTCCCCAAGTGGCCAAAGTCAGAAGCCATGCTTCTTCCAGTCTCCCATGCAGGTGCAAGGTCCCATGATTTTCAGCCATCCTCTACTGCTTTCCCAAGCACAGGTAGGGAGCTGGAAGGGAAGTGGGGCATCCAGGGGATCCCAATATGTGCAAGATGAGAACTTAACAACTGAGCCATTGTGCTGGACCCATTTCAAAATTTTTGAACAAGAGTACAGTAACTTCACTTTGCCATGGGGGAAGCTTTGTGGGCTCCAGGGGTGCCTGCAATTGCAGATAACATCAAATCCTAGTTATACTGTGATTTAGTTTCATTTCTAGCTTAGGCAAAGGGAGAGACTAACATTAATAGGTAAAAATAGTTGTAACAACATGCTGTAATAAAGATGATGTGAATGTGTTCTCTCTTCCAGATAAATTACTAAGTGACTGACAAGTAGGTAGCTGAGGAGAGCTGATTCATGCTCCCAGCCCCAGTGACGTGGAATGTAGCAGCACAAAATTTCCTCATGCAAATCAGATAGTGTATGATTAAATCTTATCATTGGCTTGCTGTAGGAATTTTCCATTTGATATGATCAGACTAAGATTGAACACGAGTAACTGGAATCACGAACACACACGAAACATAAAACTATGTATAAGGGGGCATGACTAACCTCAGGTGGGGCATGCACCCTGCCCATTGTCATGACCCAGACCACTCTCCCTTCTCTTAGAGTCAGCCAATTTCTTTACTGTAAGTAGCTTGTGTGGGTCCTGAAGTCACTGGGGCTGTCAGCACCTTCCTTCTGGATCCCATCTCACCATCCCAGGAATGCAAATGTATTGGTTACAGAAAAAGCTCCAATAAGCCCAGCCAGGAGGTAAGAGCACTGGGCTGGGAACAGAGAGAGGTCCACTTAACACATTAGCTCATTCACCTGGAACGAGTCACCCTGAACCTCTGAAAGCTAGTTTGTTCCAGAATCAAACGGTGGAGTCAGACTAGCTGTTCTGGATGCCACTCTTCTGCCTTTTTTCCTAAACTGCTTCCCTCTCAAAGTTCTTTGGGGCAGTTCAGCATGCTGACAGCCAATAGGCGAGACACTAGACCAGGACCTTTGTGTTTCAGGGTCTGTGTGACTTCACTCTGTAGCCTTGTACCACCAATCCTGGCCAAAAGGCCAGAGCTGTGCTGCCTGCTCCTTGCTCACCTTTCTGGCTCTTTTTTTCAGTGATTCTGTTATTTTCTGCACATGAAGGAGAACATCCTTTGCTGGTGAGGACCCTTGCATCTGAAAGAATTAGTGTTCATGACCCTGGTCTGGAGTTCATTCTACAGACAGATTTTGAAAAGGTTTAGTCAAATCTATGCCATTTTTCCTGGTCCAAAAATTTCTATGGAAAAGTAATTGAAAGCAAGACGCTGCACAATCTATCCCGCATGTCTCTGAAACCTTTGGGGACTCACGATCCCACACATAATTAGTATAGAATTCTCTGAAATGGGAACTGTCGTGACCTGGTTTAAAAAAAAAAAACAGCAGCAGAGAGGAGCATTTGAAGAAGTGGCTAAAACACTGCTCAGAATATGTAAATGCCATGTCAGAGTGCCTGGTTTGGGTCCCAACTCAACTTCTGATCCAGCTTCTTGCTAATGGACACCCTAAGAAAGGCAGCGCATGGAGGCTCAAGTACTTGTGTCCCTACCACTGACATTGATTAGGATCACAGGCTCCTGACTTCAACTTGGCACAGCCCTTTGGAAAGTTGAGTAGTACACAGAAGACTCTCTCTCTCTCTCTCTCTCTCTCTCTCTCTTATTCACTCTGCCTTTCAAATTAATATAAATAAAATGTAAAACATAGTGCAATGGCGGCAAATAAGAATCCCTCCAAAAGGGCCACCAGCAAAAACTTGTAGAAAAATATCAGTTCTCTAATGAGTTGCCTCCAGGAAGAGCTCGCTAAGTGTTGTCACCTTGCAATGTCCCCTATGATGACCATCTCATCCCACAAGAAATATTAGTCCTGGTCTCCCTTGCCCCATCAAAATATTTAGTATATGCAATCTCCCCAGCCCTACTATGACAACAGGAGGTCTAAGGAATATGTCATGTTCTGGGCCAGGAATCCTGATTCCACACTAAAAGTAATATAGAGTTCCTCATCACAGGAGAAATAAAGGTTGAGCTCAAGGCTTATGGTGAGGACAGAAACTGTCAGAAAGGTTATAGCATGGCAACAGCTAACACCTTCACTCATGGACATCCAGCTATGTTCATCAAAGGAGGCTGAGACTTTAAAGGTACATTCCTTCCTATGGCGGCCTTGGAGAGACAGAATACTAATGGTCATCTCCCCAAGTCTAACAGTGTGGGCCGCATTCTCTCATCCCACTTACAGATGCTATGTGAGGAAGCTCAAGCCACATAAGGAGTAAAGTAACTTCTATAAATGGAGAACCTGGGGCCATGATTATGCACCAGTATTGCCCTAGCTTGGCAGTCATACTTGGAATGAAGCAGAAAATGTGATAGAGGAGAAGAAAAGGGGGAAAGAGAAGAGCAGGGACATATTTTAAATGACCAATTCTCACTCCAAGTTTCTTGATGCCATCTTTGGTTTATGTTACCTGGGCTTGATCCATAGTGCTTGCAGACATGTTGATTCCTACCAACACTGGATAAGAGCAGTCAACAGATGCATCACATTACACTCTACTGTTTCTTTCTGATATGTACATTAAACGTACTCTCTTGGCCCTATTTGGAGTAAAACGACAATGTGCCATTATCTGAGGTTACTGTGCTATCACATGGTGCAAAGAATTTTTGCCTCCTGTGTAACTGTTACTTCTCACCCATTGACCAACTGTTCTTTATCCCACTGCCTTGAGAAGCAGTGCCTCCAGGACCAAGAAGGCCCCAAGATGAAAGCATCACAGAACAGAAAATAAAGCAAAAGAGCAAAATAGAGCCCAGCTCCTCCTACAAAGAGAAATCTGTTCTCAGTTTCCAAGCCTCCTTGCAGCTACAGTGTGGATGGGTAACCAAAGCTATGGCCTCTGGATCCTGAAGAGAGGAAGTAGGTTAGGAAGAAAAGAATTTGGCTTTTGAGAATGATTTTCTTCCTTGATAAGAAAGAGACTCCCATAAGGAGAAGCCCTGTAAAACCCTCTTACTTTGACCATTGTCAGATGACAACACTATGCTTGGAGTAGCCATGTTCACTTTTGACAATGAGAAGATGACCTGAAATCACAGAGGCAGTGAGCTGGTGTCCACATCATTGAGCATCAACCCTGGAACCCTACTGCCTAAGTAGTGTGTCTTTGGGTATTTGGTTACTTGCAGCTGGAGGCATAAGCAATATACTACGTTGGCCACTACTGAATGACAACATGAGAAAGTCAATGGTTCCAATTCCATGACTTTTCTTCCAATCATCATACTTCAAAAAGAGAAAGGGGTTTGCTTTAATTACTTCTCCGTAATAGTAAAAACAAAACAAAACAAAACAAAAAAACCCTTGCGATTTCCTGGTTGAGAACTGTCGAGTTTCAAAGTATAGAGAAGAGCTTGGTGGGCCATGTATGATGGCTAAATCCTCACCTTACCAGCACTGGGATCCCATATGAGCGCCAGTTCATGTCCCAATTACTCCACTTCCCATCCAGCTCCCTGCTTATGGCCTGAGAAAGTAGTCAAGGATGGACCAAAGCCTTGGGACCCTGTACCTGCATGGGAGACCCAGAAGAGGCTCCTGGTCACTGGATTTGGATTGGCTCAGCTCTGATTGCAGCCACTTGGGGAATGAGACTGTGGATGGAACATCTTTCTGTCTGTATCTCCTACTCTCCATAAATCTGATATACCTTTCCCATAAAAATAGACAAATTTGAAAAACAAACATGAATGTATTGAAATGGAGGTTCACTTAGGAAGACTGGGGAGAGACAGATGTGGAACAGCATAAATGCTGGAAGTCCTGAGAATGAGGGTCCACTTCAGTATACTGGCTCATGCAGGGGCTGGCTGCAGCATCTGCACCTGCTGTTCTATGAGCTGGGGTGTATGAGCATATGGAAGCCATGAGGAGGTGATTCATGTAGCCATGGATGTATTGCTTACAGCTTAGTGGAAACATAGGATTCATATGGCCACACTTCTGAGGGTCCCAGAAACATCCGTCAATGGAATGGGAAGTTGCTCAGGAAACACAAAGAAGAACAAAAAGCAACAGGATGATTAATGTGTCATTTCATTTGGCAAAATAAGAGTGTGGGATGCATGGCTGCAGGCTACTGCAAAGGGGTAGGAGGTGAGTCGCCTCAGCTCTCTTAGACTGTGTAAAGTATGTTCATTGGCTAGAACATCTCTCTTCACATGGATTTATCCAAAGTCAGTGTTTTATGTTACATGAAATATTGTTATCTGGAAACCACAAACAGTTGAGCTTTGGAGAAAAAACATCTGAGAGTAAAGGGGAAACAAAAGCATCACTGAATTGGAAAAACATCCAGTCTGATTAAGATGCCAGTGTGTAGACCATTGTTAGGATTCTGTCTTGACCGAGTCTGCCGATCGTCTCATGTGAAGGTAGTGAGAGCAGTGGGATGTGTTTTAGTTCCCTGAGATGGAGAATTTTCTTCCCATCTGCACTGCAAAATCTGTTGGGTTACTTCACTCCTGCAGCATCTGCCCATCTGTCCCTCTGAGTCCATGATTGCCTCATTCATCCCTTCATTACTGTTAATGCGGGCCAGACACCAGCACTGGGGAGGTAATAGTAGATAAAACAGGCATCCATCCCATTGTCAAACAACTTTGGGTTCCATATGGCCAGTTTGGTTTTTGTTGCTACGTGAGTAAGCACACATATGGAGAGAACATCATAGTCACTACTTCCAACAATAATTGCTCTGGTGAGGGGCATGCCACCCTCAGCCCTGCATGCCTCTGTTTGATAGATACTGTGTCTTCTGTTTCTACTCTGCATGAAAAAAAAATCCTGACAGGGCTGCTCAGATAAGACTGGAGCTCTATTGTATCATGTACCATAGGAAAAATACATATATTATCAAGTTGATATTTTTAGATTTGTTCATTTGAAAGAGTTGTGCAGATAGAAAAAGAAGGCATGATAGAGAGAGAGAAATCTTCCATCTGGTAGTTGACTCTCCAGGTGGCTACAACAGCCGGGAATGGTCCAGGCTAAAGCCAGGACGAGCAAGGAGCTCCCTCCAGGTCTCTGACGTGGGTGGTAGAGCCCCAAACATTTGAACCATCTTCTGCTGCTTTTGACAGGCCACTAGCAGGGAGCTGGTTCAGATAAGTAGCAACTGAGACTCACTGAAACAGGTGCCCATATGTGATGCTGGCATCACAGACAACTTTCCCTGCTACATCACAACCCCAACCCCAACAACTTCAGATTTTTAAATGGGCTTATTTTTCAACCTCCAGTGCCACTGCACATAATGTTTCCCTGTAGCCTTTTTGCTATATGGCCCAGCAATTGGAATTGGGTCAATAACACCAAGAAGTGTCACAGACTTCCAAATGTTGGGATAGATAGTTCTCGGAAAAGGTGAGGGTGTGGATGAAAGTGAGGGTATAGGTAGCAGAGATGGGCGGGGGATAGGCAAGCAAGCTAAAAGAAGTGGCCCCATAATCAGTGTGAATATTCAATCTTAGTGGGAAGAGAGCCCTCACAGGTCCTCGGGAGGAGTCACATGACCTGCCTACTGCCACATCCAATAGAGCTTGGATGTAGTAGGAGCAAAGAGAAGGATCCACGGGTAGACTCTTCTATGCCTCTTTGCAATCTGTGGACCAGTTATGCAGAAACCCCACATGCTGGAAAAGAACCTGTTCGGGGAAGTCAGAAGAATCAGAGGACAGCATGAGCATGCAGAGTAGCAAAGCACAGAGCAGCGGATGTGCCCTTGGTTTGAAGGGCACCATCTTGATTAGAAGCAAGGTAAATCGATAACAGAAGCTGAGGGGTGGACAAAATAAACAAGGCATGGAGGGAACAATGGCTGGGGCTCTTAGGAGAATAAGCATGGGCCACGTTGATCAGGAAAGTGACATCATGAGAGCAGAGCAGAAATGCTCCGGCTACTACAGCCACCAAGCAGGATGTGGAGGACACCACCAAAGAACCTGAAGACCTAACAGTTGGCATTGTGAGATGGCAAGCAAAGCCCTGCGTGCAATACCAGCATGCCATATGGACACAGGTTGTTATCCTGGCTGCTCCACTTCCAATTCAGCTCCCTTCTAAAGGACTTAGAAAATGAAGATAGCCCAAGTGCTTGGATAGCTGTAGCTCCCGTAATCCCAGATTAAGTTCCACGCTTCTGGTTTCAGCTTGGCCCAGCCATCGTCATAATCATCTGGGGAGTGAAACAGTGCATGGAAGTCCTGTCTCTCTTTCTCTGTTACTCTGACTCTCAAATAAATAAATCTTTAAAGGAAGAAATTGAAGACCTGGAGTGAGCTGATGTATCTGGGCACTGAGTTCTCCAAGCCCTGCTGTCACAAGGTCACTGAAGCTGAGCTGGGATGTGCAATAGGCACATTTTTTGACTTGAAATATTTACAGTGCAATGATGAGTCTGTCAGGCTGGACCCTGTCATGAGCTGAGAGCATCTGTAATGAGTAAGTACCCACTAAGAAAGATAGCCCCGGGTGTGGACCTCTGACTAACTCCTGTACATTGCTGATCTGACAGCACTGGCCAAGGATCTGGACTATGAAATTCATTTTCGTGGAACTGGTCATTGTGGGACAGCTTGAAGGCAAGACAGACTCAGTTCTCACATGGGACCTATCTGGAGATCGTCTCTGCTGCTAATGTGATCTCAAGAAAAACAACTGAGATTTTAAGGAACCCTAGAAATTACAGCCTGTTTGTTCTGCTGCTCAGAATCTGAGGTTGAAAAAGGCAGGAGTGATAACTTACCACTCCATGCCTACATATATTCCACTCTCCTTGTCCAACATGTGTTGAGAAAAAAAGGACACAACCCTTATTCCTGACTCATAAATATTCAGATACAAAAGTCACATGATCTTTTGATGTTCATTGACCCACAGACGTTAGAACAGTGCTGCTCCTCTGTTCAAAGATTTGGAAATCAAGTTGATTATGTCAAGATGAAGAAAAGTCACAGGATTCATTCTAAATGCCTCAAATTACAGCATTTAGAACTGGATCCCCGAATCTCAGATTCTTAGGTTAAAAATAAGAAATTGCTCAAGTCTCCCAGTGGACAAGTAGAAATGGAGAACTGAAGAACTTGTGTGTGTTGCATATCCCTGACACCAAGTAGTTTATAAAGAACAAAAGTTTAATTCCCACATTTCTGATGATGGGGAATTTGAAGTCTCAAAACACCTGACAGGTGCAGACAGAGCCTGGTGAGGGTCTGGCCTCTGTTTTAAGCTGGTGTCTTGAACATTGCATCCTCACCTGGCAGAAGGCATACGAGGGCAGACAGGGAGGGAAGTGCCCTGACAAGCCCCTCTCTGAGGACACCCAATGCCATTCCTGAGTGTGGAGCTTGAGTGACTCAACCACCTCCCAACACAGCTGCACTGGGGACCTCATCTCAATAGGAATTTTGCAAACTGCTTCTGGCAGTGATGGAGTTCTTTCTGGAACTTCATATACAGCTGCAGCTTTGGTGCAATCTGACCAACATTTTCATTGTAAAAGGAGACCCAGACACAGCAGCAACATGTGGAATATATGAGAAGAGATGTCGAAGTACCCCTTTGGATTGCACTCCGAAGTTGCTTGTCCAGTCACTGAACATTTAAGCTAGGAACAGGGACAGTCCTTTTATTATGTGGATCGATCCTCACTACTCCAAAGGAAGGTTGCAAGAGGAGCAGCAGCCACATTACCAGCGATCTCGTTCATCAAGCAGAGGCTCAAGCTATTGCATCCATGTCTCCATTTTAACAAGATCCCCAAGTTATTAGAGCATGAAAGCTTGAGCTGATTGATGCTCCAGTCCATTGGTTTTCACACACCAGATGTATGTTGTAATCACTCAAGTAGTATTTTTTCTTAATGGCAGGTCTACAAACACTCTATATACACACACACATACACACACTCGACACACACTCAACATACACGCACACATTCAACACACACTCTACATATATGCACATCACACAAACTCAATGTACATACACATCACACATACTCAACATACACATATACACTCAACACACACTCTACACACACACTCAATGCATACACACACATTCAACACACAACACACACACTACGCACATACAACACACACATACATTCAACACACTCTACACATACACACACTCAACACACACTAACACACACACATGCAGCACACACACACACCAGGGAAAGCATAAAGAAGCAAAACCAGAACTGAGGACTAGCATACTTCAAAACCAGCCCATTTCATGGAACTTGCTAGAGATAAAAAATCCTATATGTTCAGGTGAATTAGAATTGTCCATTACTGACTGCCTAAGATGTCCTAGCAGAAACATCACGTGACATAGCAGAAGTCTCACCTTTAAGACAAAGCTTCAGGATTCTTCCATTCCACAGATCATGTCTTAATAGAACTTTGAATGTGATATTGCTCTGAAAATTGCCAGAGAATCATCTTGGGCAGCAGCTACCATGCCAGTCAGGAACTGAATTGTCTTGCTCAAAATGTGTTTTTGAAATTGCTCATCAGATACTTTGCAATCAAGCACTTTCAACTGGGGGTGGGGGTAGAGACAGGGGGCATTATGCATTGACTTTGTCCAGACATGGACCTGGGCATATCTCTGCTTACACTGAAGAATAACTAAATCAGTGAACAGAATTAATGAGGAGCGAAGAGCTTTGGGAGCCAGATAATAATGATGTAGACATTTTCCTGGATACACAAGAAAGGAGGGTTTGCTTTGAAAGGACAAAGTAATTAGAAAAGTCTGTGTTAATTTCCGGCTCCCTTGGAAACCCCAGGGGGTGAAGTACATCAGTGGGTAGAGTTGGTGGAAAATGAACACAGTGGAATGAGGGATGTGTAGGGATGTAATTGATCTTACCTAAGGGTGTGCAGAAAGGGAGAAGCCTCAACCAGTGAGGCAATTTGTCAATTCACTGAGATGGGTGACATTTTTCTCTCTGGTACGGAGAAAGGATGGTGACCCTGGAGCACACAATAGGGTGGAAGTTTCAAAAACATGCTACACCGAGTATTGTAGCCCTAGGTTGCACTGGATCTGTCACTGTGAGGGTACCATCAAAATAAAAACAAATTGTGCATATGGACTGGGGGAAGAAGTAACCATTTAGCCAATAGGTTTTTTGTGTTCTAAGTGGGACTGTGTGGTTAAACAGGAAGGCAATGGAGCCGTGTTGATCCGTTGAGTTGTTTTAATCCATTAAGACAGTTGAGATAACTAAATGAGTCATTAGCCTTGTGCTGTACTCATCACTTTATAATCTAATTGGATCGGTTGTTCATTAATTGAACTCACTGCTTAGGATGCTACGTATGAATTAGGGGAGCCCAACTCCTCTACACTACAGTTGTCATATCTGTAAGGAAAGGGGAACAACACAATCCATGGGGGGATGTTTGGTAAGTACAATCGCCTGCCCTTGGATTGTGAGGTCTTTGGTTGGAGACTGTTGGAAAGACAGAAAACAGACATTTAGAATGCTAAGTATTTCTTTTTTTTAACCAACCAATACTTTTTTTGTTGTTATTAATGTGAAATGACTACAAAGAGAACAGATTCCCTGTAGGTCACAGACACAACCACAAATATAATGATATTCCTTTCCTCTCTGCCTTCTTTACTCAACCCGGTTTCTTTCTTCAAATTTTGCTTTCTTTATCAAACCAGTGGTTAAGAATGACATAATATGGTACTTTTAATAATCTGATATTTTAAAATTTACTGCACATGCATGAAGTGATCATTTAACTTGATTATTGTTCATAACCCTTACCTATATTCCTGTTGAACTGGGATCTTTTTTACCTTTTGCTTGTTGAACTCCTTGTCCAAATGGAGCATTAAGCCTTTGACTATAATGTACATTAAAATATGATTTCTGAAAGATGGAAGGAAGGAAAGAAGGAAGGGTCAACAAGAGAAGAAAGAAAACAGAGAAAATAAAAGGAACAGCAAATATTTCCAAGTAACTGATTAGAACCTTGTTAGATTTAAAACATGATTTTTTTTTTCATTGAATTGAAATGTCGGCTTATTTATTTGCAGGAAGAAGAGACAGACACACTAAAAGCAAGCTTTTCTCTGTTTGCTCACTCCCCAAGTCCCACAACAGTCGGGGCAGATCAAACCAAAGCCAAGCATGCAGAGCTCAATCAGGGTATCCTCGTGGGGGGTAAGGACTGAGTTCTTAATCCATCACCTGCAGCTTCCCACAGTAGACATTATCAGGAAGGTATAATTGTGAGCAGAGCTGGCATTTGAAACCAGCACTCAGGTCTCCTGGGATATGGGCTTCCCAAAGGAATATCTTAACCGTTACAGCTAGTCCCTCCCCTTAACATCTGGATTTGTGAGGGAATATTTGTCTGCCTGTCAGGTTAAACGGGAGTAGCGGCTCTGGCCCACATTTTGGGATGTCCAGGCTTCCTCACAGGAGCCTTTATTTCTGGCTGTTCACATGACTACAACTTGTTCTCAAATGTTCTGCTAATCAACTCAACAGTGGGTTTGGGGTCTACCCAACTGCTTATTCACAGATATTCTACTGAATTGACTCAAGCCTTGTAGACATCCATGCCACCTGTATGATGTTTGTGTACCCACAGAGACATTTGATGTCCAACCGATTCATAATTGCTGGTCCGGTTGTTCTTTGAAAGTAAATTGCAAATCTGGCCACTTTACATTAATGCATGATCACCAGATGGGTCTCATCTGAACTGTTTCAATACTATTCTAAAATCCTCACCGTACTAGCCTAGTCACTGCACAAAAGGCAAGGTGTTTAACATTTGCTAGATAACATCACCTCAGTGTTTGAAAAAGGCTTCTCATCTCATTATTCTCCCTACTTCTCCCATCTTAGTATTCTCTCTCAATGTGGACCAATAATGAGTGATTTAGATGTTGTAATTGTTACAGAAACTGTGGAAAGTTGCTGCTGGCTATCTCTGCGACCTCATATCTCACACACCTCCCACTGGCTCATGCTGCACTGGACCCGCTGCCCATGACTCTTCCTGGACCATTGTGAGTATGTACATCCACCTTGAGGTCACTCAGCTGCTGTTTCTGCATCCTGCGACCATTTCTCTCAGGCATCCCAGGCTTACCTGCTCACTCTTCCTAACACGTTGCTGGCAGGAGTAGCAGGAAAAGCAGTGTTGTCGGGCAATACAATCAGTGAACACCAACTCCTGGGGAGAATGTTGCAATGCCGTGAGCTAAATGATCACTTATAATGCCAGTATCTCATTTCACAGCACCGGTGTTAATGCACCTCACAAGGTATCCGAGAGGCTTGGGCCCCTGACAGGAATGTTGGAAACCTGGATGGAGTTCTAGGACTCTGGCTTTGGCCTAACCTGTCTCTAACTGTTGTGGCCACGTGGGGAATAAACCAATAGGTGGAAGATCTCCCTCTCTCTCCCTTTCTCTCTCTTTTCCACTCTATCACATTGACTTTCAGACAAAATAATAATAAAAGTATACTGACTTCTTAATGACAATGTATTAAAAGAACTTTAAGATTTTTCTTAAAGGTCATCTGACCCACGATCAACAATAAGGCACAACAGATTAAGCTATTGCCTATGATGATGGTATCGCATACAGGCACCAGTTCAAGCCCTGGTTGCTCCTCTTCTGATTCAGCTTCCTGTCAATGGAAGCTGGAAGAAGCAGTGAAAGATGGCCCAAGTACTTGGTTGATCTGCCATTTAATGGGAAACTTGGGTGAAGCTCCTGTTTTCTGGCTTTGGCCCAGTCCATGGTTGGTCCTTGCAGCCTTCTGGGGAGTGAATTAGCAGAGGGAAGATCCTCTCTCTCTAAACTCCAATTTTTAAAATAAATTTTAAAAGAATCTTCAAAAGTAAGAGATCATCTGATCCAACTGTGTGATCTGTTTGATAGAGTGAAAGAAAATTCATGGATCAAATATATTATCTGAAGTTTCTAAATTTCAAATCGCAAGTTAGTAACTAGTCAGTGTCTGTCCCAGTTGTGGATCAAATCTCCAAACCAATTCTTCCAATCCCTGACTCAGGACTCTGTACACAGTCATTCAGCTGATGAACTATGGTCAATTATGAAGTGGAAATTTTATTTGTTGGAGGGAGTCATTTTTTATCACCCTAAGAGCCTCGTGTTGGGAGTCTTCACTAATATTCCGAATATTACTAATTTACACGTTCAACAAATGCTTTTGATGACCTCTTATGTTTTATGTCTTCCTAAACATTTTAATCTCCTGTATACTTATTCAATAAATATTTAAGAAGCGACCAGTCTATAAGAGCACTCAGATACTCACACAAATAAAGATTCTAAGTAAATATTTTAAGAAGTTATCTGAAGTGTTGAAAGTGGAATATAATGAGAGCAGCATGGGTGTTGGGGACAGCTCAACTAGGAAAGTTTGGCTCCAACTTTACAAGTAGGAGACATTTAAAAGGCAAGGATGGTGTTTACACTGACAGGTGACAGAGACTGGCATCGTATCAGGAGCATTTCAGCCAGCGTGAGGAGCATGACTAAACATTCTGCAGTAGCAATAAAAAAAACACCCAGGGCCTGGTGCAACAGCTCAATGGCTAAATCCTCACCTTGCAAACACTGGGATCCCATGGGGCATCAGTTAATATCCCAGCTGCTCCACTTTCCATCCAGCTCCCTGCTTATGTCCTGGGAAAGCAGTAGAGGATAGCCCAAAGTCTTGGGACCCCATACCCATGTAGAAGACCGAGAAGAGGCTCCAGGCTCCTGGCTCCTGGCTTCATATTGGCTCAGCTCTAACCCTTGAGGCTATTTGGAGAGTGAGCCTGATCTGCCTTTCCAATTAAAACGAAAGGTAAAAACTTAAAAAAAAAAATACTTAAAAAAAAAAAGAGCCTCAAATCCCGATTTTAGATTTTTCAGATTGGAAGAAGTAGGTTCTAACTAAATATTCCAAATTCCAAACTATTGCTTCAAGCATTTCATGTAAGGAATACTCACCCTGTGCTAGCTGATATTCCTACTCTTGATAAAGACTCTGGGAACAGGACATGAAGAAATGGAGTTTCCAAAATCTGCATCCTGGGACCTCCATCTCCACTCTGGTCTTGACCACTTGCAATCTATCTCTGTTACTTCCAACAGGGATTTAAGCTCACAGAATACTCTTAGGGGCCAATTTTTAAGATTTATTTATTTGTATTGCAAAGTCAGATTTACAGAGAGAAGGAGAGAGAGAAAGAACTTCTATCCACTGGCTCACTCCCCATGTGGCTGCAATGACTGGAGCTAAGCCAATCAAAAACCAGGAGCCGGGAGCTTCTTCTGGATCTCCCACATGAATGCAGTGTCCCAAGGCCTTTGGTCATCCTCTAAAATGTTCCTAGACCACAAGCAGGGAGTTGGAAGGAAAGTGGAGCAGCCAAGATACAAATTGGCCCCCATAGGGAATCCTGGCTCATGCAAGGTAAGGACTTAAGCCACTCAGCTATGACACCCAGCCCAGGTGGCCTTTTTTTTTTTTTTTTTTTTTTTTTTTTTCATTTTTCTTGGCTTGAACTCCTGGAAATGGTTGAGATTTAATCTACAGCAAATGTCAAACAGCACACTTCAGTGATTCAATGACGGACATAGAAAAGGGGCAGGTCCCTGGTGTGGTGGTGAATACACTGCTTGGGACGCCCACAGCCTGCCTCAGAGGGCCTGGCTTACAGTTCCTGTGTCCGGCTGGGCTCACCCTGGGAAACTGCGGCCAATGACAGTCCCAGTCAAAGGCACAGGAAGCCCATAGTTCCCAGGTCCTGACTTCAATCTGGTCCAGCCACTGGCTGTGGCAGACATTTAGGAAGTGGATGGAGCCTGTCTCTCTCTCTCTCTCTCTCTCTCTCTCTCTCTCTCTCTCTCTTTCATTTAAGTAAAATTAATTTGGTTTTTTTTTTTAATGGAAAAGGTAACCAAAGTGAAGACTCCATTCATTAGTCTTCTATGTGCGAAGCACCAGGATTCCATATGGATGCCAGTTCGAGTCTAGCTGTTCCACTTTCCATCCAGTTCCCTCCTTATTTCTTGGGAAAGCAGTAGAGGATGACACAAAGCCTTGGGAACCTGTACCCATATGGGAGACCCAAAAGAAGTTCCTGGTCTCTGGCTTTGGATAGGTTCAGCTCTGACTGTTGTGGCCATTTAGGGAGTAACGCAGGGAATGGAAGATTTTTCTCTTTGTTCCTGCCTTTCCGACAAAAATAGATAGAGCTTTAAAGACATTTTAAAAATAAAGAGGAAAAGGAGAGGAATTGTTTTTGTCACTCAGAGGGTTAAGCTGCCACCTGTACAATATCAGAGTCCAGGCTGCTTCACTTCCAATCCAGCTCCCTGCTAATGTACTGGGAAAAGCAGTGAAAAACAGCCCAAGAGCTTGGAACCCTGCACCCACGTAGGAGACAAACATGGAAACCCAGATTTGTGGTTTTCATCTCTCCAAACCCTGGCCTTTGAGGCCATTAGTGAGGACAAAAGGTAATAAGAGGTTAGGAGATTCATTCTCTCTCTCTCTTCATCCTTATCTCTGCAATTCTACCTTTCAAATAAATAAACAGATATTTTAAAAAGCAGAGTAAATGTCCCTTAGAGCCACTGACATGTTGTTCCTTTCCTGGTGGGACTGGCTGGAGCACCCCTGGGAACCATAGGAGTCCTCCTCTCTCCATTTACCTCACACGGTTATCCAGAATGCCACCTGATCCAGGATCCTGGTTCCTGTTGCCAACATACATGCTAGGAGCATCCCCTGTGCGCCACATGCCTTCCTGCCTCCTCGCTCAGGAGGATGTGAAGGCATGGACAGCAGGGAAGTCCTGGGTTCTGCTACACCTGTAGTGTCTCCAGCATTCACCTCTCAGGTACCCGTCTGGCTGCATACCTGTTCTCAGGTTCATGGCTGAAGGCTTGTAACGGAAGACTGAAGGACAGGGAAAAACATATGCATTCATGCAATTTGCTTTACCCCTGACAAGGAAGCTTTGAGACACGAAGTCTCTTAAGTTCAGAGAACCCTGGATATTTTCAGGAGTAAGTTTGAAGAATGGATGGGCATGTTCTGTGAGTGTGCAAAAAAAGCAAGGTCTAATGGGAAGGAACTTGGGGAGGGTGGGGATTTAGCAAGGTTTGCTGGCATAGATCTGGCTCTGAGTCCCTGGATCTCCCAGGATCACATTTCTTCCATTCAATGCTTTATTCCCCAAGGAGCATCTTAGGACCTGCTTCAGGGGAGAGTAGGAATTGCCCCCACACAGCTCTGGGAGCTGCGTCTGAGGAAAATGGTGGAGGGTGATGGTAAGAGGGTCATTTCTGCTGTCTTCTCAAATGCTAAGGAGGACACATGTTGGGTAGGACTCCTATCAGCTGCTTTCCTCCAAGCCTGCTCCTCATCAAAGTACATGTTGCTGGAGCCCCCTCAAGTCTCCCTGGAAGTGGAGCAAGACTGGCCATTGCCATTCTGTTTCTCCTGGTCCTTGTGACTGATCGTTTTTTTTTTTTTTTCTTTTCATCCCCTGCAGGTGCAAGTCATCATTCTCTTTCTCCATTGGCTTTGGTGTTCTGTGGGTCCTTTCACATCACCCCACAATGACAGCAGCCATAATGTACTCATCGACGCCATGCAGCTTTCATTCCAGGATCTTCCCCATCTCAGTACTTTCCTGGGAGTCCACCAAGCCTCTTCCCAGCCTTTCAGGATGTCAAAGTTGACGGCATTGGTTAGGGACTCTCCTGGCTGTCTGGCCAGGGGCTTCTTCACTCAGACTGTATAACCCATTTCCAGACTTTGACAGTATGTCAAAAAGCTTGAGAAGTGTGTTTCTTCTTTTCAGAACCTTCTATTTGGGTCTTTCACATCCATTTCTGCATAGGCTTGTTTTGCTTTGTTTTGGTTGCTGAGTTTATTGAATTGCTGATACATTCTGGATAGTTATCCTTGCTGATGAGTACCTTGCATATATGAAAATCTTCCCGTTAGTGTAAAATATTTTAATAGTCATGCATTCAAGGAGTCTTGAACAAGCTCATGAAAAATCTACATAGAAATTCCAAAATTTTTGAGGCACCGATGTAAGCCCATCTTTTAATTCAAGCTTCTTGTGAACTTTTTAAAGTAGCCTCATATCTTACCATTTGGGAGTCTTTTTACCTTCTTGCTTTTGTCTGCTTCCTTAAATCAGAAGAAATGCATAATTTTTTAATTTGTTGTTTGATCTCAATTTTATTTACTTGAAAGGCATAGGAGAGAGAGAGAGAGAGAGAGAATATCTGTCGGTTCCCTTCTCCTAACTGCTGTAATAACCAGAGTTGGGATACACGGCAGCTGGGAGCCCAGGACTCCACGTGTCTCCCATGTAGATGACAGGAGCTCAAGTACTAGGGCATGTTCTGCTGCTTTCCCAAGTGGATTTGTAGCACCCAAGGGTGCTGATATCAAACAGAAGAGCTGGGACTCAAACCAACTCTCATGTGGGATGTCCACAACACAGGTACTAGCTTAACCTGCTGTTCCACACAACTGGCTCCATTGTATGGACTCACAGGAGCTCATAGGCCTGGAGCAAATGCAAAAGTATACATGACAATTCAGAAGTATAATTTTCCCAGTTAACTGAAACAGAAACCACAGTGGCACACACAGTAAGGAAGCCACCGAGGAATACGCTCCCATAATTTCTCTTCAAGGCATTTTTGGGTCAGCTTCTGAACTTGGCAGACACACGCTGAGATTTTAAGATCTGGCTCTTGCCTTCCCTTTCTGGATTTGTACGATAAAACATATAAAACATCTAATACAATGTCTGTTCCAAGTGAACTATGAATGGTAACTACAAGGCGCTCTCTGCTGCCTTTTAGATGGCAAGGCAATAGTGTCTTTTTCATGTTTACGGTTTTTTTTTTTCCCAGAAGAAATTAAACCTGCATGTCATAAGCACAGAGGAGCATCCGGAGGAGGTGAGCCTTTGTTGTTGAGCTAAAGCCAAGAGTTGCATCATGGAGTGTTGACGGTTGGTCACCCAGAGCTACCGTGCCATGTGGGGAAGGAGTGTTCTGGTGGGAGGTGTTGGTGCCATGGAGTGAAGTCTTAGCCATAGGTCTTGCTGCAAGAAAACCCTTTTGAGGTCTCATATCATCCATCCTTTTGAGAGTGGGTATCCATGAAATTCAGTAATTCAGACAAAACCCTGTGATGTCATTTTCAGTGTGTTTATTCTCAAGGAGTCATTTCCCTCTTGCATTTTCAGAGGAATTGGGCATTGGACTGCACTTCTTAATGCACACAATGACTGCTGTCCCTTCTCTGTCTCCTATAAGAGAAAACAGATGTTTCTGGATTTGTGTCCAAAGGCAGATGAGTCCTACGAAAACTGGCAGAGACCATTGAGATGCCCTTGTACAGATATTGGAATCAGCAGGGTTAGCACGTTAAGCTGCCTTCTAGGATGCAGGCATCCCACACAGGTGCCAGTTCTAGTCCTGCCTACTTCTGATCAGGCTCTCTGCTAATATGACTTGGAAGGCCATGAAAGATGGCCCAAGTCTTCTTGACTCCCATGTGGGAGACACGGATGGAATTCCTGACTTGTGGCTTTCTGTTCAGACCAAACATTATGCCTATTTGGGGGGAGTGGACTAGTGGGTAGAAGATTCTCTTCTACCTCTCCCTCTCATTTTATAAATCTGCTTTCAAAGGCAGACAGAGACAGATTTTCCATCCACTGGTTCACTCCACAAATGGCTGCAACAACTAGAAATAAGCCAGCCCAAAGCCAGCAGCCAGGAGTTTTTTCCAGGTCTCCCACCTGGGTGGCAGGAACCCAAGGACTTAAGTTGTCACCCCCGCCCCAAGGGTCAGGAATCAGAGCTGGAACCGGAACTCGGGCACTCTGTTGGGGTCACTGCCTGCTTCTGGTTTTTTGTTTGTTTGGTTGGTTGGTTTTGTTGTTGTTGTCGTTGTTTGGTTTGGTTTTATTTTTCTCTCACTGGTGGTAATAAGCCTGGTGTTCCCTGAAGCAGAGAGAGATTTGCATTTGTCTACTCTGAGACAGAACAGGTGCCAGGGGTGTTGCGCACCTATCTTAAGTTCTCCTGAGAGCAGATTCGCCCCACATCACAATGCATGCCTTGAAGAATTTTCCACAACACACTTGGGTGTTACAGCGTATGCCTCATAGGCCATCAGAATGGCAGAAGAGTCTTCTCACAAGAGTCTAGAACCCTTGTGCCCCCAAATCCTACCAACAGCCAAGGGAACACGGTTAACAGGAAAGGGTTGCAGGTGGCATTTGTTTTCATCCAGCTCTTCTGGGACTTGGCCATGGCAAAAACTAAAATGTTGCATTTCCACCAATGCTCCGGGAGCATTTTTAACTTCCAGTTTCACAACATCTCAAAAGGGAAAAAAAAAAAACTCAATTGCACTAGGCTCTTATGTCCCTACCCCCTCCCCTCTTGGACTTCATATTCTGCCTCCCTCCTCCCGCCCCCATCTCCACCCCATGGCTGCTGCTGCCTTGAGATAAGGCTGCGGTATTTTTCCTGCCATTCCCCTATCATACATTATCATAAGAAGGTGCCAGGCATCCGTCAGCCCACAGCCCCTGATTTATGCTCAAAGTTCGGATTATCTGCTTGGCTCCAAATCCCTTCAAACGACCAACCTGATCAAAGAGAATCACATGCACCAGATAAAATGAGAATATAGCGGCATGCCCCACTGGCTGACAGGCAGGCTTCTTCTTTTCTTTTTTCTTTCTCTTTTTAAATTTAAGTCTCTAGGCTGCTCCCACCTCCTCATTTTGTCAAGGATTGTTTTTCATCCACAGCACCTGGCATGCCAAGCCACCTGATTGTTCTTAATGTGTCTTCCCCACTGGGCTCAGGGTGGGGAGCCATTGATGAGGTTTGCTCCTGGGGTAGAGGTCACGGTCCCCCAGCAACACTACATTCTCCACCAATGTGGCTCAGCCCAGAGACTGGCTTGAGGTACAGTTCACAGCCCAGGAATTAAAAATGAGCTGCTAACTCCAGCTGCACAAGAGTCTATATTTGGGAGAAAACCAAGACAGAGAAGCAGGGTCTTTAAGTATTGAGGAGCTGTCTTCATGTTTAAATACAATTGAATATCTTCTAGATGCAATTACGCAGTTTAACTCACTCAGCAAGCATGATGGGTCTTCAAAATCTAGGGGAACACAAAAAGCTATCCATGAATTGTTTTTGGCACCCAGATATGCTTCTCCTTTAGTTCCGCTTGTGAAGAACTTTCTGGGATACCCTGGCCTTTACTGAATGGTTTTAATGGAAATCAAAGAAGTATGTCATCAGAAAACTTACCATTGTGGAAGAAAATGCATATCTGGGTGATTCAATATGAGCATACAGGGGATTGCTAGTTCAAGCGAGGTCCTTGAACCTGGCAAATTTCATTACGCCCCCTCCCACTTCCTGTGCCAAAGACTCAGCGAACCAGATCAAAGCAGTTAGCATAGACCTCAGGCAGAAAGCCACATCACTACTGGAAACTGAGCAAGGGTTGCAGTCCCCCCGTCCCCCCGCGCTAAGCTTGGAGGGATTTCTGGAAAACACAAAGCAGATTACGGCTGGATAGATGTAAGAGCATAACCACCTGCAGGTCACTACACTTAAATTAAAAAGAAAATGTACTGAAGGAGAAAAGAGAAGGAGTACCACCAGGCCAAAGACAAAATGGATCACAGAGGGAAGTGCCTAGAGGTAAGAAGGGACAGCAGAATAATCCTACTGGTCCTTGACAACACATTGAGCTCAGACACTAGTGTGGGACCCAGCTCTGTCCCCAGGGATCTGCGCTGTTCTAGACACAGTGCTGGACTCACTAAAGGAGCTGATGCATTCAGCATGTACTAGCTCCACTACAAACCATCCAGGCATTCTACAAGACAGCAGAAGCAGGATGCTCAATCTACCTTGCCCTGGACCTTCTAACCCTGGAGCAGGTTCTCTCCTTCTCTCTGTTTTTCTTCCACCATTTTGCTCTGAAGTGGCCCTAAGTTCCTCACTGCAGAGGTGCCCTTTCTCCAATCAAGGGACAGGAACAATCTTCTACCTGTTGACACGATATTACAGACAAGAGTCTAAAAAGTGAAGCCTTGCCCTGTTCATCACCATGAGATCACACTGTTTCCAAGCCTGGTTTTGCACATCTGCCTGTATCTTCCATCAACCCTAGCACAAAATCCACATGGAATTCCCTGTTCCTTTGGATCTTCAGTTCCAAGCATCCCACAATAAATAAATCCCAAGTAACCCTGTATGCTTTCCTCCTGTTAATCTGCCTTTTGTCCCCAGCCAGGTGCCTATGAAGAGAAAGGAGCCTACTCCCTTCCCTTTCCAGGGCACTTGATGAGATTGGCTTCATCCCCTTCGGTCGACTGTGGCTAACAAGGCAGAGGTAATGCTTTCTTGCAGGTTCGACTGCAGCCAGTGGCCAGAGTCATCCACACAATGCCTGGAAGAGAATCTGGTGAGAAGAAAATAACAGTGTGTCGCAAAGGAACAAGAGCCTAGCACTGTCTTCAAAACAAATGTCTTTTAAGTCATACAACAAATATTTGCTTATGTTTCCAATAGGATTGCCAGGACAATTGCATGGCTGAAACAGTAGCAAGCATATTAATGGTCTGATCTTACACATGCTAAAAAACAGCCTGTATTATTAGCACAGTTGAAGAAATAACAGTTTAGCGTTGAGGGTTCTTTGTATGGAAAGGTTAACCATGCAAGAACAAGAACGCTGTCCCTAAATGTGTTGCCCTGAGGCTGCTGTAGTTGAAGGTGCCATATTCCAAATCACCAGTTAAACGGAGAAAGGAGGTCAAATTCCAGGCATTCAACAACATCTCTCCTCTGATTCTCACTGGCTTGGACCAGAACAGTGATGTAAGGATAAGTGGATCTCATCGTTAGAGTCAAAGGAATAACTCCACCTGTAAGAGGGAGGAGTCACAGAGCTAAGAAAGGACAAATCAACGTTCTTCAAGAACTAAAAGATGAGTTTACTGGGGCTAGTGTTATATCATAGTAGGTTACACCACTGCATGTGATGGTGGCATTTCATATCAGAGCGCTAGTTCAAGTTCCAGTTGCTCTACTTCCAATCCAGCTACCTGCTAATGCACCTGATAACATGGCAGTTGATGACACAAGTACTTGGGTTTCTGTTGCTCACATGGGAGACCTGGATGGAGTGCCTGGCTCCTGAATTGAGCCTGACACAACCCAGACATTGCAGTCATTTGGTCGCTGAACTGACATATGGAAGATTCTCTTTCTCTCTGTCACTCTTTGCCTTCCAAATAAATAAATAAATCTGAACTAATGCATATTTTGTTTTGTATCATCATCCGTTACTACTTTGTTTAGTTCCTGCTCAAGTTGTTCCAACTGTGACCATTTAACATTCTTCCAGACTACCTCCTATTTCTGTGTCATTTTAACTTGGCTCTATCTTTCTGGCCTGTCTGGTTGGTGGGTGGGGAGGAAGCTTTTTGTTTCTGCCACTACAAGATCCTCAAGTCTCATCTGGTGTATTCCCTGCCTGAGTTCAAGAAAAAAAAATTGCTGCCTTTGGAATCCCATGTTCCTTTCATTGCAGAATGGTCTATAGAAAGCAAAATCTGAAAATTGGGCATGCTTCCTGCAACTGGAGGGTTATGGAAGTTTTTGTTCTTGATTCTCTCAGTGGAAAAACCTAGGAAAGTGTGTGTATACTCACTAGGTCTACACACATGGCTACGGTTACATTTGCATCTGTTCTGTGTATGCATGTTAAGCTGAGCATGACTTCATTATGTTACCTTCACATTATTCCAATGTTGTGTGGTTCACCTAGGCTGCTCTCCTTGCTGATCTGTAATTTTGCTCTCCAACAGTGAGAAATGTGGTTCCCACAATCCAAGATCCATTTACTTGCTTGCTGAACTCCAGTACAGTGGAAAAAATTCAAATTCACTAATGTACACTGCAGTAAAACACAACTTTACCAACTAGAGTGCTCATACGTAGTTCCTTTATGTCTTTAGCCTGACAATCTCCAGCTTAAAAATTGCTTTACAAAGTGACTTATGAGCCTCGATTTTCCCCAACTCCCACGGTGAGATTCTGTTTTACATGTGTAATACAGTAGCTTGATGTATTAGCCTATATTCTATACTGGATCTCTTAACACATAAATTTTTTTCATATACACACATTGAGATTCATGTCTGACATATGCATATAATACACATATATGTATATTTGTCATGACACATACATAGGATCATGTATCTACCACCCATTCCCCTAGGAACTCCCCCCACAAACTGCAGCTTGCAGGCACCATGGCCTTTCCCCCAAACCCAGATACTATTCATCCATTTTTCACTCTCATCAGTTTGTCTTTTCCAGAATGTCATGAAAATGGGATTATATACTATACAACAGTCTGAGTTCAGGGCCTTCACTTAGCTCAGTGCGTTGAGGAGTCACCATGGTGAGAGTGAATCCCTCACTCAGCCCTGTCTAGTACCGAGTGCTGTTCTTTGGATGATTACACTGCAGTGTGTTTATCCCTTCATCTCTAGAAGAACGTATTGGTTGTTTCCTGTTTGGAGGTGATTATAGATTCAGCCACTCAGTGTGAACGCACACATCTAAATCATCAAGGCCAGTGCCACAGAGAGAGGGTTTTGTCTCTGCACGTTACCCACACACAACCACGTTGATCTTATACAAACTGGCAAGCTCTCTTGCAAATGGCTAAATCAATTTCTGAAAGACACTTTGCTTTTTAATTCCCACTATCAGCCATGTTCAATGCTGATAAAAAAAAAAAAAGAATTGGACCATGATGAATAAAGGAACAATCAGACAACGGAAAAGAGTGTAAAAACTCACTTCAGCAAATTAAGCTATCGCTTCATGAAAGCATGCCAGGGAACAGACGAAGATAAAGGATAAACACTGTGTGAAAAAATAAAACCCTTAATGTTTGCATTCAATTAATCTAATAAATATGCCTGCATAAAATAGTAAGTTTCACATATATGAGCAGAAAATGACTGTAAAAATAATTATAAACTCCTTCAATTGAGCAAGACAACAGAAGAATGGGAGAATTCATCCATTGTTTCTAGAGCTATTTCCAAAAATAATTAAACAATGAAAGTACTCTATCTAAATCAGAAAATTTTTAAAAGAGAGTGAAAAAAAACACAATAAAGATAAACAAAAAGAAGGAAACAGAAATATCCAGAGCCAGCAAAAAGACACAGAGAAAAAAAAATCCAGAAAAACAATGATCAGTTTGTACAAATCCACCCTGCTTCTATTTCAAAATATGAGTGTGATGATAATAATCTAGCAAAATGGAAATTTTAAAAAGTTACTCAATTTGAAATTAAAGCTCTGTAACTGCAGGAAAATATGGAAGGTATTGAAGTGTTTTGTCTCAGAGCAGGAACAGCTCAAAGAGATTCATGGGTGTCTTTTGTGGCTGAAAACTTCAAGTACCAAATTATTCATTTGCTGTTGAAATGGTGCACAGGGTGTGGCGTGAGACAGAGGCTTCTTGGTTCTCTCGGACAGCTAGGATAACTTTGGCTCAACAAATTGTCAAAGCAGATAAGGGGAGCTCTTCCTCAGTCTGACTTGTGAGTACTAATGTAAAGGCTAAATTCAATATGCACAAACTGGCTGCAGGAGTGCACAAAGAGACATACGCAGCACCAGGGTCGGCCACATGCAAGGCTGGATTAGAGAGTGCCGTGGTCTCCAGGTAGCCATTCTAATAAATACATCAGGACCAGACATGATGATGTCAGAAGTGAGACCAAGTATGAGGGGATCAAGTCCCAAGAGTGCAGCCCCAGGCAGGAGGTGAGCACCCTTGAGAAAAGGCTCAGCCATGTGAGGGTACAGCAGTGAGACACTGCATCCACAGAGGAGGGAAGTCCCTCTTCAAGTTGGAGGCTGATGCCTTGATTTTGAACTTTCTAGCCGCCAGCACTGCAAGAAAATTCATCTTTATTCTTTGGGAGTCCCTCAGTTTTGAGTATGGGCGTTAGTATAGCCTGAACAGAGTAAGGGGCCAGGATGTTAGGGACTGTGGTGCTGCAAATAATCCTGTGATTACATGCAGAAATGCAGGTCCCATGTCTCTAGAAGTCATGCAGCACTTGACACAAAACAAAATTTTGTTGCTGGAGAACAAAGCTCTCAACAAACTTGACAAGATTCCCTCTAAAATCAAAGGTTTTTTTTTTTTTTTTTTTGCTTTTCACTTGTGAGACTTCTTATTTGATAAGCTAAGAAGCCTTTTACTATGGTGTAACTCTAAACTATGTGATCTCAAAAGTCCAAAGAGGATGAGAGAGAAAAGAAGAATGTCATTGGGTTCTTAGACTTATATGGACACATCACATTGGCTCTGTCAAGCATTAATTTTAAAAAGTTACAAAGCAAATGCATTTTTAACTTGATAAGATCAAGAGTATGTGAAATCACATGCTGAGTTTGTATTTGCACATCAAATGTCACCCACATCATCATGTCACACACATCGAAACATGTTATCACCTGGGCCCACAAGAAACCCAAGAAAACGGCCGCCAGCTGAAGGAACAACAAGTGAACGCCTTTGAGGTGAGACAGCAACAACAGTTATGAAGGAAGGAGTGTGGGGTGGTGTTTCTAGAATAAAGAGCCACAGTTGTGGGACATAAAGGTGTCTACCTCTTTCCAAGCAGCAAAGTAAGATTATGAAGATGTGAACGTTCTGCTTTCTTCATAGAAAATGGGCTAGAAAGGAAGAAGGGTTTGGAAGATCGTTGAAATAGTTGAAGTGAGACCCATATGGTACAAATGGAGGTAGTGCAAAGTAGCCAGATTTTGAATGTACTTTCAAAATGACACCAGCAGATCTTGCCAAGGAGTTGATTGCCAAATGTGTACTTGCACATGCACACACACATGAATATTTTGTAAAGGTCATAGAACCTGGAATTAGAACATGTTTATTTTAGTCCTAAACTTTTTGGACCCATGCATATGTACTTTCCATGAACTCTTTGGAAGCCCCTTATCTACGTCAACGATGACTCTAAAGTTCAGAGTCTGAGCAACTGAACTAGCCATGTGTCCATGTATTGCGACCTGAAAACGCTAGGAAAAGAACAAGTTGCATGTCATTGGTTTGCGTTTGAGTACAGGCAGGCAGAAATTAAGCCTGAAGCTTGAGGCATGCTTCACCTGACACATCTATGACACATCCAAAATGGCACATTCAAAAGACATCTGGATAGATCAAATGAGAAATAGATTTGAGAGTTACTACATTATACATGTAAAACTGCAGGAATGGAGGAATTCACCCAGAGATGAATGTGATCAGAGACTTCCAAGGACTCAGCCCCAATGTATTTGCTCCACTTAGGGAGAACAAGGGAGCATTCTGGATTAGACCAACGGGCAAGGGCTCAGGGAATTCTATAAACTGATGGAACGATACATCTCAGAGTAGGAGAGATTAAGTGCCATGAAATCTGATGATACACTTAGTAGGACAGACAGACAATGACCATGGACTGTAGAAGCAACGGTTACCTGGCAAAAGATGCTCAAGTAGAATAGGGTGATTGGAATTGATTCCACCCCAATATGCAGGACGGCCCTCGACACAACAACCACATCAAAGTCTCCAGAGACTCTGGCAACCCTGGTTGGCATTTGGAGAGGAATGGAGTCACTAGAAATAGAGCCAGGAAGGCTTTCCTAAGATAGACTATGCAGCATATTTAAGGTACTGGAGAGATGAGTGGGTAGACGGGGAAAGGGAACTGCTAGAGAAGCAAGACCCTTCAGTGGACAGGAGGACATTCTGTGCACAAATATAAATGGAATCCTTTGCTCAGGAAACACACTTCAGCCATCACATCAGAAGGGAAGGTGGAGAGGCAGGTCCAGGTGCAGGTGGTGGGCAGACTGAGTGGAGAAGGTACAGACGTCTCCCGAGGTTGCATTTCCATTCACAAAGCGGAGGAACTGAAGTTTTGAGAGGGGAGAGGTGGAACCTCCCTGCTGTAGAGTAGGAGCTAGAAGCGGCTAAAAACATGTAGGATGCCTCCAATTCTTCCTTTAGAATGAATTGGCATTGTTTTGTGCTTTTCTCTGTTGATTTGCCTAGTGGCAGGTGTGATATCATTGGCTTTTAAAAAAATTTAATTCCTAAGGCTGAGAAGCAGAGAAAGAAAAGGAGGGATGGAGGGGCTGGTGCAATGGTACAGTAGGCTAATCATCTGCCCTGCAGTGCCAGCATCCCATATGGGCACCGGTTCATTTCTCAGATGCTACACTTCTGATCCAGCCCTCTGCTTACAGCCTAGGAAAGCACTACAACATGGCCTTGGGCTGCTGCACCCACGTGAAAGACCTGGAAGAAGCTTCTGACTTCTGTCTCCCGGATCCTGGCTCCTGGTGTGGGCTCAGCTTCGCTGTAGCCATTTTGATCATTTGGGGAGTGAACCAGAAGATGGGAGACATTCCCAGGTAAAGCACTCAGATACTCCACCATGAGACACTGCTAAGCCTAAGCCCTATTCATTTGTCAATGCAGCAGGAGATAACTTCATTCTTTGTATAAATGTCACAAGGAGGGAGAGAATGAATGGGCTTGAACGAGTGCCTTCCTGAGCTACAGTTGGAATCTGGGTTTCCTAACTCTTTTTGAAGTTGTTCTTTGCAAGCACAGATTCCTTGGTGACACTGTCCATACTGACGCTTTAACTTTTATTCCATTTCCTTTATTTTCCCAATACTCTCCCATTTTCTTCCACAGGGAAATTGGAACCACCGCTCAGAAAATGAGCGTCTCTATAGTATTATTACTCAATTCAGCTTTCTCTTGCACTCCGTCTTGTAGGGCGATTATATTAGGCAGCAGAAGCAAAGCAGAGCCTAACCACCATTTATAGCATTACTCTAAACTCCACATTGCAAATCACTGGCTTTGAAATAAACTGTTGGCATTGAATTCGTGGATAGGCGATCTCTATATATGGAAATCCATTTAAGCCCAAGTGCCCACTACATCATGCCTCTGGCTCAGTTCCAGTGTATTAACTTCATCCGTTCCAGCAAGTATGTCTCTTTCCACATCTCCAAATAATCCAGACGAATCCAAGACCCAGATACTCAAGGCAGTGTGGGATTCTTCTTTATGGCTCCCTTGTGGTCAGGAAAAAAATTCATTTACTAACCAGTGCTGAACAGTCAATATTAAGTCAAAAGCTGTGGGGTAGATTCACGTGAAAGTTTATTTCTGAAAAAGGATCTTTAAGACACTGTTCTTTCTGTAGGCTAAATGCAAAAAAAAAAAAAAAGTTATTCATCTGTAGGTGTACACTTGTCACCTGTCAGAGGAGTATTTGCTTAGGAATGGTTTAATGTGGGGGTGACATCATCACACTTAGGTACTTATTTTTTGAGAATTAAACAAAAATCTTGGGCTTCAGGGTGAAGATATTGCCTAGGTGGCAGGCTTCGCAGTAATAATGTACAGAATGACGCACAGGCGTGAGGATAAAGTGAAGAGCATGGATAGGCAACAGTCTGTGTGTCAGACTGTGTAACTTCAGGAGTGTGCACATGTGGCTTTCTGACTAAAACAGCCTCATGGGAGCAGGGAACCTGTTTTTAGAAGGTGGTGGCCAGCTAGACACTCCACCTTCAGAATCCTTCACCATCTCCTATCCGCACTGGATTCATTTGCCTCCATACCTGGTAGTAGTTTTAAAGAAGGAAGGTGAGAATGTTAAAGTAAGAATTGGGATATCTGGGAGTGAATGTAAGTGAGAAGTGACCATTGATTAGACGTTGAGAAGATGGTATTGCCCACGCGTGAACAATCTCCCTAGGTTTGCCCTGTACACTTGGTAGTCTAGGCAGGAGTGCCTATGAGGTCTACAGAATATCATTTAATAGAATTTTACGTATCATTCATGGAATTTTACACAAATACCTGATACCAAAATAAAAGAAAGCAGTGTGGGTATTAAGTATTTGTAAATTCAAATTTATACCACCAGGAACAAATGAGGTTATGCCAATCAATACTAACATGTAAAATCAGAGCTTAAGGTCAAGAGTTATAGTCACACAACTTCAGCAAATATTTCTTCATATTTCAGTTGGTTGTGCAAGAAAATCTGAAATTATGAGGCTAAGTCATTATAAATAATACGTTTATTCACTAGGTTGCATCTGACATTTGGGACCAGCAATCTCAAGGCAGTTTTCAGAGAAAAGACACCGGAGGCTTGAAAGCAAGGCAATATTGTTGTTCACATTGTTCTCTTAAAGTCATACAGTTGAGTGACAAACACCAAAAATTACCCTCATGTTATTTATGCGACAGTGCCATTATGGACTCTGTCATCCCGCACCTGATTAAAGAACAGTGATGCATGCAGTGTGGGCTCACGTGCGATGCAACACGATGCCTGAGTAGAGAGATCTGGGTTTCTTGCAAAGCTCGGTTCCAGAACACATTACGCTTTTTCAAAGACACATCTGCTGCCTGTGCAAATATAAGCAGAGCTGGGAGCAGCTACCTCCTGCCAAATCATGGAAAGCCACAGCATAAATTTATGCACTTAGCTCCATTTTGTTGAATTTGGCATAAAATAGTTTTGAGTGATGAACGGGGACTCTTCCAATGTATTGAAATACACATAATTTTGGATTTTTCCAGCACAATGCACAGAAATAAGGAGATAAATTCCACCACTAAAGTCCACCAGAAGCGAATACCGAAAGACCAGAATCATCTTGAGTGGCGTCAGCGAGGGGAAGATGTATCCATCCTCCTAGCAGTACAATGTTCTTTACTTTTCTCATTCTGTTTGCTGCCGTGCAGCTGGGAACCAGAGCAAGTTCAAGACAGTCCAGGGACCACAGGGGAAGAAAAATGCCCTGGTTATGCAAAGGGAGTCTTGTGCAAGAATCACAGAGAAGAGTTCATTTCAAAACACTGGTGCGGTCAGAACAAGAGTCTAAGTTGCAAGGACTAACACAGTAATTTTGGATAGCTAACACTATGGGAGATTGCACTTGCAACCAGCCGACACGTTAGCTTCAACACTCAACTTTTCACTCAATTCATTCCTTCCTTCCTTCCTTCCTTCCTTCCTTCCTTCCTTCCTTCCTTCCTTCCTTCTTTCCTTTCTTCCTACGAAAGTCTGAGCCTTGGTACCTCATGTAGGGGGGTGAGACCAGGTAGCAACAAGGAAGGATAGAGTGATGTAAGGAAGGAGGTAAAACAAACAAACCAATTAGGTAGTGTGGGCAGGGCATACTAATTCCACAGGGGGGAAAACAAACAAAACAAACCACTTCCTCACAAAAGTCTTCCATTTGCCTCAATCACTTAATAGTATTTTGAATGAATTAACATTAGAAAACATTTTAGGTGGAAGAAAGATTTGGAGTCTAAAAATTTCTCAGTGTTTACAAAAACTAAAAAGAAACAGTCAAATAGCTGATTCTTTTTAATGCCAACTCAAAATAGTAAAATGCAAACAATAAAGGTTTTTGTACAAAAATGTTTGAGATCCCTGCAGAGTTTTCTTAATGTGCATATTCCACGAATATCTGAAGAGCTCCCCCCTCACCATGCATCATTTTAGGGAGAAAGAAGCCAAAGGAATTTGGTGACTGACTAAGTGGAAACTGTAGAGGCAGATGCGCAAATCTCAAGATAGGATGTTTAAGCCTGAGAGAGAATATTGGCATAATTCAAAGAAGAATTAATGATGTAAAGAGAGAACATTCTTTATACAGATGTGTGATATCATTTCCGAAATAAAATCACTTATGGAATCACTCAGAAGGAAAGAGGCACACATCCTTTGAAGTTGCATTGCTGAGAAAGATAATATTTGTGCCAGACACCAAGGTGAATGCTCAAAAGTAAATTATGATTTTGTTCATTCTTAGTGGATGGACATTTCTTTTTCCTTAATCTAAAATAACATGGATTTTTATAGACCTTCAGATAAACTTTATATATATACATATATATATTTATATACCATATGATACTATATATAACAATGAATCACATAATAACATCTCATACATAAATACATAAGATTTTATTGTATATAATGAGGTGTGTATATATATATATATATATATATATATATATTTGTAAAACAGTGTTACATGAAGAGAAAGATCTTCCACCTTTCCATCTTCTGGTTCAGTTCCTACATGTCTGCAACCACTAGAGTTGGTCCAGGCCAAAGTCAGGAGTCAGGAACTGCACCCAAGTATGCCACAGCAGTGCCAGGGGTCCAAGCACTTGGGCCATCTTCCTGAGCTTTATCACAACAGGATCCACTGCACACTAGCTAGCTCCCTGCACACTAGCAGGGATGCTGCATTGGAAGTGGAGTGGCCAGGACTTGAAACAGTGCCCATAGGGATGCTGACATCACAGACAGTGGCAAACCCACTACTTCACTCCACCCACAATTTTCACTTAATTAGACGGTACTATGTTATATTTTGTTTTGTTTTGTTTTTCCTGAGTTTTCTTTCTTCCTTCCTTCCTTTCTTCCTTCCTTTCTTCCTTCCTTCCTTTCTTTCTTTCTTTCTTTCTTTCCTTCTTTCCTTCTTTCCTTCTTTCCTTCTTTCTTTCTTCTTTTTTTTTTTTTGCTTTATTTCTTTTATTGGAAAGTCAGATTTACAGAAAGAGGAAGAGACAAAGAGAAAGATCCTCCATCCGCTGATTAACTCCTCAAGTGGCCCCAACAGCTGGAGCAGAGTTGATCTGAAGCCAGGAGCCAGGAGATTCTCCCAGGTCTCCCACACAGGTGCAGGGTCCCAAGGCTTTGGGCCATCCTCAACTGCTTTCCCAGGCCACAGGCAGGGAGCTGGATGGAAAGTAGAGCATACGGGACATGAATCAGCATCTAAATGGGATCCCGGCATACAAGGCAAGGACTTTAGCCACTAGGCTACTGTGCCAGGCCTGCTCTGTTTTGATTCATATATACATTGCAGAGTTCAAATCCTATCTATAGCCTCATCCATGATGAAGATATGTGAAATCCTTTCTTCTTAAAACAGTAGTTTGTCATTACTCATAGTTATTCCGGTGTGCCATAAAACACCAGCGTTTGCTTCTCCCATCTAATTCTAACTTCGCCTCTCTCAGTTACCTTTCTCCTCTCCTCCCTCCCCCTATTTTACCTCTGCCCTCTGAAAATCCCTGTTCTGTTCTCTGCTTGTGTGAGACCAGTTTGTGTAGAATATCCACATAATCAGGATGTGAATTTTTTTTCCCAATCCTGTATCTCCGGACTGCCAACCTCACAGAAACGGATTCAGATACAGACGGTGAGATGCCAGGGCATCCGCCAGTCAGCACAGTGGTGTGAGTGTCAGAGAGAACACAGACTCGTTGGCTCCGAGGTGAGCACTCTCTGATGCAACAGGGCCAGGAATGGATTGGGTGAGCAGGATCCCGACTTCATGTCACCATCCGCATGAAGCACAGGTGTTGACCATCCTAAGAACATGGAGCTTCGTTTGCACAGTACAGATAAGCCAGAGAACAGCATGATCACCATAGAGCAAAGTATCTGTGAGGAAGCTAAATTCTGTGATAGGCACTGCTCTTGGAGAAACAGCTCCTCTGAGTCAACACTTGAAAGACGTGAAAACATCTGATCTTCTCACCTAGTACCCACTCACCAATCCAGTCTCCATCTCGATTAACCCACCTCTGCTCTCCATGTGACTGAACTGGAAGACTGCCCGGGTCATGGGCAAGAGACCATCCAACAAAGATATTCATTTTAGGGGACACGGTCACTTGCACACAGGGAACAGGGAAGAAATGCTGAGTATCTCTCTCTCTGTCTCTTCTTCCATCCCAAACTCCTATTAGTACTTTCTATTGGCAAATCCTGCAATAATTTGTCTGCAAGAAAATTAAGATGATGTTGTCAGCAGGGCACAGGCTCCCACAGTTTGCAGGGCGAAGGGTGGAATCTGACAATGGAGGGGTACACACAGTAACGAGGTGGAGTTTCCTGCCCCACAGTGCACCAGTTGAATCTCAACGCTGCTACACTGGAAACTGGGGCTTTTGGGGTCATGAAAGTGGAGCCCAAGTGAGTACACTTACGCTGCCTAGAAGTAAAAAGTGGCTTCTCACTCCTGTGGAACTGAATTTGTTACTGGGAACACAAACTCGGTTACCCAACGTTTCCTCTAATCCACACATACCACTTGTTAGCTATTTAACACACTTCAAGTTCTTACGTTATTACACGCAGCTAACTGCCCCCAGCTTAGCTCTTTTACCGTAAGCCAAAAATACCAGACGCAAGGAGGCACTGTAGAGGGTTTATTCCAGTGGGGCAGGAACGGGCTGGAGATGGTGGGAGAGCGATGAGAAAGAGAGGAGAGAGAGAGAGATAGGCTCCTGGGGGGCCCTTTATGTCATTCAGGTGAGCCCACAAGGTGCGTGGGAGGGAGGTTGGGACTGGGAGGGACTGAGGGCAGGCAGCAAGGGACTGTACCTGCAGGTGAATGCCTAAGGATGACTGGTAAGTGGGTGGGGTTGGGAAAAGGGGCTGGGAGGTTGGGGGTGGGATTCTCAGGTGAAATGCCGGATTACATCTGACTGGTGAACAGGTGGACTGGCACAAATTTCATGAGCTGTGAGGAGGAGGAAATGGCGCCGGGTCCAGGATGGAATGTTCGAATAACTCCTTACACCACTTCCCTTCTGCTGGACCTCCATGCGGGGAGCAGCTCAGCGCTCTCACTGGAAGCAGAGTAGATGCTGGAGACCATACTCTTAGGTGTACAAAATCATGAGCCAGCATAAACCTCTGTGGTGTGTAAGTGAGCTACTCTCAGTCGTTCTGCTGTAGGAACAGAAACCAGACCAAGACACAGAGAAAAAAAAAAAGACATTAAAATTATACATAAGGCTTTTATGCCTCCTTTGTGAACTTCCTAGTCATCTTAGAAATCAGTAATTTGGGGTGAATGTAAACAGAAACTCCTTGATCTCACTGTCTAGCACTTTCCACAGGAAGATGAACAGTCTGCACGAAGCCTGAACATACACGGTGATTTTATTCAGAATCCCTCCATACTGCAAATAACTCAGTTCCATCTTGTTGCAGTCAATATTGTGATAGGAATGACAGAGCTACTGAAACCTGCGAAGCAGGTGAATTTCAGCTGCATCATGAGGAGTGAAAGCAGCCAGACTCAAAAGGCTATGTACTCAATTATTCCATTGAAAAAAGCAGGATAAGGATAGAAATTAGACCAGTGGTTGCCACAATCTGGGATGAGAGAAATTAACCTCAAAAGGATATATGAGAATTTTGGGGGAGATTTTAAAACCCTTATAATACAGCCAGCACTTCACATCTACGGATTCGACTTCTGCAAAAAAATCTTAAAAGATGCGTGTCTACAGGGCCTGATACGTTGGAGTAGCAAATGAGTCTTCTGTCTCTGAAGCCAGCATCCCGTAGGAACACTGGTTCATGTCCCAGATGCCCCATTTTCCAATTTCCTCCTGAAAAAGTAGTGGAGGCCCCAGGCCTTCAGTCCCTGTACTCATGTGGGAGACCCAGAGAAAGCTCCTGACTTTGGATCAGCTTAGCTTCCGCCACTGCAAGCATTTAGGGAGTGAAACCAGCAGATGGAGGACCTCTCTGTGTGTCTTTTCTTCTTTCTCCATAGAAATCTGCCTTTAAAAAAAAAAAATTGTCAATGGGTATTAAAGCTTAGTTCTATCTAATCGACTCAACCATCCAGCCCTCACAGATGTTGTTGAGTGCCTCTGTCTAGCCATCCCAGCCCCCGTCCTAGTTTTCATGCCCTCCCACGGGAATAGTGACCCAAGAAGGGGGAACCCACTTTTTCCCTCCCAGGTCTCTCTGTCCCGGTTTATGCACTCTTTAGGTGGTCCTGTGATTTGACTCGACAGAATTAGTCCCCAGTGCCAGCTTCTGCCAGCTGATGCTGTGGCCCTGATCTTGTCCACATGCAGCGCACAGGTGTTGTAGCCTTGCTTAGTCGTGTCTGTCTCTATCCCAGCCAACACTCTCCAGTGGGAGTGGTTGTCCATTGACAAGTACCAGAGCCAAATGGGATGGGGGACAGACTGGTCTTCTGCTACACAAATTGGCAAACCAGGGTAGGGGGCAGGCTTGGTGGGGGTTATTGTGGGTCGCCCCGACTAGGCTGCAGCTCCCACTGGTTGATGTAAGGGCCGAACCAGACTGGACTGCAACACCCATTGGTTCCAGTGCAACTCGGGACTGAAAACAGAACCAACACAGCAATTGCAACCACCAGCTGATCAGGGTGATGGACTGTGCCGGGCCCTGTGCTTGCTAGAACATACAAGAATCTGGTCTGGGAATACCTCAAAGTATCTTTGGAGATCTCCCCACTTGAACTGCTGGACTCAGAATTCTAACCAAGAAAAGACAGAAGACAGAATAGGACAATCATTCATCCCAGCTACATGTTGGCAGCGAAATATGGGACAAATGGAGACTTCATGATGGACAATATCAATCAGTGGACCACCTCATCGAGCGAAACTGGCAGTGACTCATAACTGGAGAACTATTAACTCCACTTGAGCACATATCTCAGAGCATGCCCCACATATGGGACTTGGGGTGGGCGGGAAACCGGGTGGGGCTTCTCCCTCAATACCCCCTTTTACCTCAGATACATGATGGAAACAATATGGACATAATAGCATTGCCCACCTCCCTATCCCCCTGAACCTTTTTTTTTTTTTTTTCCTTCTCTTTCTTGATTTTCCTTCAACTATAGTTAACTATGTAAAGATTGTCAACAACAATACAATAAAATGGATTATATATAAAAAAAAAAAAATTGTGTCTGCATTGAATCTGTATGCTTTTTTTCCCCTGGCTTATTGTGTGCAGGAGCATGCATATGAGTTATCTGCAAATACTACCTATTTTATAGAAGGGACTTGATTGTGGTGTCCACAGGACATTGAATGACACCAGTGCCATCTTGGCGGTAACAATGTGTGTTTACAAAAACTCAGAAGACTGCTTGAGTCAGTTTCACCAGATGGAAAGAATCCTTTAATAAATAGGATGTTATCAAAAAGCTGTCCCCACCCCCTACCACGCAGCCTCTGATGCTAGTTTTAACTAACCCTCCCCCTTTTTTTTTTAACCACCAACCAAACAGAAAGACATATGGGAGAATTGCTCTATAATCTCACAACCACATTCTGGAAACTCACCAGTATACCCACTCATCTGTATATCCATGACGTCACCTCTATTCTCCCTGTGTTCGAAAATGGAAAAAAATAAAATAAAAAAGACTTCCAGTTCCTGTGGATTCCAAATGCTTCCTCAGTCACTCTGTGTTGGGAAAGAAAGCTTTCCTGCCCACTTTTGGTTTATGGTTGAGGTTTGCTACAAAGCAGGTCAACAAGAAAGTGCACAAATGTATTAAATGTAAAGTTTTAATTTTTTAATTAATCTGTTTAAGAGACAAAGGGAAACCAAGCAAGATCCAGTCCTCTGACTCAGTCTTTTACTTTTCCCTAAGACATTTCACCCCTTTGCTCTTACATGAGGTGAGAATTCCTTGGGCCTATGTGTTATATTCAGGAACTGCACTTTGCAGTCAACCCACTGAGGCCAGAACTCAAACCTGGATTCCCTGGTCTGTGTTGCTGGAAGCCAACCATGTGAGCCATCACCTGCTGCCTTGCCAGCCATCTGCATCAGCAGGAGCTGGCATCTGGAGCCTGACCCCATACTTAAATTCAGAGTCTCAGTTGTATGATGTTTTAACCGGGGCGCCAAACACTTGTCACTTAAAATAAGCTTTAGGTGACATGGACAAACAAAAAATGGAGAAAGAAACCAAGAAAACTGTGCTTTTTATGTCAGAAGCAAGGAAGTGGGAGAGGCATGCCTAGATAAAGATATACAATCTAATGGCAATGAACTTGCAGGTAGGGAGGGCACCTCTGGAATGAAGATTTTGTGAGTTGTTTCAGGAAAGAAAGGTGAAGGGAAACTGAGGGCGATTCAGCTTGTGCAGAGGCAGGTAAGCACACCATGAATTCCATCACCTGATTTTTTTCCACCCAGACTCCCTCCCCTCCACCGGGCCATTCCCTCTAGCACACAATAAACAAAACAGCCTCCCAGATGTCAAACCTCCCTACTTCTGGCCCTCTCCCACAACACACTTCCAGTGCTTACCTGCTCAAACCTGTCCTCACTTTCTTACTTCTCAACCCCACCTCACCATAGTTCTCAAAATCTTCAAATGCAAAAAAAAAAAAAAAGGATAAATAATAATATAACAAATTCCATATTTTCCGTGCCCATACTTAGCAGCTGTTAACACTTAACTACATTTGCTCGAGATCTTTATCTTCATTTTCTCTTAAGCAATAAGACATTACCTATATAATTGAATCCCTCCCCGCCTTGGATGCTTTCCCAATCCTATTATCCGCTGCACCCCAAGAGGTGACCTCTAATCTGAATGTGATATATGTCATTGCCTATATGGCTCCATATTTTAGTGCATCCATAGATGATGTGTAGTACTGCATGGTGTGTGTTTAACCTTTACACAGCCAACATAGCACCAATCCGGATAATTGCATCATGATGTAAGTGTAAGCATCGTTCTCGTTTGAGTCTTGAACTGCCTCCTGCATATTGTTTCTTCCTTTGTTTGTGTTGTTTCTTGCTGGAGAATACTCTTTGGTAATTCTTTCAAAAAAAGCGTCCATAGATATGTATGTTACCATTTCTTGTATGTCAGAAGCAGTCTTTGTTGCCTCACATGCATTTTTCCGAGTACGGAATTATACTTCCTCTAATGAACGAATGTGTGGATCAATCATCTTTCTGTTGCTGATGGTATGTTAGTGCTTTTATTTGATTGGGATGATACTCTGCTGGCTCTGCCCTCAGACCAGAGAGGGTCTCCCCAAGAAGCAGTTGGACTTGACTGGACTATAAGATGTTAGACTCTAGGCTTGGCATATGCTTACAAAGAGGGAATCTCAACTGAACTCGAACTGTGGTGATGCAACAAGGTGGAGGAACCCACCATGGGGGGAGGGTGTAGGGAGGTGTGGAGAGAATCCCAGTTCCTATGAAATTAGAACACAATGTAATTAATGAATAAATTTAATGAAATAAAAATTTAAAAATAAATAAATTAACATCATCTTTCTGTATCTTGTGTGGCCAAATCAATGGGTGATCGCTCCTAATTCCATTTGAGGTGATTTTTCTCTCTCTTTGCCTAAGTATGTTGAGCCTGTGTTCAGCTCCCTGTCTTAGCTTTCTATTTTTCTCTTCATCTTGCTCTTCTGAGATTCTATTTGTACGGGTGAGAAAGAGCCATTCATGTTTCTTATTATCCTACTCTTGAAATTTGAAGTTATGTCTCTGATTAATTTGGTAAAATTATACTCTGTTCTTGTTTAAGAATTTCTTACCCTGGGTTTTCACACTTCCTTCGGAAGCTCCCATTTGCGGACACAGAATGTTCCAGCTTTATCTTTCCTTTCGTTTTCCCTTAGACATTTCACCCATTTGTTCCTACAGTAAGTGAGAATTCCTTGGGTCTATGTGTCATACTCAGGAACTGCACTTTGCAGTCAACCTACTGAGTTTAGGATTTTTGTTTTGAGCATCAAGCCATTCACTGCCAAGCTCTGCAGTGCGGTCTTCAATGTTGAGCGGAGTGTTCTGGGTGGAATGGCCTTGTAGACCTCTGTTCTCACCATCAGTTATCTCTGCGTGCTAAGGTGCTCTGCTGGAGACCTCCCCTGCAAGTTCTTAGCTTTTCTTGCATGGAAAGAAACCCCCAGACCTCTGCAGCACCAGTGCCAACTCCAGCCTTTTCTGATGAGGGGACTGGTGGGCTGATGTGTGGGAGGTCCCAGTAGCTGCTCCCCCATAGAAGGGATCCAAGATCTGAAGTTTACCTGGTTTTACCTCTATGCTAGGTGCACCTGGGGGAAACAGATCATTGTGATTCTTCTGCATGACCCGCACCCCAGAGGAGCTGCAGGGGACTGAAGGGCCACACAGGATACCTCTGTTGTACCCCAAGCCTCCTCTTGCTTCTGAGGTTCACGCGTATGGCACTCCCCTTTTGCACATAACTGCTAAGTAAGTCATGGTTTGGGCTGTGGCTTTTTTATCCACACTACATTCATCTCACTTCATTTTCTCTCATTTTTTCAAGGAATCAAAATGATTTAAAATAAAAGGGTAGTGCTCTTGTTTGGCTGTGCATACTGTGATAGATTTGCTCATTGTCCATTTTTGACCACAGTCTACAGACTGAGGGGAAAGACCAAAGCCTCTGCCCAGGTTGTCATCGTAAATCAGAAGTCTACAGTAATCTCTACAGGATTCCTTCTCAAATCGTCCTGCTAGAATTAAAACACTTTGTGCTGGCGTATTAGTTTACCATTTCAGTGGTATTAGTTTACCATGTCTTAGTTAGCTCCTCCAGGTCTAATTTCAATAACAGTGGTCAAGGCCAGCATAGTGGCACACAAAGTGAAGCTAATGCCTGCAACACTGGCATCCCACATGAATGCTAGATAGGGTCCCAGCTGTTTCACTTGCCATCCAGTCACCTGCTTTCCCCTGGGAAAGGAGCAGAACATGGCCCCAGTACTTGGGCTCCCATCACTCATGTTAGCAGGCTCTTTTCAAATAAATACATATTTTTAAGTGAATAAATATTAATGGTCATGATGAGTGGCCCATCCAGGCCCCTCTTCCTAGCAGCTTTCCCCATCCCTTGCCATCTGTAAGAAAATAACAAGATCTCCAAAAACCTCGGTGTTGACTCAAAGGCTCTTAGCCTGGGGCCAGCACAGTGGTGCATCAGGCTAATCCTCTACCCTGTGGTGCTAGTATCCCACAGGGCACCAATTCCTGTCCTGACTGTTCCACTCCCTGTCTATGGCCTGAGAAAGCAGTGGAGTATGGCTCAAAGCCTCGGGCACCTGCACCCACCTGGGAGACTTGGAAGAAGCTCTGGGCTCCTAGCTTCAGGTCAGTTCAGTTCTGGCAGTTGTGGCCATTTGGGCAGTGAACAAGCAGATGGAAGGTCTCTGTTTTTCCTGCTTTCTCTGCAAAATCTGCCTTTCAAATAAAAATAACAGGCCCGGCAGCATGGCCTAGCGGCTAAAGTCCTAGCCTTGAACGCACTGGGATCCCATATGGGTGCCGGTTCTAATCCCAGCAGCCCCACTTCCCATCCAGCTCCCTGCTTGTGGCCTGGGAAAGCAGTCGAGGACGCCCAGTGCATTGGCACACTGCACCCGTGTGGGAGACCTGGAAGAGGTTCCTGGTTCCCGGCTTCGGATCAGCATAGCACTGGCTGTTGCGCTCACTTAGGGAATGAATCATTGGACAGAAGACCTTCCTCTCTGTCTCTCCTCCTCTCTGTATATCTGACTTTGCAATAAAAAGAAAGAAAGAAAGAAAGAAAGAGAGAAAGAAAGAAAGAAAGAAAGAGAGAGAGAGAGAGAGAGAGAGAGAGAAAGAAAGAAAGAAAGAAAGAAAGAAAGAAAGAAAGAAAGAAAGAAAGAAAGAAAGAAAAAGAAAAATAGCTAAATCTTTATTGAGAGAGAGTCTTTGCCCATGAATACAGCTCATCAGAGTCAGAAACACACCTCCTTTCCAGACTTCACAAGTCACTCAAACACATAAATAAAAACTTCAGTATGGAAAATGAAAACCAAGGTCAAGGAGTTTCAGGGGCCACATTCTGAATCACCTCATCTCAATGACAAGCCACAATAGACCACCTTCCTACTGCCTCCTCACCTCCCCTGCCTTCTCTCTAGTGTTGAGAGTAGAGCCCTACCCTACCCTAAGGACCTTACAGATAGTAAGTCACTTAGATAAGGAGAATTACTGGAGCCATATCCTCCAGGGCATTACAGACTCTCAACCCACAAAGGAAGAGAAATAAGCAAAGCTATGAAGAACAACACCATGACCACAACTGCACACTGAAGAAGCCCTGGCCCTCAGCGGCAGAGACAAGCAGAGAGGGAGGTGACATGAAGCCCAGAAGTCAGTCACCATGCTCTTTTGAGAGCAGCTACTCTTCCCTAATCCTACAGTAAAGACAACGCCCTATGGCCACCTACCTCACACCTCAGTCCCAAGGAGGACTGGATGTCCGCTGTATCTCATTCTGTTGACTCTGTGAATAAGCACCCACACTGTATGATTGCTGAAAGTTCTTCGTATTGCACGTCAGGAACAGAATTGAATTCTGCAAAATTCTGTTTTTGAAATCTACTGAAGTAAAATTTCCCCCTTTTCTATGAAGTCCTATGTCAAAACATGTATCCTTGTTATTCTAAAAGAAATAACTAATTTGCCATGGAGTATATTTTATTTGATGATAGTGGAAGATCATTTTTGTGTGTTTGTAGTAATACGTAAAATTGCTGGTTTTCTTTTAGAGACACTCTGTGTAGTTTCACATTGAATGCGATGCTCACTTCTTAAGACAAATTTGGTCTTCTATCTTTTTGCACAGGAGGAATTTTAATACCAGAAGATTTTTTTTAAATCCTGAAGAGTTTATCCATGAAACTGCCTAGGGCTAGACCCTTTGTGGGAACATGGTTTGCTAATAATTCTGCTCATTGTCCCCCTGGCTTTTTGTCTCTCTGTTCTTTGATAAGATATGCATTCTTTGTAAGTTGTGCTCTTCTTCCAATCTTTAAAAATTATTAACATGGACCGAAAAAATAGATTTCACTTTCCCTGAATCCCATTTCTATTTGCAAATGCATTCTCTCATTTTTAACTTGCATTTGTGGTCTTTTCCCTTGATAAATCTTTCTCCAATTCCAGCTTTCCCACATCACTGTCTTTCTAAGAAGCTATTTCTTAGAATTATTCAATACCTACACATAATCTCCCTACTTTAAATGTAGTTCTTTCTGTTTGTCTTCCTCTAATACTCCCATGTATTTTCTATGCCTTGAGTTGGCCATGGATTTATATTGATTTGCCTATTTAATGAATTCTTTCGAAGCTATGCATTTTCCTGTGATGGCTGCCTTGACCACACCTTATATTTTGGTATTCAGTATATTCAGTACTCCTTTAAAACCCTAATATGTGTGCTCATTCCTGTATTATGCTGGGCAGTATCAATTTTGTTTCTCTGATTTATTTTTTGATATCTGATCCCTGCACTCCTGGTGCAGGATTGAGAAGGTCTTTAGCACTTCAACCTTGCAAATGAAACAGAGTGTGTCTCTCTCGTCTTTTTCTTTTCTTTACCTCCATTGCATTAAGCAGATTGTGACTTGGTATTGGCCTCACAAGATATCAGTGGGGTACCATCGTGCCCTCCTCATCATCTCAGCCCAGAGGTGAAGCATCCCCTGGAGAGTCATATCCAGAGATGCACCTATTTCCAATCAGTTGTTCTTAAAGTGTGTTGAAGCCGGTGATTAAAATAGGTACCTCTTTTTTTTTAGGCTTCAATACTCAATATTCTAAGAATGAAGTGACATCAGAGATGTAATTGCTACAGTGCAAGATGTTGAAAGGGTGAATAATATAAATCAGATGGATTTCTTGGAAGGGAAATCAGTTTACAGTTCAAATGCAGGGCCTGGGTGGAGAAACAGAACCACAGTGAGAATGTAAAACTAATACATAGTGAAGTGGATGGTCAGATGGTTTCCCTGTACGAGGCAGAAAGAGCAAATGACCTGGAGTGTCTCCTTGTAGTAGGCCCACTACAAGTTGCTTGTTCATTTGAAGCAATTACAAAAGTTGGAACTGTGTAATGTGTCCGATTAAGCCTCTTGCTTTTCTCCTTTTGGTCTTTATGATGCATACCCTGCATACTTGAATCCATGAAAGTTGTGAGCAAAATTTAATGAAGGTGGGTCCAGAGTGTTAGCCTAGTGCCTAAAGACCTCACATTGATTCGTGTCCCAGCAGCCCCATTTTACACTCAGCTTGTGTCCTGGGAAAGCAATTGAGGGTGTCCCAAAGCCTTGGGACCCTGCACCCAGTGGGAGACCCTGAAGAAGCTCCTGGCTCCTGACTTCAGATCAGCTCATCTCAGGCCATTGCAGCCACTTGGGGAGTGAATCAGTGGGCAGAAGACCTTGCAATCTGCTTCTCCACCTCTCTTTATATCTGACTTTGCAATGAAAATAGGTAAATCTTTTAAAAGAATTTATGATTAGCAAGTGGATAGTCACCAACTGCTGGAATTGCTAACCGTGCCCCTCAGATGAACTCTGCCAATTTGAAGACTTGTACTCTTCATCCACAGTAACTCTCTTGGAAGCGTGTCTATCAGTCCAACTTATTTCTATTCACACATGTTGATTCACTCGAAAGGTAGACTCTAACTCCCCTCTTCTTGGATCTTGGTTGGTCTTAGCCTCTCCAGGCCAACTTTACACAATGAGCCATAAGAAGGCTTGCAGTTTCTATCTGCAGTGATTGGCCACCCATCTTGCTGTTGGAAGCTCAATGTCATATGCAGATGCTTCAGCTGAGTTCGATGCCAGTGCCAGCTTTTGAAGAAGTTCTCACAGTCTCTCAACTCAATGGACATTCAACTGCCAACACCTATGTAAGAATCACCAAATAAACCAGCTTTACACAGCCGATATGCATAGCCATAGGACCATGGAAAACAAAATTTCCACTTAATGAAATTTTGGAGGTAGATTTTCTTATGGTAGTAGATAGAATAATCTTTCTTTTTTGTCTCAATAATCCAAAGAAATGTCCTTCTGAGGGAAACATCTATTTCTTACTTCTTTAGACATATAATGCCTTTTTTAAAAAATCAGATGAAGCCAGGCTGACTGGAAGTAACTATGACTTCAGTATTTCTGCTTTGATCCACTCTTACACTACTTCTTGCCCAGTATGATTTTTGGGTTCTTATTGAAGATAGAGACACCTCGTTCTTGTTTCCATTAATCACAGGATAGTAATTATGCTAAATCTGTAGGTACTGATTTTAGTAAACTGCCAAATTTGCTGCTCAACTGACATGTTGAGCAACTCAACAAGTATTAAGCAACAGTAATAGTGACCGTGTGAGGCACAAAATAAATGGGTTCTGATCTCAGAGTCCTTTTAGTTAGGAGAGAAGATAACTCCACTATAAAGGTGTTGCCTTCCAAGAAACAATGTGATGAGTGCCAGGTTTTAAAGACACAGAGTCACTTTAGGACTCTAAGAGAGAGAAGACAATTTTTTTTTTTTAAGACACAGAATGATGCAGAAGCTATGGGTAGGCCTAGTTTGAACCCCAGCTCTACCACTAACCTGGACAAGTTACATAATTTTCTATGTTTATAATATAGATGAAAACATGCCTTGCTACTCAATGTTTGTTAAATTATTTGATAAAGAACAGAAGAGAGGACCCAGGAGACTCCAAACATAAAGTAATGACAAAACGGGGGCAGCATTCATTCCTTGATGTCCTAAGTGCACACTGCGGGCGTGTATTTGAAACATTACCGCATATGCCTGAAACACTTGCCATTGTTGAGTGTTCATCAAATACTTTTTCACATAGAAGATGGAAATACTAAGCAGCCTGATACTGCTGTTCATATACAGAATGCATTTATCAAATTATCACACCCTACCGCATAAACAGGAACAGAAAAATCATTTTTAAGAAACAAGTGGGGCCCGGCGGCGTGGCCTAGCGGCTAAAGTCCTCGCCTTGAACGCCCTGGGATCCCATATGGGCGCCGGTTCTAATCCCGGCAGCTCCACTTTCCATCCAGCTCCCTGCCTGTGGCCTGGGAAAGCAGTTGAGGATGGCCCAATGCATTGGGACACTGCACCCGCGTGGGAGACCTGGAAGAGGTTCCAGGTTCCTGGCTTCAGATTGGCGCGCACCGGCCCATTGCAGTTCACTTGGGGAGTGAATCATCGGATGGAAGATCTTCCTCTCTGTCTCTCCTCCTCTCTGTATATCTGACTTTGTAATAAAATGAATAAAAAAAAAAAGAAAGAAACAAGTGGACAAGAGGATTCATGGCCTGGAAATACTATCTGTCATGATTGAATTCATGGGATATTAATTACGTTTGCTGAATGGTGCTTGAGCGGACAGGGGACCCAGATGCTGTCCAGTGTCCGGGAATGGCCAAAATGTTATTTAACTGATAAAAGTAAAACATTAGAAGAATGAGCAGCTTGTCAAGCAGGGGAGTAATTCAGATTTGTACAGAGAGAAGAGAGGAAGGACTCATGGAGAACTTTGGACAAAGCCCTGGGAGACACTTCTGTGTCCCATCTGTGAAAAGGACCTGATGACACTTAGCTCATTCTGGTAGGTTTTGTTGCTGTTGTTTATTTGATGTACTTAATTTTTGATTTTTTTTAAGGTGTCTTGGTGGAAAAAGCTTGGGGGAGACAGACCTTTTATTGCTCACTGTCCCCCAGGAATCCCACTGAGATTTTAATATGCATTTTCTTCTTTTCTCAGACTGATGAAGCCAGGTATCTACTGCGTCAACTGGCCCTTGAAGTACAATTTCTGACAGCCTCGCTCCACAACTATTCATCCTCTTCCTGCATACCTTTGTTCTGTGAATGTTGACCTTGTACCAAGGTCAGAGTGTCAATTACTACCCATCCTCTCCTCCTCTTTTGCCCAACTTCTCTAGTGTAGTTGATAAGTACCATAAAGCTTGTTTCTCTGCCATGGGGACTTCTTTATCTCTGATGGTTCCATTCCTTGTACACCCACACCTCCCCTGTTGCTATCTTTCCAGCCCCATCCCAGTCCCCATAATCTAAGGAAGACTTTGGTGAACCAGTGGGATTTAATAATGACAAATGTGCCTTGGATTTAAGGCTACGGTTAAGTGCTTGTTGGGAATTTAGTGGAGGCCCACCCGCAGATCCAGCTCATTTATAACTTACGTCAGTGGAATTCAGACTGCCAACAACAGAGAGCTGTGAGCACTCACCGTCTCCTTCAACTCGGCCCAAACACAAGTGAGGAAACTTGCAGGAGGCTCTTCTGTGGGCTTTCAGAGCAGTAAATTGTAGCTCATCAAACCCAATTCTTCAAACCATTTGCTTTAATCTAAACCAGGATTTCTCATCTCCCCTTTTATGATCCCATCCCAGGGCTCTGGAAGGAGACGGAGTGGCATGTCCACATGCTATCGTTCTAATGAAAACAATCAGAGCTTGGTGATTATTAATCACCTGGCCTTATCACCCATTAAAGGGAAATCTTATGAACCAGAAGGCATGGGCTTTCTTCCTGAATTCCAGAGATAAAACCCCCAAAAGAGAGAAGAAGTGAACCGAAAACTCCACTGCAGTGGAATTTTCAAAATTAAATCTGTTTTATCCCTGGTTTCTTTAATTACGCACTCACATAAAATTTGAAATAGAAGATTCATCTGTAGATGTGGTTATTTGAATGTGCTCCTCCAGCTTTTCTGGTCATCCTTACAGTTTAATGTGAGTTATTGAATTCCTGAAAAACCAAAGTAGCTTTAATCTACTTTATGCTCAGAAATCAATAGGCCTCTTAAGTGGTATCCATGACCTCGTTGGAGTTGGTCCCTAGGAGGAAACCAATGCATAGCAATGCTTCCACACCAGTTGTCTTCAGTTTAAAGTTGTTCATAAAGAAGAAAACAACATGTAAATCAGTTAAGGACCATGATTAGATTATAAGGCTGGCAGATGAGTTGTAGAATAATTGCAAACAATTTTGCGATGCTGACTTCCAAAGGCAGGAATTTGAAAGCCAGGCAAATGGATTTCATGGAAAGAAAACTTCTTGGTTGAAAAGAAATCATCAAAGCAAAGTCACAAACACCATGCAATTCCATGAGGTCTGTTTTCTTTACCTACTAAGATAAAAATATTTAGGCGAGGAAAAATCACTTGGAAAATAATTTACGTGAAGGGCAGGTATTTGGCAGAATTGAGATGCTACTTGAGACACCCGCATCCTGTGACAAGAGTGCCTGGTTTCGGGACCGGTGCTGGGGCCACCAGCATCCCATGTGAGCATCAGCTTATTCTAGTCCCTGCTGCTCCACTTATGACCCCACTCCCTCCCTGTGCACCCAGAAAGGCAGTAGGGGATGGCCCAAGTGCTCAGAGCCCTGCACCTACATGAGAGAAGCAAAAGCTGCTACTGGCTCCTGGCCTCGGCCTGACCCAGCCCTGAGCATTGCAACCACTGGGGAGTGAGCCAGCAGATGGAAGGCCTCTTGTTTGTCTCTTCCTTGCTTTCTCTGGAACTGTAACTCCATTTCCTGTAAATAAGTAAATCTTTTTTTTTTTTTTTACACAGTGTGCATGGGACTGGGTTCAAGTCCTGACTCTGCTTCCAGTTCTAGCTTTCTGGTATTGTACACACTCGCTGGGAAACAGCAGGTGATGGCTCACATATGTGGATACTACCATCCATGTGAGACACCTGAAATGAGCTGCTGGCTCCTGGCGTCAGACTGGAGATGCTGCTGGCAGCTGGGGACTGGGTCATCAATGAAAAAAATAGCTCTCTTTTCCCCGCCCCTGCCCTTACAACTATAAATAATTTTTTTAAAGAAGGGATTTTCATACCTCCTATGATTGTTCTGCTTGTCAAGGAAATGCTTGCACCAGCACTTTTCACCATGAGTTCTGTAGAGTCCAAACATTACAGTGATCATCCAATGGGACAATCCAGATAGACGCTTGAAGTTCTGTTCACAACCTTGACTCCTGCTTGCCTTCAACTCTCATTCTCATAGTGGAGGATTTGGGAAGTCTTTTAACAGGCAAAACTTTCAAGACTTCATTCCAACCCATGTCTTCCAAACTTATTTGACAGAGAAAAAGGGTTTTAGGTTTCCTTAAAGTAATATTTAAACTTTTCACACCAGTCACACCTACCCTCATCCTGTAGCAGTGACTTCACTTTCAGGCAGAGCAACTTAGGGAGTGATTGTCATGTGCACACGACAGTCGTTTAATAAACATATACTCAGTGGAGTGAACTCCAAAATAGGGAAGTGATTCAAATGGCCCAGACCACTAGTTGGCCTCAGTCAGGCTGCTCTGTTCTGTGGGACACTGGTAAACCGTGCTGGGTCAGTGGCCTGGCTGCCATCTAGTCAGAAGGTGCTGTGTTCCCGCATCTCTGAGCACCAGCCGTCTTCACTAGTTTCATGCAAGACTGAAGTCCTAGCAATCTTGTCATCCAGCTAGAGGACAACCAGTAAAACACTTGATCATGCTCATCTTGGGCATTCTTCCATATTTAGAAAGATGCTTGAGTCCTTTTGGTTTAGTTTTTTTAAAAAATGTTTGTTTTTAATGTGTAATATTTTCACACCTCTCTGGGCCACAGGGCAATATTTCAACACCTGCCTCAAAAGCTATTGATTAGCTCAAGCACTCAGCAGTCCACCCACCCACCCTGACCCCATGGTTAGCAGCTACCAGCTTTTCTCCTCCCATTCTTCACAGCAGTAAACAATGCATCATAGTGACCACAGCTGTGTTGCCCTGCAGAGGACACCAGAACCTATCGCTTCTGTCTAATTGTGCTTTGGTGCCCTTTATCCAACTCCTTCATCTGCACTAATCGCAACACACCCCACCCACAAGTTCAGATCACCGCTTTCATTTTTTCAACTTCCACAGATAAGCTAAAACATAAAAATTTTTGTCTGGGTGATTCCATCAATTTTGCCACAAATTTCAGCACCTTCCCCTACGACCCAACTACACCATTTCTAAGTATATATCTAGAGAAAACAAAATTAGCACACTAAAAAGCTAGTACTTATACTCCCATGACAGCTGCTACACTATTTACAATAACCATAACATGGAGTCCACCTCGATGTGCACTGATGGATGAATGGAGGAGGAAATGTCATGTATACACGATGCAATGCCAAGCAGCCATTAAAACAAATGAGCCCTTCTTGATCCTCTGTTTAATGTGGAAACAACACGTGCAGCAAAATCAGAAGAAATCCACGCCCGAGTTCACTGTGGGCTATTTATAATCTGCAAGCTTGGACAAGTTGCTTACACACTCAGCCCCATTATCCTCATCTGTAAAATGAGACAAAAAAATAGAAACCATGTCACCAAGTTGTGAATAGTACAAATTTAACACATCAGGGTGGAAATGACCAAGAACAGTGGCTTGGAATCTACCTGCCCAAGCAATTTTAGGTGATGCCAACCACAATGAGAACAATGGTTCTTTCTTTGGCAAGGGAGTATCCTGACAACAGAGGTACAAGGGGACGCCCTGAGACCCAGTTAGAATATTAACCACCACAACGGCTGCATAAGTTTCCATCCAACTTCGCAGAGCGTAGCTAAAACATCCACCCTTGCTAATGTCCAGACAGGAGACTAGCAACAGGACGGTAGGTTGAGACTTCCTGGAGGGTCCAGATACTACCTTGAGGGAGAAGGTGCAGTTGGCTGTGCACACTTAGTCCTGTCCCTACCAGGAAGGCCAGTTTCGGTCAGTTCTGAGGTGACAAGTGTAATGAGAAACATTAGGGTATGTTTTAAAGGAGGAATGAAAGGATTAATAAGATGGAAACCAGGGACCACCAGAATCCTGCCTTTAGCTGTCTTCTCTTCCCCAATAGATTCACAAGAGAAATATGAATATACAGTTATTCCTTGGCATTTGTGATGGCAAAATCCATATGCTCAGATCCCTTATATAAAATAGCCTTTGCGTAGGAGCTATGCACATCCTCCTGTAGACTTTGAATCATCTCTAGATTTGCTGATACAATGCGAGTGCTTTGTAAGTAGTCATTTTACTATGGTGTTTAGGGAATAAGAGAATAAGAGCAAGGAAAAACAGTCTGTGCAGGTTCAGGACAAGGACTATATGTCAATGATACATTAGGCTAGGTGTTACGAGTAAAGTCTAACTTATGTTACAGAGTGACACACATTATAGAAACAGGATAATAAGTGGAAGAGGCTGTACTGAACATGGTCAGAGGAGGAGCACCCTGAAAAGTTTCCACCTGAGTAAAGACTTGAAGGAGTCAAGCGTAAGGTGTGCAGGCACATGAGCGAGCATCACAGACAGAGAGAGCAGGAAAGACCATCAGCCTGAGCCAGCAGCATTCCTGGTGGTGCCTGCAGAGTACGCCAAGGAGCAAATGAAGAAAGGGGACTAAGGGCAGATACACACAGTGCCTAAATCATTGCTTGTTGGATCACCACCTGCCGCACATAACAGAGAGATTACGTCTGAGCACCAAGTTTCTGCCAATGGGTATCCTGGGAACCAGCACTTGACAGTTTAGGTACTTGTGCTCCTGCCTCCCAAACATGAGAGACCCAGTTTGGGTTCCAGGATCATGGTTTAGCCTGGTCCAACCCCAGGTACGTGGAAATGCGAAGAATGAACCAGCAGAGAGAAGATCTCCCTCTGTCTCTTTTGTCTCTCTTTCAAATAGACAAAAATTAACAAAGAAATGATTTTTAAAGTAAACTTACTTTAGTAAAAAAAAATGTAACCCAAGTATACACAAGCTCTTCAACCAGAGGACAGAGCACACATATTAGGAAAAGTCATGTATGAATTTGAAATTTTGTTACACCAGAACATACTTAGCATTTCATTTCATTTTTTTCCACAAACTTTTAAGTATCATGGCATTATCCAGAATCCAGACAACGGAGAAGGCAGCCGAGAGTAGAAGCCAGAAGAACCAGAGAGCCCACTGCATGTCCTGACTACACCCAAAGTGACCCTCCAGGATTTGGGGGTGAGCAGGAGAGTTGAGCCCTAAGCCCTATAAAGTCCCCCAGCAAAGAGATAAGAGAAAACTCGTGAATCCCTGATCCAGACCCCCACCAATGTCAACCCGGGTATGTTCAGTGCCAGGTGCAGTGCAGCCTGCACATGAGGTCAACAATAAAAGGTCCCAGCTAACTATGGAGGTTCTCCCAGCTGGACCATACCAACCACAGATGGTCTCCTGGTGGCTGTTTGTAACTTATTGCCATGCTTTGCTCTGCCCATGGTTTAGGCAGTCCAAGTTCCTGATTACAACCTGGGCATGTTTGAAATTTGTGCCCTATAGACTGGATGCAGTAAGGCTGATGTAGGGCTCAAGAGTCTTAGTTCATACAGAGATACAATGAGGAATGAAACATGCCTCCTGGCCTGGAGCCGTGTGTCGACACCATAGTCAGTGGTGTGTGAATTCCAAAAGGATTACTTCCAGCCTGCCACCAGTTTACTCCTTAAGAGTATGATTCATGTCTCGCCCTTCTATGAAAACGTTTTCTGACCTTAGGTTTGGAGGAGTTTAATATACTCTAGAAGAGCCAAGGATTTTGTCTTTTCATTTCTTTGGCTCTCAATAAGCCCCATAAGGAAGATATCCCAGTACTGCATTTTCCTGTGGTTCACCCTTTACAGTTTTTTTTTTTTTTTGAGATTTATTTATTTTTATTGCAAAGTCGGATATAGAGAGAGAGGAGGAGAGACAGAGAGAAATATCTTCCATCCGATGATTTGCTCCCCAAGTGACTGAAACGGCCAGTGCTACACCAATTCGAAGCCAGAAGCCAGGAGCTCTTCCAAGTCTCCCATGCGACTGCAGGGTCCCAAGGCTTTGGGCCATCCTCAACTGCTTTCCCAGACCACAGGCACAGAGCTGGATGGGAAGCAGGGCTGCCGAGATTAGAACAAACACCCATATGGGATCCCGGGTCGTTCAACGTGAGGACGTTAGCCGCTAGGCCACACGCCAGGCCCACACCCTTTACGTTTTAATTCACAACACCCCCTCATAGCCCTTGCTTAATATTTGGGTTTCAGAAGACTTAGAAATAAGTCCCCCACTGCCATTCCAGCCTTGAAACACAGTCGCTGATAGCATACCAGGTTTGCCAATCTCAGGATACATCAAAGTTGTCCGTTGCCAGAAACTGTGGGTAGAAAGAAACGAGCAAACAGCCCCCCCGATCCAATGTGTGCGATGGGGACTGGTGAGCGGGCTGGATTTACAAACTGGGAGTTGCCATCTTCCAAGGATTTACAAACTGGGAGTCGCCATCCTCCAACACCTGTGTGACCATGAGGGAGAGGTCGTCAGAAGGTAGGTGTGCAATTCCCCAGCAGGTGTCTCTGAAGTAGGCCTTCAGCTCTGGCCCCTCTGCTTACCTAGAACAAAGGGGCACGGGTATCGGGCAGAGGTGTTAAGCTGACTCCAAAGTTCTGCCTCTTGAGGAAATGGCTAAGACTTAACATCGCTGTCACAGGTTTGGAGAAGTGATTTGGGAGCACTGACATGAACTTGAGTGGGTGTGAGGTCTCCAATCTGACACTTGAGTGAGACGCTAGCAAATTCTTTGAACAACAAAGGCTAGATTTCTTAAAATGCATGTTTCCTAGCTCATGCTTTAATAGATCAACATGGAAAAGGAGTAAAACCTGGAAAGAGGGGTCAGTGTGGTGGCACAACAGGCTAATCCTCCACTGTGTGGTGACAGCACCTATAGGGACACTGTTTTGTGTCCCGGCTGCTCCACTCTCAATACAGCTCCCAGTTTAAGGCCTGGAAAAACAGTGGAAAATGGTCAAAGTCCTTGGGACCCTGCACCCACGTGGGAGATCCAGAAGAAGTTCCTGGCTCCCAGTTTCAGCTAAGCTTAACTCTGGCCATTGCAGCCATTTAGGGAGTAAACCAGTGGATGGAAGGCCTCTCTCTCTCTCTCTCTCTCCTTATCTCCCTGTAAAAATATGCCTTTCAAATAAAAATTAAAAAATTTAAAAAAAATTGGAAAGACTGGAGGCCCCACACAGGGGGAGAGGCATGGTGCTTGGTTAGTCTTGCTAGTCTGTCTCCATTGGGTCTCTCTCTCTTTCTCTCTCTCTCTCTCTCTTTTACTTTCAGACTGAAGAATTCAGGAACACTGATCTTCTACTCCCCTCCAGGCTTGGCTCCAGGACCTGCTTCCCACAGGAATCCTTCTAGAATCTTCTGCAGAGTTGTTGGGGTGAAGTATGTGCTCCTTCTGCAGCGGTGTTAAGGCTGCAGAGCCCATTAAAAGGGAAGTTTGGTCTTTCCGGGTTTCTCTCTGTTACCATCTGAGAAAGACTAACTTGAAAGCAAAACCGCTATACAGAGAGCAGAACAGCCTGAGAATGGTCTGAGCTCCCGGTCCTATCCATGCCTGACAATTTATAAAAAATTACTGTGTTTGCACAAGGTGTCATTTGTGAACAGGAAATGCAGACTTCATCCCTCAGACAAATATGCCTATGGAAGTCAACAAAACAGATGCATCTGAATGGGTTATGGAAAGAAGTCAGGAGGACCTGGATGGAGCTCTGGTGTTTTGCAACCTATCAAGTCCTGGGTTCTCTAGTGCAACAGTTGTTGTCATTTGTAAAAATCAGAGGGCTTACCAAGGTCAAGTCTCAATTCTAAAACAATATTATTACGAATGTCATGATCCTATGACCTAGCACCAACTCTTCATGTTTTAGAAACATGATTTCTTTTCTACACTCAAGGACCAGATGATGCTATTGACATTATATTTACCAGTATACAGAAAGGGACAAAAATCACTAACTCAGCCTTGTACGTTTTCACGTGACTTCTTAATCTGTGGTTATGTCTGTTTCCTGATGTCCACCAGGAGAAAACACATGGATGCTGCTAATGAAATCCCATCTCTGCAAACTTCCCTTCTGCCGAAGAGCAAGCATCATGAGACAGATCCGATTTTTTTCCCTTTGTGCCTCTATTTAGGGTTTCTCACCTGTTTGGCTTCAGCGTTAGTGTTGCCCTTCATGTGTCTTTCAGCCAAGTTAGAGCAACACTGGTCTGCAGCAAAATACAGTAGGACTAGGAAGATGTACTGGTTGCTACCCACTCAATTTCTGTGCTCAGAGCCTTAAGATCCTTTGTCTACTCACAGCTTACAAAGGATGAATGTTCTACACGTTTCTTTGCCAGCCATCTCTTAACCTAGAATGCTATAAATGCATTCTTATTGGATTAGAGCAGCTAAATGTCTCAGTAATGCAATGAGCTTAATAGGAATTGTTCATAGGTAATTAGTGAAATGAAGTTGCCCTCACTTCGCAGCCCTACTAATTAGACATAGAGGGAGGCAGAGCCTGGCCTTTGTTTTATGAACAAATAAAGATCCTCTCAATTCTGTTTTAGCACCCTCCCAAGAGGAAATAAACAAGCCTGTAGACTAGCAATAAATGCACACTCACCTCCCCTCCACAGACCTCTCCCCACGTATAAATCAGAGATAATGAAATTTGCCACAATTTGGCTTTAAGCTTGGAATGGGGGTGGAATTGTGGGTCAAGGAGTAAATGGCTGTGTGAATGCAATACGTTGATTTGTGAGCCCATAAGATTTGGTTTGGAGAGGGGGAAAAACGGGTTAATTCAATTCTTTTCTAAGTGTTTTTTTTTTTTTTTAATCTCACCTCCAAGTTGTTTCTTTCTTGGAAATTCTAGGACTTGCAAAGGAAAAAAAAATGAGTTTAAAAATCCACCAGGATTCTAAAGTAAAGAGCTGCTGCATCCCAGTGGAGCGAGATCTGACAATTTAACGTGCTGCAAGCACACTTCTTGCCTAGCTGTGGCCAAGCAGTGGATGACTGTGTGCCTCCCTCGTGACCAACTACCATTTTGGGCAACCCCCTTCCCGCCCAACAGCTCCCTACCTTGATTCCTTTGCTCTCTACAAGTGTGAATGACTCTGTGCTGTCAGTCTCTCCTGGCTTACCCTGCCTACATGGGCCCTTCATTAAACTCTTTCTAGACTTTTGGCCTACCACATTCAACAGATGAACTTGAAAGAACAGAAGAAGTCAAAAGAACTACCTAAACACGTTCTTCACAGTCCAACCAAGTCAAAAGTGGCTCTCTTATAGGTCTTTCATATCTCTCATCAGTACAATCAAATTGAGTTTTCTCCACCTCATGTGGTTTCATTCTAAACTCACCTGGGCCAACTTGTGCAAACACCTGTATATGTTTAATTTAAAGCTGAATCTCTACAACAGGATCTGCTACAATTCTGGTCCCCTCCTCTGCAAACCCACCAAAATCAAACAGCAAAGACTGCCCAGGTCTAAGTCTTCCCAGACCACACTGTAGATCATTGTTCTGAACACCCACTCAGTATTGCCCTGTATGCTTTATCTTTCGCCCAGAAAGATTGTCACATTGAACTTTATAGATCAATCTTTGTTTTTTCTCAGGACATGCCGAAGAAAACAGGTGGCCCACCTCAGTGTGGGTCAGCCTCATACAACCTATAGAAGAGGAGAGGAGAGGAGAGGAGAGGAGAGGAGAGGAGAGGAGAGGAGAGGAGAGGAGAGGAGAGGAAGGGATTATCTCTCTCTCTCTCTCTCCTCTCTCTCTCTCCCCCTGATTGTTGGCACTGGGATATCAATCTTTTCCTATATTCATCACTCATGGATCTTGTGCTTTCAAATATTAGAATCTAAGCCATTATGCCTGCAGATCTTAGGCCTCTGAGCTACACCAGCAGCAGCCCTGCTTGCAGAGGGAAGATGGATTGTAAGACTTCTCAACTTCCATCATCACATTGGTCAAACCCTTATAATACATCTCTTTAAAGAGGAAGAGATGCTCTTTGACTATAATCTTGTGTCCACATCAACTCACCATAAGTCAAAGATGCATCCAGTGTCCTTCACCTGCCATGCATCATAGGTGAGCAGCACAGCTTACCAGCACTGCATAACAGGTACCAGAAAGGATGGCAGCACTTGTCACAAGTCTGGGAAAGGATCCAAAGTCAAAGTTCTAAATGTGAATCCATTTCAAGCCTTTGTAAAAATTGAAGAACCCTAAGTCATGGCTATACCATGGAGCACTGACAGAACAGTGCTGGAGCAAAGATGAAGGATGGAAATCAGCACTATGAAGAGACAGGTTGCAATGAGGTTGGCACCCAAGGAAGGGCTTCCTGAGAGCTGCCTCTGTGGGTTGCATCTGGGAGTCCTGCAGCAGAAGGAATGGAGAAGAGAGCTTTTTGTACCAGCTTTAGAGGTGGGTGTTGTGTCTCAATGGATTAAGTTGCTCCTTGAGACACCCACATCCCCTGTCAGTTCCTGGGATTGATCTTACCTCTGCTTCTGAATCATCACCAATTCGCTTGGCAGATAGGAGATGATGATTCAAACAATTGAGTTCCCATCAGCTCTATGCAAGACCAAGATGGAATGCCTCTGGTTCCTGGCTTGAACTTGGTCCAGCCCTGGTTGTGGTGGGCAACTTGATAGTGAACCCAAGGGTAAAGCCCTTTGTCTCTGCCTTTGAAATAAATTAATGAAAACCTTCCAGTGTTAAAATACAAATCTGGGAAAGTTTGTTGTTTGAGGCCAGGAGATCCAAAACTTCCAGAACTTGTGGTTTGCAAATAAAATTGAATAGGAAGGAGTGAGGACAGGTTCCTACAGGGATGCGTCCTAACAGGGACATAGAACTGGGAACTTGGGGCAAACCCTAGAGTCTTGAGATTGAACACCCTGCTGAAAATGTTTAGCTCCATTAACATCGGCACTCCTTTGCTTGTTTCACTTGTTTTTTTGTTTTGTTTTGCCTGTTTCTTTTAGAACCAACTTTGGCTGCACCTCTGAATCATCCATGGAGAGAGGTTCAAAAAGCTGAGACCTGAATTTCACCCTCTCCACCCCCAAGATCTCAACTAATTAGCCTGAGATGCTGGCTTTGGGCACTTGGGATTCCAAAAAGCTTCCCAGGAGTGATTTAAATGAGCCAAAAATGACAATCATCATGTTATAAAATGTTAACCAGATTTACAGGGAATTGAGGAAAAGTCTTGCTTGTCATCTTCAGGGAGATAGAAAAAGCGGCATCACCTTGAAGCTAGAGGTGGTAACAAATGGAAGGGAAAAAAGGCTGCATTGCAGAGGAAACACAGCAGTACAGATGTGCACCACTTGAGGACATGTTGGTCAAGGACAAATCATACAACAGTGATTCCCAGGTTGTCAGAGCATAGCCTCCCTGGGTTTATGTAAATACAATCTGCGATGCCTAATGGTGTGTATTTCAGAACATCCCCCATTGTTCAGTGACACACGGCAGGATCTGAAGAACATCTGGCATACTCTGTCCCATCTGACCAGATGCTTTTCTTTTCAAACAGCAGTTCTCAAAGTTGAGACAACCATGGCACAACATCCAGGGGGTGCAAGTGATAGGGAAAACACTGACTGCTGGACTCCACCCCAGGAGTCCCGGAGTCTGGAGCACCCACTGGGTTGCTAGACCTTTGGCTTTGAAGACAGGCCCTCAAGTGATGCTGCAGCCATTGGCCCAGGGACCATGCTTTAAGGCACAGGGGACTAGAGAAAGTTCTTAGCCTGTGTCTTTTCTGCTTCCTCATTTTGTGTAATGAAAACACCTGATTCTTGGGTGACCCCATAGGAGTCCTCACCCCAGTTCCATGATTACAGAGAGAGATCAGAACGAGGAGTAAAAGGTGATCTCCTCCCCTCCAGGTGCCTACAACTCTGCAACCACTGGAGGCTCTGCAAGCACTAGCTGGGAGCCTGGGTTTTCCGTGGCTATCACTGAAAATGCATGGACCCTGCAGAGCCAGGAACGCCCATTTGTCAACAAGAACCCTTCTCACTATGATTGCAAATGGTTTCCAGTCCCCAAGAAACCCCAGGAGACGTGCGGGAGGAAAAGTTGCCAAATCCATAGCTGTAGTCTCAGTCCACCCCAAAAATCAAATCGAAAGGAAAACCACAGAATTATCCCAGCCTTCTTTCTACCCCTTCTTAGTTTCTTCTTCAGAACAAATGAAAAAATTTCCCTTGTATTTCACATTTTCAGTATTTGCAAAGAAATGGTCCCTTGAGAAGTGACTGCAGAGTTTAGAAAGAATTAATTTTTATCCATATTCAAATAATCAGTTTATTTCTATTATCACAAACACAAATATCCCAGCATTCGTTGTCAACGATTGCCTTTTCAAGTTTATGTTGAAGCACTGTTTTCAAATGGAAAAAAATAGTATTCCTAGCCAAGCTGTTCCAGTTCTATTCCAGTTTCCTGCTTATGACCTTGGAAAAGCACCAGAAGATGGTCCAATTACTAGGGCCCCTGCATCTACATGGGAAACCCCGATGAGGCTCCTAGTTTTGGGTTGGGCTAGCCCTAGCTGTTGCTGCCATGTAGGAAGTGAACCAGCTCAAGGAAGACTCTCTCTCTCTCTCTCTCTCCCTCTCTCTTTCTCTCCCCCTTTCAAATAAACAAATATTTAATTTTCAAAAAAAGACATGGAAACAGAGGGTACCTGTATCCTTCCTATTACTACCTACATTGACACTTGTACGTGTGGTGGCTTATCCCAATCTATCTCAGAACCCACCAGCTAAACCTTTTCCAATGTTAGACATTGGGCAACACTGAAAATAAGCCGGATCCATTTCTTTACATCAGGACTCCTTGGGACTCACATATTTGATCATAGATGACAAGAAGGAGGCTTCTCCTGGGTTGCCTGAGGAATTGTTTCATGAAGCCATTGATTAGACAAGAGCTAGGCTCTCCTCACAGAAATTCTGCCTTCCCAGTCCTGGTTATCTACTCTACAAGGAAATCAGCCTCTGAACAGAGGACTGAGTCAGACAGCCTCAGGCACCCAGGACCTGAGACGCCAACGAATGTTCCTCCTGTTCCCTCTCCATCTCTTTGCACCAGCAAGAGCCAGATTCTGGTGAGAGCTGCAAAGCCAACCAAGGACTTTAAAACACCTCGTTCCAACGTTTTATAGGCATATCTCAACCATTTTCTCTCACTATTTGAGTCAGGATATTCTTGCCAAGAGACCCTCACAAGAGGCCAAAGCGTGCTGGTGGAGATCATTTTCTTCAAGAATTCCAGACGTGAACTATGTAAGTGGGTTTTCAAAGATCAAGCCAGGAATCAGACATTCAGCTACTCTTCCACCAATTTGCCTTTATTGCATCTTAGGCTACAGCCGCACATAATCAGGTTTGACATCTGCCCAAATCCACCCATGTAAAATGTTTGTGCAGTTAGTGAGGCCACTTTCTAATATATTCTATGCTTTAATGTGCCCAAGGTTTATGATTGTATCACATTGTATTAATTATGTCATATTTCTGCATTTGTTATGTACGCTTTAGTTACATAACTATGCCATGAGATACTCATTGCAATGTTATAAAATAAGCCTCCTCTCTAAATATTCTAAATGTTCTTTCTGCCACAGGTGAGAACATCAAATCCAAAAGTAGTTATGTAATTTTCTCAGGTCACCCTATCAGTCATGAGCAGAGAGTCAGGACTTCAACCCAAATCTGTTGGAAACCAAAAACAATCCTGCTGACCAACACCTATGTTACCTTCCGTTTTTATGGTAGCAAGACTGAGAAAAGTGAAAATCTGAGTGTTAAGGATAATTCCTTCAACAAATTCTCAAGATTCTTTTTTTAAAATTTTTGAGATGATATTATTTTCCATGTGCTTTATAGCCAAAGACTAAATGCTCTATTGGCTAGAGTTCAATGGGTAAAAAGTAAAAAGATCATAGTTCTAAGTTAATATATCATTAAAAACTGTAAATATACAAACTGTCATCATACAGAAGCATGTGGCTCCCACATAGGTGACAGGTTAAAAAAAAACCCAACATGCTTACAAACTGCGAATAGTCACATCTCACTGACAGACTTTCGCACTGTATAAACAACACTGTGGATAAAATCTCATAGAATAAGACTAAGGCTGCTCAAATGCACACATTTAAAATGATTTCCAAATATTCACAGTCAAACGAGTGGTTAATAATAAGAAGAGCAGTAACCATCACAATAGTTGGGAACAATACAGTCAGCAAGACACGATTCATCTTCAAGTTTGCCAAGCTCACTCACGTGTGCTAATTAACATCATTATTCTATTTGGAAGATTACTTTCCCTTTCTGTATTCCAGCTCTCAGTCTGAGCAATCTTTACTGCCTTATTTCTAGTTAAGATTGCAATAATTTGTCATTGGTGCACAGACACGTTCTTCACTATTCCTGGGTTACAAATAAAAATGCAGCATGGCTTGCGAGGTTATCTCTGGAGTCCTACAAAGCCGAGCACCATAAAATGCTTAGACATTAAAGATGCGAAGCCAGCCCATAAAACAACACATGAAAATGTGTCTTGCCCAGCCGTTTATGTGGAATGATGGTGCAGCTCAATCTTTCAAGCCAAAAACTATTTTAGAATTAAAGTTTCAATCAGAACAGGAATGGGAAGAGGTCTCACTCTTTCTCTTTCGACCCTCGTTTTGGGGTTGTAAAACTGCCAAAGTGAAAATTATGTGCTTTGTTGGTTTCCCCACTGGCTTTTTGATCTCTCTCTCTCTCTCTCCCCACACACACATACACAAGTGTACTTACACACTGCAGATGAAATCTGCTTTTTCTAGCTCATGCTATTTCAAAAAAAAAAAAAAACCAACAACTTTGCTAAACCAGACTTTGGATTCTTGAACATTTTTTGTTTGTTTAGTTAGGCAGATTTACCCTAAGCAAAAAGTCAGAGGAATCTACTCGTGCTCATACTTACTGGAACTGTTGGTTCAACCCTTCTGCGGAGCGGATCCCTTTTTCAGATTACATTTCATTGGGGAGGCAAAATAAGTGCCCAAGTCATGATTGTGGTCATGAGTCCCTCTGACAGATGCAAAGACTAGAGGGGTGGGAAAGGGCAGTAGAAAATTCCAGGTATCACAGCTTTGATCTCACCATACCCAATGGCTGTTTTAATAGAAAGAGTTATATGTCACACCTGTGAGACAGTGAAAGACATCAAAGATAAGCTCTGAGACATCTGCTTTCTGGAGTTGGTCCTGCAGTTTCTGCTGGTTATGGGTCCAGATAAGGATAACAGCCAGAAAGAGGGCAAGGATTTCCTGCTATGTTGTAGCACATGCTTGTTCATATGCTTCACAGCATATTCCTAGCTATCACCATTTCCCAGAAAACCACAAGTTCCAGGAAGCTAAAGCACCCACCCTCCCATACCCCACCAGTATGCCTCAAGAAATAAGGAGTGGAGTTCAGCAAAAACAGCTCTTTAGATCCCAAGGGTGCATTCCCTCCCCAGTCCCCAAGAGGGGTGGCCTCAGCTGCACACGATAATGAGCAGCAGGCTCTCCATTTTCTTCCTTTCTTTCCGTCTCACACCCTCTCCTGTCACATCCCAGATAAGTCTCTTGCCCTTGAATCCTTTTGTACCCAGAAACCTAACCACACACAGATACCCACACTGATGGAGAGAAGGCAGAAATCTCAGGCTCTGGATTCATCTCTAAGTCCTGAAAACATTCCTTGGATACTAACCCTGTGTATATGGCCTCACTTTATCAGAGCAGATTCCAGGCTACATGTAGAATTCTACAGGAATGTGATGCTATTCTGTGGCTTACCATGACCAATTTCCTGAACTATGCCCCAGCCAGGCAATGAGATGGTGGGAGTGTCTTCCTAATCATTACAGACAACCAATCGTAAGTTCACCTTTCTTGGTGGATTTATCTGTTTCTTTATTTGAAAGGCAGAGAAACAGAAAGACAATATGAGACAGAGATAGAGACCTTGTGTCAACTGGCTGACTCCTCAAATGACTGCACTGGGAGAGGCTGGGCTAGGCTGATATCAGGAACTCCATCTGGGTGTCCCATGTGGGTGGCAGAGAGCCAAGTACTTGGGCCATCATCCACTGCCTTTCCATGTGCATTAACATTGAGCTGGGCCAGAAGTGGAGCAGCCAGGACTCAAATTGGTGCTCCTGTATAGGATGCCAGCATCACAATTTGTAGGTTAACCCATGGAGCCCACAACACTGGCTTTAATCATGAGTACCTTGAGTCCTGGTCAGCATGGTATCCATCATGACTGGCGAACGTTTCGACCGTGGAGCCCTGTGCAAGGTTTTCACTGGAGAGCAGGAGACAGTATATTCAAGACTGAGAATCACCAGGATTCAGAGGCAGGTGGTGTCGCTGGGCATTGTTCTTCCTAAATCTTCTAAGAGACAAGAGCTTCTCACCCCACCTCTGGCTCACTTTTCAGTCTAAATAAAAGCATCCGTGGGAAGCCGGCCAAGACATGAGCCTGGGAGAGCAAGAGGACTCAGCGTCAGGGCCTGAGTCAAGTCAAGTCCTTGGATGGAACTTCCAGGGCAAACTTTAAAGAGAGCAAAGTGTGGTGTAAGAATCACAGAGGAACTGGGGAGCTGGTATTAAGCACACACAATCAAGTTTCAGAGACAGTGATATGTTGGCTTTCTCCGAAAAAAAAAAAAAAAAGTGACAGAGGACGACAGAGAAAGGGTCCTGTTGAAAAGGCCTGGGATGTTTTCATGGCTTCAGAATCCCCTGAGGTGTTTGAACAATGTAAAGACAGTCAGTGTCACAAGAAAAATCAATGGCATGGAAACAGGTGGAAAATATGATTAAAAAGAAAAATCAGGGCCAAGCATGGTAACCTAGCGGCTAAGGTCCTAGCCTTTCGTGCACCAGGATCCCATATGGACACTGGTTCATGTACCAGATGCTCCACTTCCCAGCCTGCTCCCTGCTCGTGGCTTGGGAAGGCAGTTAAGGATAGTCCAAAGCCTTGGGACCCTGCACCCATGTGGCAGACCCGGAAGAGGCTCCTGGCTGCTTCTGCTTCATTGCAGCCACTTGGGGAGTGAACCAATGGATAGAAGATCTTACTCTCTCTGTCTCTTCTTCTCTTCTGCCTTTCTAATAAAAAAATAAGCAAAACTTTTTTAAAATTAAAAAATTAAGCCAGGTGATGATTTATAAGTCAATTTTGACCTCAGTTTAATTGCAGTTGGAGTTTTGGAAGGGATTGACAAACTCAAATTTTACTTTAAATCTCATTGACTACAAACAGTAGCACTGGATCACATTTGCTGAACCTACAGAGACTATGCCAAAGCTTTATGTTCATTATTTTGTGTAGATAGTTACCCTGCCACAGCTTGATACTCATATCAGCATTCTAGCTCAAGTGCTGGCTACTGCTCCCCACTAATGTACCTGGGAGGACAGCAGAAGACACCCAAAGACTTAGAACCCTGCCATCTATGTGGGAGACCTAGATGGAGTTCCTGGCTCCTGATTCCAACCTGGCAGAGCCTCCGTTATGTCCACTGGAAGAGTGAACAAGTATGTGGAAGGTCTCTTTCTGTCTCTCCCTTTCTCATGGTCATGCTGCCTTTCAAATAAATAAAATAAATCTTAAGAGAAACCCCAAGTCACCTACCAATGCTCAGTGGAAGAGGTAGGGTCTGAACCCAGAATACAGCTCATCTCTTAACATCAAGCTCTAAGTATACTTCAGGTCAATCTCAAAAACCTTGCCAAGTGCTACCCCTAACTCATTACCTGCTGCTGGCTGATGCCTTCACCGGTCCAGTAAGCTGTATCACGGAATGCAATCACTGCTGTAGGTTCACTCAATGTGAATTTTAGATGGCATTGCAATAGGGCATTGCAGGGTGGAGGATGTGAGGGAGGTGGGACTCTATTTTTCTAGGATTACAGGTGGGCCTTATGCCCATGGATTTATTTGTACCTATTCAGATGTAAGTACCAGTTTCTATTCAATTCCTGAGGGGAGGTTGGAGGATGAAGAAGACACAATCAGAGCCAAAGTAAGGTGGTCTTTACTTTAGTCTGAATTTGTTTCCAAATGGCAGTCTGGATCTATGTATCAGTGACCTCGTAAAACCCTATCAGATCGGGCCTGCTGCAGTGACCTAGTGGCTAAAGTCCTCGCCTTGAACATGCCAGGATCCCATATGGGCACCGGTTCAAATCCCAGCAGCTCCACTTCCCATCCAGCTCCCTGCTTGTGGCCTGGGAAAGCAGTCGAGGATGGCCCAAAGCCTCGGGTTCCTGCACCCACACAGGAAACCTGGAGGAGGTTCCTGGCTCCTGGCTTCGGATCAGCTCAGCTCTGGCCCTTATGGCCAATTGGGGAGTGAATCATCGGACGGAAGATCTTCCTCTCTGTCTCTCCTCTCTGTATATCTGCCTTTCCAATAAAAATAAATAAATCTTTAAAAAAAAACTTCATTAGGTCTTATGTGATTCCTGAAGGAACATTAACCCAGACCACTCTTCATTTATACCAATAGGGAAGTTTTAAATACATCTTGAGACATCTGTCTCTTCTTCCTGCCCTTTTTCCTGCCTGTCACTGGGCAGCATACATCTATCCCACTCTTTATTCTACAGAGAAAAACTCCAAAAGTTTCACATGACAGGAAAGCACTTTCATCTCTGCTGTTTGCAGACACATCCTTGTTATCCAGAGTTCCTTGGCAATGAACAAATGCCAACTGTTCATGGAAAGTATCCCACCGGCATACATTTGGCATGGATCAGGGGCAGACCAGGCTGAAATGGTTCACATCACCCGCTGGTGAATCCGAGCACCAGAACAGAGTGTGGGTCGAGCCACACTCGACAAAAAACAGTGCACATTATGGAATGCGAAGGTGAGGTTACCTGTACTGGATGTGACCGCAGCACCCAACAACACACATGAGAACCAGGAAGGGAGGGGGCGGAGCCGGCAGGGGAAATATGGGGGGTGGGCTCTCCTGCTGGACAGCTACTCCCCACTGGAGAGCGTGAGCTGGGATGGGGGCAGACCAGACTAAGCAGGGCTACAACACCTGTGGGCCTCATGTGGACTAGATTAGGGAAAAGCCAGGTTCAGCTGACTGTTCCTCCTGGTGCAAGTATAAAATAGAGTGGGTGAAGGTTGGTTGGGCTTTGCAGCAGCATCAGCTGGCAGAAGCTGGCACTGGGGGCTAATTCTGTCAAGTTAAATTCCAGAACCACATGGAGAGTGCATAACCTGGGACTGAGAGTGGCCTAGAAGGGAAATAATGGGCTCCTCCCTCTTGGGTTATCACTCCCACAGGAGGGCACAAAAACCAGGACAGGGGCAGGGGTGGCTAGACAGAAGGGCACCCAACAGCATGCGTGTGAACTGGATAGTGGAGCTGGTTAGATGGAACTAGGCTTCCATGCCCATTGACATGTATGAGAGCTGAATGGGATGTGGGACAGACTGGACTAGTCTGCTGCACATAATGGCAAGCACAGGAACCAGGATAGGGGGCGGGCCTGGTGGGTTTATTGTGGGTCGCTCCGACTAGGGTACAGCTCCCACTGGTTTATGTGAGGGCTGAGTGTGTGCTGGGCAGAATCAGGCTGGATTGCAACACCCATTGGTTCCAGTGGAAGACGGGGCTGGAAACAGAACCAATCCAGCAATTGCAACCACCAGCTGATTGGGGCAATGGACTGTACCGGGCCCGTAGTTGAAAGTACACACAAGAACCTGGTTTGTCACCTCAGACAAAGTTTCTTTAGGGATCCCCTCAATCGAACTGCCAGACTCAGATCCCTAACCATGAAAAGAGAGAGGGCAGAATAAATCATTCAACTACCCCAGCCACATGTTGGCAGCAAAAAACAGGGCAAACGAAGACTCTAAGATGGACTGTATCAACCAGTGGATTCTGTAGCGATTTCTTCATGCTTGGAATGGTGAGATTGGCAGCAATTCATAACTGTTGAACTTTCAAAACCACTTGAGCAAGACCCTTGGGGCATGCCCCACGTCGGGGACCTGGGATGGGTGGGAGACTGGGTCGGGCTTCTCCCTTTACCTCCCCCTTTGCCCCAGATATAGAAAAAAAAATGTGTGGAAATGATAGTCTTACCCACTTTCCTGTAGCCCTTGAACCTTTATATCCTAATTAACTATGTAAAGAGTGTCAAAATATAATTTAAAAATGAGAAAAAAAGTGCCAACTGCAAAACAAATCCTTTGTGTGGCTCCCATTGCTTCCCAAGTGTTTCCTTCACTGCCTTATTTTCATTGTGTCAAATTCCTCACAAGTTTGATGACCTACAACCATCAAAAGAAGCTGAGACAGTTCCCTGGCTCCCAAAGATTCTCCCTGGGTGAATCACTGTTCCGACCATGTCCTTCCTCCTTGTGAAACACCTGACCCGCGATCACCAGTGGGGAGCAGATGAACCAAGCCGGCCCATGTGCTGTGCCTCTGACTGCCCCAGTTCAAGAGAGGAAGATGTGTGATCCAAGCCTAGTCAACAGGAGTTCTTCATAGGACATTTTGTTCTAATTAAATTGGAATGGAGCAGCCTTTTCCTTCACCAGACATAAGAATGTTAGGAGATCTGGGTGTACTGGAGTCCTTAGCATCCACCGTGCAACAGCATTGCACTGTGAAAACACATCCACTTGGGGCTAATTTTGTGGCACAGTGGGTTAAGCCCCTGCCAAAATGCCAGCATCCCATATGGGCACCAGTTTGAGTCTAGGGTACTCTACTTTCAATCTAACTTTCTAGTAACGTACCCAGGAAAGTAGCAGAGGATGGCCCAAGTGCTTGGGCACCTGCCACCCACATGGGAGACCTGAATGGAGTTCCAGGCTGCTGGTTTCAGCCTGGACCATCTCCAGCCATTGCAGCCATTTGGAGAATAAACCAACAAATGTGCATGGTCTCTTTTCTCTCCTCTCCTCTCCTCTCCTCTCCTCTCCTCTCCTCTCCTCTCCTCTCCTCTCCTCTCCTCTCCTCTCCTCTCCTCTTCTCTCCTCTCTTCTCCTCTCCTCTTCTCTTCTCTTCTCTCTCTTTCTCTCTCTCTCTCTCTCTCTCTCTCTCTCTCTCTCTCTCTCTTCCATCTCTTCCACTCTGCCGTGCTCTCTGTATTCCCACTTCTCTCTGTAGCTCTGCCTTTCAAGCAAAACTTTTAAAGGAAAAAATACTATATTTCCCTGAAGATGCCTGACTGCCTTGCTAGGGTGGTAAATTCCTCTCCTCTGGGTTCGTTCATGGGAATCACTAAATTTATCTTCCCTTTTTAAACTCGCTATTCCACAATGCCAGCCCCTGAAATGGCATTCATTCTGACTAGGTGTACCCTTTCATAGAGTTACAAAGAAACAAATGGAAGAGAGGGTGGAGAGAATCAGCTCTGTATGATGAGGGATCATAGTGGTAGAAGAAGCAACTTGACGATTCAGCCCCAAAGAGAGACCCTTCAGGAGTCAGGAGCAGATGGCACAGAATCCCATGGTCTACACTGAATACTATAACACTGATCCTGAATTTCTGTGGGTTGTTCAACTGAATCTTTTTCAGCAAGTCAGAATTAAATAGTAAGTTTTAGAATCCGTTGAACCCAAAGTTTTCAAACTCAGGAGCTAGAAGGACTGGACTTGGTTAATAAGGCAAAGTAGTTGAAAAGGGATTTTTTACCATATCAAATTTATCATTTCTTCCTACCTTTTACAATGATTTTCTCCTACTGATACTAACTTCTATTTTAAAGATAAATCCTTGAGTGAACATATATTTCCTCTCTGCTTTCTCATTTTCTGCTTCCTGTTGTCTGATTCCCATCCATTTTTATCATGTGGATCAATTGCAACTCACTTTCCTTACCTACTTTCCACAGAAGGGCAGCATTGGAAACCTTACTTTTTATTTATTTAAACGATAGAAGGAATGATAGAGAGAGAAAAAAAATGAGAGAGATTAGCCATCGATTGGTTCATTCCCTCCAATATTCACAAAAGCAGGGTCTGGTCCATATCAAAATCAGGAATCATGGACTCAACCAAGGTCTGTAGGCAAGGACCTCAGTGCTTGAGTCATTACCCGATATCTCCCATGATGTGTTTTAGCAAGAAACCATAATTGGAGAACCATTCAGGACACAAATACAGGTGCTCTGATATAGGATAAGTATATTCCGAGCGGCACCTTAACCATTGCACCAAACATTTGTCCCGAGGAACTTTTTTAACACTACTGACCCACTTTTGGTTTATACTTGTGTTTTTTGGTGTCCTCTGTTTATATGGAACTTTTTTAGATGTTGTTTTTCAACATTCTATGATTCCGGCGGCAAAAAAAGGGGGATGGCATAAAATTAAAAACTAAGAATTTCTGTGGTACAGAAAAGAAAATAAAACTTTGAAATTCATGCATAGAATGTTCATCTTCCATGAACTTTGTAAAGAGTGCTTATGTGCACAATTTTAATAATTATTTACCATAATGTAAAAATGGAGTAATCAAAGTATACATCCACTGGGGATCAATAGCATTAACTTTGGTGTCCCTATGATGTCATTTTAAACATTATATCATATAGGAACACCATGTACATGTGTTCTTATCATGCAACTGAAAGAATAAATCAACCACAACAGTAATATGGATGGCTTACTTAAAGTAATTATGAATTACTTTTAAGTGATAAAAAGGATGCAAAGGATAAAATACTAGAAGATCACCCAACAAAAGTTATTAGCAGCTATGTCCAGATGGTCAGCTTTGGAGAGTCTTCTTCTCTTTCATGCTTTGCTTTGTTTTCCAAATTGCTACAATAAGTAAATCCAACCTTTTATAAGGAATCAGCCTTTGGAGTCACTGACTATGCCCTGTAATTCAACATCATTCTCCATATGTTTCCTCTTTTCTCAAATTTATCTTATTTTCCCCAAACAGCAATACAAAGCGGGGGTGGGGTTATGGAGTAGGGGTGGGGAAGAATCCTACCATCTGGTTTTTTTTACCCATTTGATTTGTTGTTAATATCCTACCAGTATTTCTTCCTCCTCATTGAAATGTGATCCAGGGATTGAAATCAAATTACCACCTTGCCAGTTATTGGAATCAAAAAAGATCACAAATAATCAAGTTGCGTTTACACCAACTGCTCCTCTGTGTGTGTGTGTGTGTGTGTGTGTGTGTGTGTGTGTGTGTGTGTGTTTTAATTCTCAGGCAACAGTTGATGGACTTGTCTCAAGTTACACAACCTTGGTGTTGAGGCCCTCATTGCTTGTTTGTTCTTATGACACAAAGACGTACAGCAATCTTATCTCTTGGTTCATTCCCCAAATGCTCACACAGGCCTGGCTGAAGCCAGGAGTTAGGAACTCAATTCTTACATCCTAGGTGGGTTTTACATGAACCCCAACTACTCAACTAGTATCTGAGGCCTTTTGAGTGTTTGCATTTGCAGAAAGGTGAAAATTGGAGTACAGATAGGGCTTAAATCTAGACACTCTACAACCCACTAGTTCATATACCCACCCACTCTTTTTTAACCCACCCTTCCGACAAAAATGTATGAGTTTATGAAGTATGATGTGATGATTAATACACGTGTGTGTGTGTGAGAGAGAGATCTTCAAAAAGGATGTGGAGATGCATCCAAGAAGACCGATTTCAAAATTATTAGTACCAAACTAAACTTACCTTTCTTTTCACAGATTTTTCTGAAGTACTTCTCTATATAAAATGATCCAATCAGGGTCATATCTATAACCATCATATCAACTAGTTATCATTTCTCTGTGGGGCAAACACTCAAAATTTTTTCTTTTTAAAAATGCATTTTTAAAGATTTATTTACTTTTATTGCAAAGTCAGATATACAGAGAAGAGGAGAGACAGAGAGAAAGATCTTCCATTCAATGACTCACTCCCCAAATAAATGCAACAGCCAGTGCTGTGCCGATCCAAAGTCAGGAGCCAAGAATTTCCTCCAGATCTCCCACATAGGTTCAGGGTCCCAAGGCTTTGGGCTGTCCTTGACTATTTCCCAGGTCACAAGCAGGGAGCTGGATGGGAAGCAGGGTTTTCAGGATTAGAATCAGTGCCCATATGGGATCCCAGGCATGTTCAAGGCAAAGACTTTAGCCTCTAGGTCACTGCACTGGGCCCTAAACGCATATATATATATTTTTAATTTTAAAAGCAGAGAGAGAGAGATTCCCCATCCACTGGCTTGCCCCCACCCCCCATATTCCCCACAGGTGCTGGAGTTAGACCAGGTCAAACGAGGAACCTGAAACTCTATCCCACTCTTCCACTTGGGTGGCAGAGATCCAAGCACCCTGACCATTCTCTGCTGCTCTCCCAGATGCATTAGCAGCGAGTCAGATCAGAAGCACAGCAGCCAAAATTCAAATTAAATGAGATTCCAACATCAAGGTCAGCAGCATTACCCACTGTATCACAAGTTCAGCTCCTCCCTCCAACCCTCCCTTCTGGCTACTTTGAAATACAAAGTACATTAACTATAGTCGCCCTACTATGTGACAGACCACCAGAATTTACTCCTTCTATCTGATTTTACGTGCATCGATCAACCCTTCCCCTCCTTCCTCTGGTTACCACAACTCTTCTTTATATCTCTATAGGACCAACTTTTTCAGTGTCCACACATGAAGCAAATTATGCAACATTTGTCCTTCTGTGCCTAGTTCACTTCACTTGTCATAATGTCTTCTAATTTCATCGATGCTGTGGAGATTAAACAGATCTCCTTGTTTCCCTAGCTCGATAGTTCCATATCATACACCACATTTTAAAAACTCATTCATTCGTTGACCCAGATGATTTTCTTATCTCAGCTGTTGGGAATAACACTGCAATGAACATGAGAATACAAAGACACCAGTTTCAGTTCCTTCAGAAAATCCCTATGATTATGGTTCAAGAGGAGTCAGTCCCAGAAACTGTACCCTCCACCACTGTATGATCCTGCTTCTACAGCCATACATGCATGTAGAGATACATACAGTGCATAGTATGGCCCTAAAGTTTACCACTACTTTTCCATTGCACTACTTCAACCAAGGCACGGGTTATGTAAGAAGTTGGGGCTAGCCAGAGTTCTTTAGCTGTCATCTATAATAGTATTTCTATGGAAAGAACTTATTGCACATTCCAACAACCGACCTTTTTCGAGTAAAATTTCTGAAGAGTCTATTTGCGACTCTGTATATTTCACAAGGAAATTGTTGCCAAAGGGAAAGACATGTGTTTCTATCCAAAAGAAATGTCTGGAACTTATTTGGCCTTTGAATAAACACAAGCCATCCATCTTCAACCAGCAGTTTACTCTGAGGACTCTTCATCAAGTACTAATAGCATGAATAAAGACTTTTCAGGACGCGAACGTCAAGTCACAGACACGATCCTCGTACCTTTAACATGCATGTACCAGGGTACATGCATGCTTCTTCTCGAAGAAAGTACAGGTTGACTGCCTGGAAGGGAAAAAAGAGGCAGGAAAGAGTAGAAAGCTGAGCCTTTTCCCATCATCTTAGAGGTAGATGAAAACTGCAAACGGAGAAAAGAAGGCTGAAGTTCATGGGAGTTTTGCATAACTGTGATTGTTTTAAACATATTCTAATATACGTGTGGAATTGTCTGCTGGAAGACCACATAACCAACCAGCTGTAATGATGGCTTACTGAGTTACAGCATTATGATCCCATGAAAGTGAGACAGCAGTACAATATGACATCCTTGGGAACCGGCAGATTTGATTGACAAGTGTGCTGTCTTTGCCAGTAAAGCAAGTGAGGAGGCTCAGAGGTGATGGGAGAAATCTGTCACCCTGGAAATAAAACCAGGAAAGCTGAAGATGCTTCTAAAGTTCTATTTCACAGGGGTCATCCGTGTGGCAAGGAGAGTTAAGCCGCCACTTGACAAACAAGAATCACACGTCTGAACACATCCTCCACTTCCAATCCAGCTTCCTGCTAATGCTTCTTGGAAGGCAGAGGAAGATGACCCAAGGCCTTTGGCCCTGTCCACATGTGGGAGATCAGGATGAAGTTCATGGCGTCTGGCTTCAGCCTGGCCAGCTCTGACCACTGCAGCCATTTGGGGAGTGAGAAGCAGATGAGAGGGAGAACCCTCTCTTGCTTCCTCTCTCTCTGTTATTTTGCCTTTCAAATAAATCACTGAATTTTGGGAAAAAAAAAAAAAGAAAAGAACGGAAAGCTGTTTCATAAGGAAATCCACAGAAGCTTCTGGCTTTCCTAGATGGTAAGGCCATCAGCTAGACTGTTCCTAGCCAGATATTTTACAAAAGTGGAAAAGAACAAAATCAGAATCCATACCTACTACAAAAAAGGTAATGTCAGTCCTCTGAAATTCCACAAAGAACACAGTCCAGCTTTATCACCCTGAAAAAGCATGCGTTAGAAAGTAACCGGGGCCTGCTTTGTGACACAGTGGTGAGCTGCCCCCAGCACCCCAGCATTCCATATGGGTGCCTGTTGGACCTGCAGACAAAGCCTCTCGTATTAAGATGGACTTGAGGCATTGACACCATTCTATCCTGCTTTGCTATCCAGGCACTCCAAGAGAACACAGGCAGTTCAATGTGATTGAAATCCTGTCAACAGTGTACTGTACTATAGAGAGTTTCTTAGCGACAGGGAATGCCCAGGATCCATCCTCATCTCCAGAAGGCAAGCAAACATGGAAAATCCCACGGAGAAGAAAACCATACAGCTACAAGAGTGAGTGTTCGTATCCCTACAAACACAGCATTTGAAAAATCAGAGAAAGAGACAAGACTCAGCATGCTTTGGGTTGCTCACTCAGCCCCGCAACTGCTTCTTTAGCAAACAGGAGCAAATGCAAACGTTGGCTCGAGTACAACATCTGGATAAGGCAGGAGTATTCAGACATAATGATAAATGTAGCTAATGTGAGTCTAGCAGTTTCTACATTCCTGAATTCTGCTAACAACATAATGATGACAGCCATTATGTCCACATGGTGCTTGTGATATTCCAGGTATATTCCAAGCACTTTACCTTTAACGTAACTCGTTTCATCCCCATAGTAGCTTGTTGATGTGCACTGTGGGTTACAGATTGGAAACTGAGATGCGATCGGATTTGGTTAATGTGTCTGAGGTCACAAAGACAATAACTGGGAGAGCCGGGATTTAAGCATCCCAGCCCAGTTCAATATGCTTAGTGATTACGCTCTATACCCTCTCACAACCTGAGTGAATGCATTAGTCCCTGCTAGAGTCACTATAAGGTGAAAAGATCCTTACTTTGTCATACTTTGGCACACTGAAGACAGCCTCTTGCTGGCAGAGTTCAAGGCAGTGTAGTGTATCCCATACTAGGGACAGGGAAGGTGTACACCTGTGTGTGTCTATCTTCCTCTTCTTAGAAAGCCAAAAGCAGGATCTATCCTGGTACCCATAATCTACTCTCCATGGCCTTCCCAAGGCCCCACTCTAAACACAGCAGACAAGCTGGGTTTCCACCGCTTGAACACCAAAGCTATGACTTCCGGATGAAATGCTTGAAATAGTTTGGAGGAACAAATCACACTCGAACCTCAACGGCTACCCTTGGCAACACCGCATAAGCTTCTGAAGCACATAGAGGGTAAGAACAGCTTTAATAACCCACCTGGTGTCATGTGGATATCCACCACAACACTGCACTGCCTTGCGACCAGCCAGCACTACACTACACGGCCCCCCAGATGGTCCTGGAGTTTAAAAAGGAGTCACACTGAAGAGAGCATTCAGGACAAGCTGGCTACTCTGATTGGACGGTCATTACCCCTCATTGAACCGCTTTTCGTTTTTCTCCCCAAACCTTGTGATCTGTGCAAAACATCCACTCCTTGTATTTCACTCCTTTTTGACATTGCCCCATCCTTTTCCTCTTCCTCCTTTCCTCCTTTTCCCCTACTGACTCTAATAGCACAAGACTTTGAACAGTTATACAGTTATCAACTTTCCCACTCCTTCCTTGTCTATGAATGGATACAGTGTTCTCTAATGTCACAATTCACCTTGGTTGTCCTAAACCAAGCAGCATAGCTTATAGATCTATTCACAAAATTGGCTTAGGGATAAGCAAAACAGGGTCCTAGAGCCGATTTCCATGATCTTCAGAGTATATCATGTGCCTCTTCCTACTCTAGGTTCAAGACACCTCACTGGTAGTTTGAAATCAGCCACGGGGCATTTATATCATGAAAACCAAATGCTGTAATCATGGTAATTCTTTCTTTCTTTGGACTTGTTTTGAAAGAGAACAAGAAAAAATCAGCTTTTAAACATTCACATGCAACTACTGAATAGGCTGTGAGGAGATACTTAATAAGTTCAGCAAAGAATATTCTCTCTTTTTTGTTTTAGTTGAGGGTCATAAAGAAATGAGATGTCAGAATGTTGAAGCCATTTGGGCCATCATGAAAGCAGTTAATCAGAGGACAAATTTGATGCAGAAAGAAAAATAATTCTGAAAAGACCCCAGAGACCTGGAGTCGGTCAGAGCCCAGACAGTGTGGACTTCTGAATGAACCGCTTCAAACCCTTCCACTTCTTCACGCTCTAGTTAAATGAACCATTAAAGCCTCTGTTCTAAAACCAGTTTGCATTGGAATATTTTGCATGAGCATCGGTTGAAAGACTTTGAGTTGAAACATGGAGTTATGATGTATGTGCAAGGCCACCCGTACTGCACAACCCCAGGGGAGCCATTTACGTTGAAGTCTTCACAGAGAGGACTCCCTGGAGTTGGGCAGGGAACCCCTGGTGCAGTCATATGTAGGGAATGTGGTAACATGTCAAGAAACAAAGTTGTCCCTTCCCTATCACTCAATAAGAGACCGACATGCCCTGCACCTTCCTTATTGACTTCTTTCATTCACTGCCCATTTTCATTCATCTTTTATCGCTACCCTGCCACAAGTAAGGCATCAGTTGCCCTATGTTTATTTCCTGACTTTCTCCAGCAGTCAACTTTTCCTGCTTTCTACCCCCACCCCTTTTTTTAATTTTCTATAGCCTCTGGGAATTCTTAAAAGGAATGAATAGATTCTTTACTCCTGGCTGGCTCCATCAATTAATCCAAGTTTTCTTTCCCACATGTCTCGCAAACATTTATCCTATTATTTTGTTTTCTGCTCAAACTAACATATTCATCATCCTGTAAATGCATACAACAAATGTGTTTCAGCACCTCTGTGTGTGAGGCTCGTCCTCCCTGGAATTCTACAACTTCTATTGACACCCTGGGTGTGCAATGGCTCCCAGTTTAAATCCCCCACCAGTGTTAGACTAAAAGATCTTGCTAGCCCAAAGAGCTAGAAGTATTGAGTAAATGTCAGTGAGGTGGTCACAGAAGGTGGCTAGGAACTCGCATTTACTTTAAACATATTGGTTACTCATTACTATGTCAATTAATTCCATAATGATGTAAATTTTTGCTGATGGTATGTTGGAGCTTTCAATTGACTGGGATGATACTCTGCTGGCTCTGTCTTCAGACCAGAGAGGGTATACCTAAGAAGCCGTTGAACTTGACTGGACAATAAGATGCTGGACTCTATGTTTGGTATATGCTTGCAATGGGGGAATCTCAACTGAACTTGAGCTGTGGTTATGCAACAAGGTGGAGAAATCCACCATGGTGGGAGGGTTTGGGGAGGGGTGGGGAGAACCCAAGTACCTATGAAACTGTGTCACATAATACAATGTAATTAACGAATTAAAAATAATAAATATGTTTTGAATGTTATATGTTGTATATAAACTAAAATTGAAATGTCAATGAGGTGGTCACAGAAGGTGGTTAAGAACTCGCATTTACTTTTAACATATTGGTTACTCATTACTATGTCAATTAATTCCATAATGATGTAAATTTTTGCTGATGGTATGTTGGAGCTTTCAATTGATCGGGATGATACTCTGCTGGCTCTGTCTTCAGACCAGAGAGGGTATACCTAAGAAGCTGTTGAATTTGACTGGACAATAAGATGCTGGACTCTATGTTTGGTATACTCTTGCAATGGGGGAATCTCAACTGAACTTGAGCTGTGGTTATGCAACAAGGTGGAGGAATCCACCATGGTGGGAGGGTATGGGGGGGGAGAACCCAAGTATCTATGTAACTGTGTCACATAATACAATGTAATTAATGAAGTTAAATAATAAATAATTAAAAGTAATAATAATAATAATAAATAATTTTTAAAAATCTAAAAAAAATTTAAAAAAATACAGAACTTACAAAACCTAAAGCCTCCAATACAACTAGTGATCATGAGGCTAGTCAGAAGAATTAGAAAATAAAAAATGGGAATTTTTCTTCTCCACCTGTAAATCCCCAAGTTTCCATGTGTGTACCTCTTTTCATATTGATGCCATTATTTTTGTCTTTTACGGCTAGTACTCCATGTTTTCATGTGTTGGATGGTTTGTTCAACCCATTAATTCCAGAGTTCAGTGGGCACTGGCCACATCCTCACAGTATCTCAAAGAATTCCAAGGGTGACTGCTAGTAGAGCCAACGGGATGACTGCCCTGGACCTCATGGCCACCTTGTACCATGGGGAACAGGAAGAAGCAACATGATTGCCTGCCACTTTTGACCATTCTTTCCAGGGATATGGAAAGTAGACTGGCAATATGGAAGAAGTGATACATCCCTAATTTGGCATTTCTAATACAGGGACCATTTCACAATGAGTGATGTGGACTCCCATATCTCTTCTGCTTCTTATGGTATACATCTAACACTGTCAAACTGCATTCATGTTTTGGTTGCCCAGATAAGGCACTGAGAATATAGATTATTTTATCTGCATCATATGCAAGGACCATAATTACAGTTGAGTTCTTCAGAAAACAGAATCTCAGGCATATTTTAGTGTACAGAATACTTTAGTATTTTAAGTACAGAATACATAAAGAATATTATTGCTGGAGCTGGTATCTGGCCTAATATTTAATGCTGGTTAAGGCAAGCTCCAGCTGCAGATTCCAGCACAGGCCCTAGCGGGCAACAGATGATGGCTCAAACCAGTGGGTCCCTGCCGCTCATGTGAGACCTGGATTGAATTCCCATATGCCAGCTTGACTTCATCCCTGCCCTGGCCTTTGCAGACCTTTGGGGAGAGAACCAGAGAATGAAAAAGATCTAGCTCTCTCTTCCTATAAGGACTTTACTGGAAAGACAGAATATTTTCAAGATTAGGCATTAGCTGTATGTGGAAATTCCACCTCAGACTTGTACAATGACCTTATAGAAGTCACAATGCATGTCTTTCTCTCCCGTCAGATTACTGAAAATATATTCTCATTATGTTTGTGGCTAACATTGTCTGGAGAAGGACTATAAAGAGAAGTCCATATTCCACATTTTTGTGTCAGAAGCTCAACCCACACTACTGAGTCTGAGTTGCGTCTGCATTTCTTTCCAATCCTCTTGTCAACAATAGCCCCTTGGTCCACTTGGTAGTGAACAGACCCAGAAGGAGGCCCCACAGACTCTGGGAGTGAGTCTGAGGCCATTCTGTTGGCAGCTTTGGCACCTGGATTTTGGTGTAGAAAAAGCAGCAAAGGCTGTCAGTGGCTCTCCCCTCTGCCCCCATCTCTCCACTTCATAAGGAAGAGCTTGGAATGAGAAATGTAGATTTCTCTGGAGTTCGGGCTCTAAGTAGATAGTCTTGGTTGCATGAAACAAGTGGCACACATGGCCAAATAGATTGTCTCAGTTGCATGTGCAATATGGGTCCCATCTTTACCAACCATTAATCTTCCTCGAGTTCTTTAAGACATTCCCAAAGGAATCCTCCCTTAAAACACTTTTTCTTATCTTTCTCCCCCTTAAAAACACATAGTCCTCTGTTTATACATGATTCCCAGTTTTTGGCTACTGAGCTTTGAACTAGTAAATGGACTTGTTTGTCCCAACATGGGAAATTACCAATCATCCATTCTTTAGATGCTGCAGGAATTGTGAATTGAATTACACTAAATCATCTTTTTAGAATATTTTATTGCACTTCTAAAATAATTCATTTTGGTTTTGATGATGTTACATAGTTGAGAGGGATGCATGTCCATGTGGACCACAGATTAGGATTGGGAGGGGTGAGGAATTGGGGAAAGTGGATAAGACAACTGCCTCCAATCTCCTTGTTCCTTCCTGTGTCTGGGGAAAGTGGGGAGAGAAGAGGACAGGGTTGCTCCTAGGGGACAGCCACCACATGTCATCCCACGGTCTCCCATGTGGAGCATGTTCCAAGGATACGGTTTAAGTGGTTTTGATAGTTCTGAGATGCTGTTGATTTCATTGAGCCAAGATTGAGAAAATCCTTTCAAGCTCCACTTGCCGATATAGTCCACCTTAGAGTCTCGATTCACTCAGACACTCACTGCCAAAGCTTGACCAGGAGAGCTGTCAAATTTGTTCTGCGCTAGATGTCCTCTGTAGGCTCAATTAATTGGTTGTCATGTCTTTCATAAACATCTGGGCATGCTGTCCACTCTACAGGCCTCAGTAACCAAGGAGGCCCAAATGTGACACATGCACACCACAATCTGTGATTTTTTTTTCCAGTTTTGAGTCCTGTGATCCAGCTATCGGGACCCCAAAGAAACCTCACCAGAGGTGACCCTAACCTGACCCCTACGTGTACCAGTTTTGCGAGATCTGGCTCAGTCTATTACTGATGTCAGCCTACACACACTACCTATGAGGGAACCAAGTGTTTGAGTCCATTTTGGGCAACCTTATCAGAATACTCAAGAGTGAATGATTTATAAGGAACAGAAATGCACAGATTTATAGTTAGGGAGGATGGAAAGTCCAATATCACAGCTCTGGCATCTGCTTTGTGAGTGAAACAGACTGGGCACTTCTGCTCATCCAGCCTCAAAGGCTTGGGACAACTTCCCAACACAAGAGAATGTGGAAGCAATTTGTGAATTCAAAAGAACTGTGTGATAGCCAACACTATTCATTCCTTATTTTCTCCTCAAAGAGGAGCTTGAGTCACCATGACATCCCATTTTCAGCAACTTTAGGTCTCTGGCATTCATTTCCTTGTGCTCTTACCTCAGTGGCCAATGAGAACACACACACTCACTTGTGTGAATATATTGGTCATGTATTGTCTCTTAGATGCTTTGAAAATGTATATGAGGACACCATACAAGCACTGCTTTAAAAACCTTTGGAAATGTAATATTCATGGTAACTTATTTTTACAATGAAGGAAGGAAAGAATGAAAGAAGAAAGAAAGAGAGAGATGGGGAGGAAGAGAAGGGATGAAGGGAATGAGGGAGTAAGGGAAAGAAGGAAGGAAGGAAGGAAAGAAAGAAAAAGAAAGAAAGAAAGAAAGAAAGAAAGAAAGAAAGAAAGAAAGAAAGAAAGAAAGAAAGAAAGAAAGAAAGAAAGAAAGAAGAGGAAGAAGGAAAGAGGAAAGAAAGAAGCGAGAGAGACACAGAGAAAGAGAGAAAGGAGAGGAGCCTTTTGGAACTGATTTTTGTATAAGGTGAAACGCTGGACAGATTTACAGTGAGAATCAGAGACACAGAAAGAGAGAGATCTTTCATCTTCTAATTGACTCCTCAAGTAGTCATAATGGCCAAAGCTGGCCAGCTTGAAGCCCAGAACCAGGAGCTTCATCTGGGTCTCCCCCATGGGGCAGCATCCCAAATACTTGAACCATCTTCCACTGTTTCCCCCAGGCTATTATCAGGTAGTGGGTTGGAAGAGGAGCAGCTGGGACAAGAACCAGTACTCATATGGGAGACTAGCATCACATGTGGCAGCTCAATTCACTATGCCGCAATGCTGGCTCCTTAAAACACATTTGTAAGGTCTGTAACTACTGATGAATTATGCTCAATGGATGGGGTGACAGGGTTTACAGGGCAGTGGACCCATTCTTAAAGGTAAAGAGGTGAGAATGTTGAAATAATGAGGATTGATTTTTTTCACAAGGTGACACATTTTGTTTCCCTTGACCCTTTACATGAGGAATCCTGAAAAATAACTCTTCCAGGGACAGGGAACATTTTTTCTCTGACAAGAATCGTTGGATGTTTATAATGTCAGTCATGAGCCATGCAAAAATATCAACTTGAAAAATTACCCTGGTGTAGACTCATTGAATTTTGAGTCCTGCCTGAGATTTTCTTGGCAGGCTCAAACCAAATGGGTTCATCAACCTTTATACGTGGGAACTGGAAGCCAGTTATTCCCCTGTTAGCATTTCTGTATCTTAGAAGCTGCCTTTATATGGCTAAACTGGCACTTGAACCAGCATTTCCATTCTGGTCTTAGGTTTGAGTCACATCTGCTCTGTTTCTAATCCAGCTTCCAGCTGATGTGCCTGGGCAGGCAGCAGAGGATGGCGCTAGTGTTTCAAGCTCCTGGGTTTGGCTGTTGCTGCTGCCAGTAAGGAGGATCTCTCTCACACTCTCTCTCCCAGCCTTCTCTGACACTGCTTTACAAATAAGTAAATAATCTTAAGGATTTATTTTATTTTTATTTTAAAGTCCGACTTATTGAGGGAGGAAGACACAGAGCGAAAAATCTTTTATCTGCTGGTCCACTCCCCAAATGGCCCAGACAGCAGGAGCTGGGTCTATTAGAAGCTAGGCCTATCAGAAGCTTCCTCCAAGTCTCCCATATGGGCACAGGAGCCCAAGCTTTGGACTATCTTCCACAAGCAGGGATCTGGATAGGAAGTGGAGTGGATGGTATACGAATCGACATCCACATGGGATTCTGGTGTGTGCAAAGCAAAGATTTAGCCACTGAGCCATCGCACTGTGCCCCACAAATAAGTAAATTTTGAAAACAACAACAACAAAAGGATAGAAGTTGGACCTTCTTGAGTTAGTTCTACTCAACTGTTCTATGGTTTAGGCAGCTGGACGACATGGATAGGAGTTGAAAGAGTTAGAGTTTTGGGGTTTTTTTAAGATTTATTTTTTAGAGAGAAAGATCTTGCATCAGACGATTCACTCCCCAAGTGGCCCCAACGGCCGGAGCCAAGCCAATCTGAAGTCAGGAGCGGAGCCTGGAGCCTCTTCCTGGTTTCCCACGCAGGTGCTGGGAAACAGTCCTGGACTGTTTTCCCAGGCTCAACTGTTTTCCCAGGTAGGGAGCTGGATGAGAAGCTGGATGAGAAGCAGGTCCGCCAGGATTAGAACTGGCTCCCATACGGGATCCTGGGAAGTGCAAGGTGAGGACTTCAGCCACTAGGCTACACACTGGATGGAAAGCCCAGCCTCAGCTTGCTCCCTTAAGGGCACAGGACACAGGAAGCAAAACTAAATAAAACCTGTCTTTCATGCAAAGAAAGAACAGCCACACATCCTGTATGTACCCAGTTAGTGATGGGGAGCTCCCTATTTCCAGTTTATGGTAAAAGGTGATTTCGCCTTGCATTTCTTGATGCTCAGTAGGGGAGTTTGAACTTGAACTTGATTATTGCAGGCTGGGGAAGGAGCATGCTTGGTTGTTCCCAGACGATTGTGCACAAGTGTTAGGGTGTTGCTTCCATGGCAGTCCTGGGGCGGTTTCCAAATTGCAACTGGGTCTCACTCAGGCCTTTTCCCCATTCTGTGTCCTGTGCCCTTAAGGGAGCAAGCTGAGACTGGGCTTTCCATCCAGGGATGCCCCACAAAGTCCTTCCTGGCTCCCCAAAGGAGCCACAGACCTGGATCCCAAGTGTGGAAGGGGAGACACTGGTAGGCCAGGGAATCTTGGCCATTTGTGACTGTGAGTCCAATCTTCTTTCTCTTAATGATGGAAATGTGGACAGACACAGGATGCTTCCAAAAGGGCAGAGAATAGAATGATGTAATAAGCTGATGCAACAGAAGATACATTAAAAATTATATTCATAGTATATATAGTTATTACTTATAATTAGTATGTCAAGATTGATTTATTTACAAAAAGCCTATTCCTATAGGCATATAGAAATATATATGATTTTATAAATATATAAATAAATCTATATTGCAATAAATCTACACGTAAAATATGCATAGTATATACATGACATATATCTATGTATGTGTGTGTGCGTGTGTGTATCTACATATATAAAGGGCCTTCAAAAAGTTTGTGCAGGAGCCAGCATTATGGCACAGTGCACGCAGCTACTGCTGCTGCACCAGTGTCCCAGACGCAATGCCAGTACCAGTCCTAGCAGCTTCACTTGCAATGCAGCTCCCTGCTGATGCTCCTAGGAAAATGGCAGTTGATGATCCAAAGCCCTGCAGCTCAGATGGGAAACTGTATGGAGTGCCCAGCTCCTGGCTTTCTGCCTGGCCCAGCCCTGGCTGCTGTGGCCATTTGGAGAGTAAACCATTGGATGGAGGACCACTCTCTGCGGGTCACACTGCCTTTCAAGTAAATAGCCAAATCCTTAACAATTCAGCATTTAAAAGTTCATGGAAAATGTGTAACCTGAAAAAGTATGCATTTTTTAACAAAATGTATGCACCCAAATAAACTTATCTTTTAATTATGCTTTCTCACAAGCTTCTTCAAGTGTTCTGGAATTACTGAGAACTATTCAGAAGACCTATATATGAACTGTTGAATTAACATATGCTTCCCATTGTGAAAGAAATTAAGTTTTTACAAGTAATATTACTAGAATAAAATAATTTTGTGCCTATGCAGCATTCTATTTATGTAAAATCATTAAATGCACCTAGGCAAATTAGAAAATTAAATTAAACATGAGGTTAAATAGCTATAAGAGCATTTTATGGCTATTTTTACTTAGAAGTTAGCTGCTGATTTATTGCACTTTTTCCAGGAGTTTTAAGTTGGCAATCAAGAATTTATTGTTTGACTATAGTAGGTTGAAAATAAAAAGTCTCTAAATTACAGATAAAAGTTCAAGCCAGGTAATAGTTTTAAAATTATTTTTCTTAAGATTTACTTGTTTTTATTTGAAAGGTGAGGTTACAGAGAGAGAGAGAGAACTTCCAGCCGTTTGTTCATTCCCCAAATGGTCGCAACGGCTGGAGCTGAGCTGATTCGAAGCCAGGAGCCAGGGGCGAGAAGCTTCATCTGAGTCTCCACATGGATACAGGGGCCTGAGGACTTGAGCCATTATTTGCTGCTTTCCCAGGCTTCATGCAGTGAGCTGGATTGGAAGCAGGGCAGCTAGGACTAAAACCGGCAACCACATGGAATGCTGGCACCACAGGTGGAGGCTTAACGTACTACACCACAGTGCCAACCCTGAGAGTCCTAAAATTCCAAAGAGATCTTTGAAACATTGATCTAGGGCTAGCATCATGGCACAGCACGTTAAACCATGGCTGGTGACATTGGTATCTCATATGAGCAGCAGCAACTGCTCCATTTTTGATCCAGTTCCCTGCTGCTAATGCACCTGAAAGGCAAAAGATAAGAGAGAAATACTTTGGTCCCTGCCACCCGTCTGGGAGACCTGGATGGAATTCCAGGTTTCTGGCTTTTCCTGGCCCGACCTTGGCTGCTGCAGTCATTTGGGGGAGTGAACCAACAATTAGAAGGATCTCCAACTCTTCCTTTCAAATAAATCAGTTAGTCCTGGAGACTCCCCCGACTTCGGTGTACTCACCCGAAAGGAAGCAGTCCCCGAATCCAGGTGGGCCCAGGCCCAGCTCACCATGAGCACATGGTGGCTGGGATCGGGATCTGAGCTAGATGCTCCCTCCTGCAGCCCCCAGCAACCTACCACCGAGGGGGGGGAGTCTCCGGGACTGGGGGTTCCAGGGCCCACCCATCGCCCTCATTGGGCGGTGGATGGGATTGGGTGGGGTGCAACCTTGGGCCTGCGGGTTTAAACTTCAGCAGCTGGGAAGCTGCTGGGGGCTGCAGGAGGGAGCATCTAGCTCAGATCCCGATCCCAGCCACCATGTGCTCATGGTGAGCTGGGCCTGGGCGGCCAGTGCGCCATTTGGCGCCAGGCTGTGCCTGCTGGCCGCCCAGCCGGGGAGCTCTGGGGTATTGGTTGACTGAATCATTGCTTATGTAGCTCCAGGCTGACCGCACTGTTTCTGGGATCTGAGTCAATCCTAAAGATTACCAATGCCAGTAACTCGTCCTTTGAAGAACTTCTAATCACTTAACAATGCTGAGCTGTGAAATTGGTAATGGAGCGCAATGTACTGGGCAGGACTGAGCAAACCTTAGCCTACAAGCAAAACTAGAAACCAGCATGGAGCACAGGTCATACCGAGCTAGGCTCTTGCACCTACTGGTCCTCAGAGCAACCACGGGCAGGTGCGCGATTTACGGCTAGGAACAGGCCCAAATGGGGAGGTAAGGGGACACCCTAACTGGGTAGAGATTCCCACCAAGGGGTGCGTGTGCTGGAATGGGGGCTGCGTTCTATCTAGGAAACAGTCGTAGTCACCCAAGGCACTAGTGTGGGCTGGGATTGGATGCACCAGGCCAGTTCAGACCCCAACAACCATCTGGTGTTATGGAGAACCAGGGTAGATGTGGGACTGACTAGACTGGGTCTCAACCCCCTACTAAGTCATGTGTGAGCTGTATGTGGGTGTGGACGAGCCATGGCTGAACTGCAACATCCAACAACAAGAACTAGAATGGGGTGAAAGCCAGCCAGGAAAAGCCACTGTTCCTGCTAGGACAGGAGGTGAACTGAGTAGGGTTGGCTCAAGCACCCCCTGGTATGCGCAAAATCTGACATTGGGAGGGGTTCTGATGGAGGAGCCTGGGCAACTCCTCTGGCAGGACACAGTCCCTGCAGGTTAGCGCAAGAAGCATGATAGGAAACAGCCCAGAATAGGCCATGGAAAGTTTCCCACTGGCACACATTCGGCATGGGTCAGGGGCAGACCAGGCTGAATCAGTTCATGTCATCCACTGGCAAATCCGATCGCCAGAACAGAGTGTGGGTTGAGCTGGGTTTGGTCGCAACAAAACCAGTACACATTATGGAATGCCAGGGCATGGTTGCCTGTACTGGATTTGACAGCAGCACCCAACCAGCACACATGAGATCCAGGAAGGGAGGGGCAGAGCTGGCAAGGGGATTAAGGGGCTGGTCCCCTCACCGGACAGCTACTCCCACTAGAAAGCGTGGGCTGGGATGGGGACAGACCAGACTAAGCAAGGCTGCAACACCTGTGCGCTGCATGTGGACTAGATCAGGGAAAAGCCAGGCTGGGCTGATCATTCCTGCTGGTGCAAGCATAAATTAGAGTGGGTGAGGGATGTTTGGGCTTAGCCGCAACATCAGCTGTCACCGGGGACTAATTCTGTCAAGTCAAACCACAGAACCACCTAAAGAGTGCATAAACCGGGACTCAGAGAGACCTGGGAGGGAAAAAGTGGGTTCCCCCTTCTTGGGTCACTACTCCCATGGGAGGGCATGAAAACTAGGACGGGGGCTGGGATGGCTAGACAGAGAGGCACTCAACAACATCCGTGAGGGCTGGATGGTGGAGTTGGGTAGATGGAACTAAGCTTTAATACCCAATGACAAGTACAAGAGCCAAATGGGATGGGGGACAGACTGGTCTACTGCTACACATACTGGCAAACCAGGGTAGGGGGAGGTCCTGGTGGGGGATATTGTGGGTTGCCCCGACTAGGCTGCAGCTCCCACTGGTTGATGTAAGGGCCGAGTATGTGCTGGGCAGAACCAGACTGGACTGCAACACCCATTGGTTCCAGTGCAACTCGGGACTGAAAACAGAACCAACCCAGCAATTGAAACCACCAGCTGATCGGGGTGATGGACTCTGCCGGGCCCTATGCTTGCTAGAACATACAAGAATCTAGTCTGGGAATACCTCAAAGTTTCTTTGGAGATCTTCCCAATCGAACTGCTGGACTCAGAACTCTAACCAAGAAAAGACAGAAGACAGAACAGGTCAATCATTCATCTCAGCTGTAGGTTGTCGGCAACGAAATATGGAGCCAACGGAGACTTTATGATGGACCACATCAATCAGTGGACGACCTCATCGAGCAAAACTGGCAGTGATTCATAACTGGAGAACTATTAAAACCACTTGAGCAAATATCTCAGAGAATGCCCCACATCCGGGACTTGGGGTGGGCGGGGAACCGGGTGAGGCTTCTCCCTCAATATTCCCCTTTACCTCGGATACATGATGGAAACAATATGGACATAATAGTATTACCCACTTCCCTATACCCCCTGAACCTTTTTTTTTTATTTTTAACAGTAATTAACTATGTAAACATTGTCAACAACAATATAATAAAATAAATTAAAAAAAAAAAGAATCTGCCTCCTAAGATGATTTCTATTAGCAACTGAACACAGGCTCCGTCTCTCTCTTCTCCTCTTGAGAAAAGAACAGGGGAATTAGAGGAAATTCTTGGGAAGTGGGATCAAATATTAAGTTTGGGTGCAAAAGCATTTTGCAAGGTATGGATAGCTTTTCATTTTGTATGGTTTGCGTGAATATTTTGATACTGGTACAATTATTTTATCAAAATATAATTGTTTCTTTGTGCTTATATTTATGAATATATTTGCTTCATTTATGGCCTCAATGAGATGTTCCTAGTTTATTCATTTTTGTATTTTCATTATTGTCTTTCTTTTACAATCAGAGGGATTATAAAGCATCACAAGTTTTCTAACTTCATGAAGCAAACACTTAGTTCATTAATTTTGTTTTCTTTAATATAAGCATTTAGAGTATTTGAACTTACAACCGTGTCTGTTAAACATCACTTTAACTGTGTGTAAAAATTGTTGGTGTGAAGTGCTTTCAGTTTCTACATTTCTTAATATTTCATTTTGCCATGGTTTCTTCTTTTTTAAAGCTTTATTTATTTTTATGGCAAAGTCAGACATATAGAGAGGAGGAGAGATAGAGAGGAAGATTTTCTGTCCGATGATTCACTCCCCAAGTGACCGCAATGACGGGAGCTGTGCTGATCCCAAGCCAGGAACTTCTTCTAGATCTCCCACATGGGTGTAGTAACCCAAGGCTTTGGGCTATCCTTGACTGCTTTTCCAGGCCTCAAGCAGGGAGCTGGATGGGAAGCGGGGCCACCATGATTAGATCAGGCACCCATATGGGACCCCATCACGCTCAAAGCGATGACTTTAGCTGGTAGGCCATGGCGCCGGGCCCTCTTATTTTTTTACTCATCATCAATTATTTAGAAGTGTTTTCAGTTTCCTAATGAATAACTCTGCTTAAAATTATCTTTTGGTCACTAATTTGCACGTTATTTCATATTTGCTAGAAGATGTAAATTGGACTTTTTCAGATTTCTTTTGCCAGCACGCAGATCAACAGTGTTTATAATTGTTTCATATTCAATTTAAAATTGGATTATTTTCATTTGAGTAAACATTCTTACATATGTTGCATATTAAGTTTCATAAATGTATTATTACTATTAAAGATGTATTTATTTGAGAGAGTAAGAGAAATTAAGAGAGTAAAGGAAGAGGAGAGAGAAAAAATGGGGGGGGCGCGGGGAGAGAGATTTCCATACATTTATTTACTCTTTTTTTTTTTTTAAAGATTTATTCATTTTATTACAGCCAGATATACACAGAGGAGGAGAGACAGAGAGGAAGATCTTCCACCCGATGATTCACTGCCCAAGTGAGCCGCAACGGGCCGATGCGCGCCGATCCGATGCCGGGAACCAGGAACCTCCTCCGGGTCTCCCACGTGGGTGCAGTGTCCCAATGCATTGGGCCGTCCTCAACTGCTTTCCCAGGCCACAAGCAGGGAGCTGGATGGGAAGTGGAGCTGCCGGGATTAGAACCGGCACCCATATGGGATCCCGGGGCTTTCAAGGCGAGGACTTTAGCCGCTAGGCCACGCCACCGGGCCCTATTTACTCTTTAAATAACTGCAATGGCAGAAGCCTGGAACTCCATCTGGGTCTGCCACATGAGTAGAAGGGCCCAAGTACTTGGGTCACCTTCTTTGGTTTCCCAGTCGCCTTAGCAGTTAGCTGGATCTGAAGTTTAGAACTGGAAACTTAAACTGGTATTCAAAAGGGATGCCACAGCTTAACCCACAGCTCCACATCACAGGCCTTTGTAAATGCATCGTTTTAAACATTTTGATCACCACTTTTCAGTAGCTCATAGAGAGTCATTAGAACTGCCTCTCTAATGGTAGATGTCCATACCCAGGGAGTTTTGCCTTACATGCCTTGAAGCTTTGTAATCGCAGATAATGAGATGTTCCAACTGACTATGCTTAGATGTAAACGTCATATTGCTGGGCTGGTGCAGAGACCCAACGGGTCAAGTTAATCCTCCATTGTCAAGTGCCAGCATCCCATCTGCATGCTAGCTCATGTCCCATTTGCTCTGCTTCCCATCAAGCACCTTGTCTGTGGCCTGGGAAAGCAACAGAGGATGGCCCAAAGCCCTGGGAACCTTCACCCATGTAGGAGACCTCGAGTAGGCTCCTGGTTCCTGGCTTTGAAACATCTCAGCTCCAATCATTGCTGCCATTCGACGAGCGAATCAGCAGATGGAAGATCTTTCTCTGTCATTCCTCTCTGTACATCTGTCTTCAAATTTTAAAAAATGCATAAATAAATCTTTTTAAAAATCCTTGTCTCACATAAGGTAATTCTGTCTGATGGTAGCTATATCACTTTTCTTATTGTGTGTTCAGTGTGACTATTTCCAGCCTTCCTATATTATTACAATTTAAATGCATTTCTTAGAAATAACGTGCACACAAATCATTTGCGAGTCTCTGCCTTTTAACAACCAGGTTGAATACATTTACACTTACTGAATCGCTGGGAAATCTGAGCTCTTTTCTGCTTTCTAGCTTTAAAATTACCATCTTGTATTTTTTAAACATTTATCTATTTTTATTTAAAGAGCATATTTTATAGAGAGAGAGAGAAGGAGAGAGAGAGAGATAGAGAAGGTCTTCTACCTGCTGGCTCTGGCCACAATGGCCAGAGCTGAGCTGACCCAAAACAAGTACCAAGAGCTTCTGCTGGATCCCTCATGCCATGCAGGGTCCCAAGGACTTGGGCCATTCCCAGGCCATTAACAGGGAGCTGGATGGTAAATGGGGCAGCCCAGACACGAACCAGTGCCCATATGGGATCCCAGCACCATGGGGCAGAGGATTAGCATGCTGCATCACTGTGCTGGCCCATTTGACTCTTATATTTTTAGCAGCACTTGCCTGCCTTCTTCTTATTATTCTGCAGCCTCTTTCTGGCAATTGTGATGCTGACTTTCTGATTTGGGGGGTACCAGTTCTCCCATCTGCTGCTTTAACGATTCTCCTTCCTGCTCAGTTGTGTCCTTGCCTAGGCTGTGCTTTTTCTTCCTGTGAGTTCCTCCTGGATGTGGGTGTCACTGCTGAGCCTCATGCAACCTGAGTGGTCCCGCAGAAGTGTCTCCTGTACCAGGAACCCTCATCCCATTTTATTTCAATTTCTCCTCATAGACAACCACACTGGTGCAGACTTGACACTGAGTTATCTCGGAGGTTGTGTCTGATTTTTAATGCTTGGAGACAAAGGTTGTGCTTCCCCGCTCAGCAGATGGAATTGTCTTACCATGATGAACTCAGAAGTCCTTTGTGGGGCTCAGATCCATGTATTTCCCCAGCACTGTGAGAGTCACAGACCCTTAGCCCCATGCTACCACCCAGCCCACAGGTCTGATAGCTCCAGCCCCCAAGCAAGGCCACTGGGTAGTATTAGGGCTTCTGGGAACGGGCTGCTTCTCCTTAATCCTACCATCTGGGCCTTCCATTGACTCATTCAGCATTTATGTAGATTAGCTTCAATCAAATCTATGGTACAGGAAAAAGACTCTACTTCCACTTATGGCTACAAGGCGAGAATCCCCCGGGTGCACCCTTCTGCCATCCTGTTTCTAGCTGCTGCTTTCACATTTCTAAAACTCCAAACGCCCTGTGCTCTTCTCTCAATTTCCAGGTTTCCACTTTCCGGTCAGCTCAGGTAGCAGCAGCTCAATGAAGTTGAGAAAAACACTTCTGGCGCCTACTGACTTCTGAAGCTGAACCACATAGCCCTGAGTGCAAACAAAAAAAGACAAGTCAGAGGAAAGGAAATAGCCCATCTTTCTGAAAACTTGTTAGTGCCATCATAAACATTTCTGGGGAGTCCTCACTCTCAGCTCTCAGTAGTGCTTTAGGAACTAAGTTAGCTTTCGTAATCGGGTGCTTCTGTAAATCTTTTCTCAAATTTTCCAGGGAAGCATTTTCTGACGCATCCTCCTGTGGAGACAGTTCCCTTTCAGTTGTTTTTGTGATAACTTTCAGAAGTAACCACCAGAAGATGCACACTGCTGTGCAGGACTTGGTCTCAGTGGCAGCTGCTTTTTACAATTAGTGACCCACCAGCATCATGTAGACTGAATGTATAGCCTCTGCCCTGGGGGGTCAGTTTCCTTTGCTTTTCAATGTTCACATCTCCTGGTCCAGCCTTGTTGCTTTGGACCATCCAGTGTAGGTGAGGTTGACAGATGCTGACAGTGACAGCAGCTGCTGAAAGGCGCTGGTGATCTTCTAAAGCATAGAAAAACAAACACTGGCATTCCAAGAGAGATGATCCTGGGAACACCTTTTCCCTCTGGGTTTCTCTAAAATAGAGGAGTAAACAAATCAATAGCACACCACCACCACCCCTCTATTGTGGCTGCGTTTAGAAGAACCCCCCAAAAGTGAGGGAGACAGTAGCTAAGGATACAAAAGTCAGTTGTTAGACCAGAAGCTCCTGGAAGAAATTTGATGAATGGTTTCCCAGTATCAGGTACAACAGCACCCAAAAAAGTGCTCTGAGTCTTGACCTGTGCAAATTAAGTCCATTAACCCTACTTCATCTCCCAGTCCGCACAGCCGCCTGACAAGTCCCAGGGAGCGGACCATTGTGTCTGATAATCAGAAGTGGCAAAAAGAGGGGACAGAATTAGCATTCCCAGCCAGTCGGCAGGGGAGGAGCTGTCATCTTTTAATGAAAAGACAGATGCAGGACTGTTTTCTTTTTTAATTACAGGGGCTGTTCCTACAGACCTAGAGCCTTGAGGGTGCGTGTTACCAGCCACCTCTGCCTGGGTGTCACACCAGCTGTGCGTGTGTACATGTGTGAGCCGCCTGCCCCAACTTCCTGTTATAATGAGGAAGGGCGTCTATTCCAATGAAGTTCTTTATAGCTGCAGCTAATTAAGCAATTTGTAGCATCAGGCAAGATTTCTTTGGGCTTTGTACAGGGAATTCCGAAGCTGGGCACTGTTTCTCTTTTGGGAGGACACAATAAGGAACTGGCACATCACACGCTGGTCCTGCATCCACACATTCGGGGAAAATGGAAGCATTTAAAATTCACACTGGGGAAGTCAAACTTAAACAACTTTTTTTGGACTGAGATCGGAGGTGGGATCAGAGGAGGATGACTGTGACCAATCTGCCAATCCCAGCTGCCACAACAATGATTTTTGGATGGCGAATTTGGGACATCCTGAGTTGTTCATTGCATCGCCTATCTTTTAAAAAAAAAAAACTATGCATTTTATTATTTTGTGATATAGTTCCATAAGCTCTGGGATTTTGCCTCCCCCCTCTCCAAAGCCCCAACTCCCCACTGATTTCCCCTATATCATTACAATAGTATAGACCTTCATAAGCAGCCACAAGTCCATCATTCTGCTATTTGAGTGTATCCTGACATTGTAGGTATGGACAATTGCAGAGAGTCCAGCATCCTATTATCAGGATATTTTTAACAGTTTCGTTAGAAGTCCATCTTTAATTTGGAGGTAGAGATGCATCACCTATCTCAAGGTACTTTTTGAAGAGAATTCCTGAGCTGACCTTCTGTTGTAGCAGGTAAATCCACCCTCTGTAATGCCTCCATCCCTTATGGGGGCCACTGCACGTCTTGGTTGCTCCACTTCTGATCCAGCTCCCTGCTAATGGGCCCAGGAAAGCACTGAAAGATGGTCCAAGTCCTTGGGACCCAGCACCCATATGAAGAGACCTGGAAGAAGCTTCTAGAACCTATCTTCACCTTGACCCAGTTCTGGTTAGTGTGACCATTTAAGGAATGAACCAGTGAATGGAAAATTCTCTTTCTCTCTCAACCTCTCTTTCTCTCTCAAATAAATAAAACATTAAAGAAATCAGAAAAATAATTAACAGAATCCTCCAAAACACAAGAAGACTAAATGTGTCTCTGTGTACATGTGAAAGCACATCCTTTAAAGCCAGATATCAGATGCAGAGGTTGCAAGGGTCTACAAACACCTCTTTACACATGAAGGATTGCAAGTTCAGAAATGGTAAGGTTTGGAATGAGGGAGCTCAGCAGGAATGAAGGCTGATGACAACCACACAGCAAGCCAGTGGAGCACAGAACTAATCAGCTCACTTGAGTCTCTGGCTGTGTAAATACTATGACCTATTGTAATAGTGTGCACAAACCCTGTCACCCAGAGAACAATCCCACATACTCTTCTGCTGTTTCAGTTGATCTCAAATGAACCCAGTCAAAGTCCAACTGTCATCAATGTGTGGGCTCCTGAGTCTGAGTTTTCTAGCCTGAGAAGAGTCTCGTGGCAGGAAATTTCTATCTTCACTGGCTCCAAGCTTCAATTTCTCCTGAATACTCTTATACAGCAGTCTAGCAGTTTTGAGAGCAATTTCTTAAGAAAGAGAAGGACGGAAGGAAGGAAGGAAGGAAGGGAGAGGGGGAAAAGAAAGAAAGAGAAAAAGAATGAATGAAAGAAAAAAGAGAAGAAAGAAGAGAAAGATAAGAGAGAAAGAATGAAAGAAAAAAGGAAGAGAAAGAAAAAAGGAAAGAAAGAAAGAATAGAAAATAGGGAGAGAGGGAAAGAAAAGGGAAGGGAAGAGAAGTAAAATACAGATTCAGGTAGTTCATTGCAAGTTCAGAACAAAGCCCTAATAAATAAATCCATCTTCACTGACGACCTCAATATTGGAAATGACCCATGCAAACAACTTCATTGGAAAGCGGTTGCAGAGGTGGCATAGCACAGTAATCCTCTGCCTGCAGTACTAACACCCCATTTAGGCACCAGTTCACATTCCAGCTGCTCCACTTCCAGTCCAGCTGTCTCCTTATGGTCTGGGAATGCAGCAGAGGATGGTTCAAGACCTTGGGACGTGGCACCCATGTGGGAGACCTAGAGGAAGCTCCTGGTTCCTGGGTTTGGATCGGCTCAATTCTAGTTGTTGTAGCCAGTTGGGGGGTGAACTAGCAATGGAAGACCTCTCTCTCTGTCTGTTTTCTTCTCTCTCTGTAAAACTTGCCTTTCAAATAAAAATCAATCATTTTTAAAAATGGATAAAATCAGGAGAGGTTGCTGGCAGATTTAGTGAGCAATAATTCTCATGTAAGGAAACACTGTGGTTTTTTTTTTTTTTTTTTTTTTGACTGATGAATCCATAGCCAAGAGGAGGCTTTCAAAACTGGAGGAGAACGTGTGAAAAACTTCTGGCACAGCCCAACTCAGAAGGAAGACAAGAAACTTCAGCACACGAAGTGTAAAACATTGTCTTCCACCCCAGCCCAGTCCAACGTGGAAGTGTCCATTAACTTCAGCCCAAATACACAACCTCTGCACAATGCACAATAAAGCGCACATGTTCATGTTTCCTGTCACCTGGAACTGTAGGATTTAGCTAGGGACTTTCTACCACCGCCACCAATTTTAGACAAAAAATATCATCAGTCTGAATATTTATTTAAATAAGTTTAAATATTACCTCTGACACCATGAGCTCCCCTCCCCAACCCCCCCCCCCAAAAAAAATCTCTGGACTTAGAAAAGATATGTGTTGTTCAAAGAAAGGCACCCCAGGACCAGCATATGCAAGCCACCTGCTGCAGACCAGCATCCCATTTGAGTGCCAGTTCAAGGGCCAGCTGCTCCACCTCCTATCCTGCTCACTGCTAATACACCTGGGAAAGCAGCAGTAGATGTGTTGCTGTGGACCCAAGTGCAAAGACCTCTACACCCACTTGGGAGACCCAGATGAAGTGCCTAGTTTTGGGTTTCTGTCTGGTTGGAGTCTGCCTTCATCAGTCCATACTTACAAAACCTGAAAAATTGGAGTACAACAAACAGGTCTCATACACATAAAAAATTTTACCTGAAGAAGTTGACCCCACTTTCCATAATCATGCATTGTGAATAGCAAGCACTTTCCAAAGAAAAAGAAGGAGTAAATTTACAGTGAAGAAATCAGACACACACGCCCTTAGGCCAGCAGTCAATGTCAACATTAGCAGTGATAGAGAGGCTGGATATCGTGTGATGAAAATGGCTCGTTGCGTCTACATTCTTCATTACACATCACTCCAGTCTGGTAAAGACAATGTATCAGAAAAATCTCAGCCAGAGACCTTCTACATGACACCTGGTTGGTACTCCCCAGAATGATCAAAAACACCCAAAATAAAAAACTGTGACAAACTGTCACAGCCAAGAGGAACCTAAGCAGACAAGACAGCAAAATGCAATGGGGGGAAGGGCCAGAAGGGGTGGCACAATAGCCTAGTGTCTAAATCCTCGCCTTGCATGCTCCGGCAGCCCATCCCATATGGGCGCCATTCCTATCCCGGTGCTCCACTTCCCATCCAGCTCCCTGCTTGTGGCCTAGGAAAACAGTGGAAGATGGCCCAAAGACTTGGGACCCTACACCTGCATGGGGGACCTAGAAGAAGATTCTGGCTCCTGGCTTTGGATCGACTCAACTCTGGCCATTGTGATCATTTGGGGAGTGAACCAGCAGGTGGAAGATCTTTATCTCTCCTTCTCTGTAGATCTGCTTTTCCAGTAAAATAAATAAATCTTTTAAAATGCAATGGGATACACAAAAAGGACTCTAGAAAAAAACTAAGGAAATGTGAACACACAACAGATTTCAGTTAACAATAATCTCCCAATGTTGGTTCATTAATTGTAACAAATGAAATGCATCCTATTAATGTGTGATGTTAATAGCAGAGTGAATAAACTATCAATGTTATTTAATAATAATAATATATCAGCATTGGTTCATTAAGTTCAACAAATACAGTGTTATAACATAAAACATTAAAAATAAGAGCAAACTAAGAACAGGTCGCAAGGACCGTTTCAAAATCATCACCTTTTAAAATTAAACCTACAAGTGTTTCACCGTTTACAGTACAAGTCTTGAAGGCAATTTCTTAATTTAGTAAATTCCAAAAACTAAAAATCAAATGTAACAAAATTTTAAGGAAGTTTTGATTTTAACTAATCCTGAAGTGGTTGATGTCAAAAGAGCACAAACTCTGCAAGATACAAAAGTACATTAAGCAGTAATGAAAGTGCCAAGAGAAGGACGTTTTTAAAAAATAAAAAAGCTTTATTTATTTTTATTGGAAAGTCAGATATACAGATAAGAGGAGAGACAGAGAGGAAGATCTTCCACCCAATGATTCACTCCCCAAAAGGCCACAACGACTGGAGCTGAGCCGATCCAAAGCCAGGAGCCCAGAGCCTCTTCTGGGTCTCCCAGGTGGATACAGGATCCCAAGGCTTTGTGCCGTCCTCGACTGCTTTCCCAGGCCACAAGTAGGGAGCTGAATGGGAAGCAGGGCCACTGGGATTAGAACCGGAGCCCATATGGGATCCCAGCACATTCAAGGTGAGGACTTTAGCTGCTAGGGTACTGCACCAGGCCCAACAGAAAGAAGTTTTACAAAAAAAACCTTCAAATAACCTAAAAGAGGCAAGAAAAAAAAAGTAACACAATATCCAAATCAGGGAGATTAAATGGATAAAAAACATAATAGTTAATGCAGAACGAACAATGTCAATATTTCTGTGTTCAGTTAAAATGCATATCATAATCTCCATGAGCAAGCACTAACAGAAAAAAGAAAAATCATTGCCAATAAGCCAACAGTAAAAAATAATCCATTAAAAAAACAAGCAGAAAGCAATGGAAAAAATGAACAAAGCACAGGTAGAGAAACAGAAAGCAATGAGTAAGAAGTTAGTTAGCTGGAACATACCAGTAATTAAACAATCAAATTTAAAGACAGGGAGAGAAGGGGCCAACTTATGGTATAGTAAGCTAAGCCTCCACCTTTGGTGCTGGTGTCCAATGCAGGTGTGTCTGGCTGCTCCACCTCCCATCCGTCTCACTGCTCATGGTCTGAGGAAGCAGCAGAGGACAACTCAATTCTTAGACACTATACCCAAGTAGAAGACCCAGAAGAAACTCCTGGCTCCTGGCTCCTGATCAGCTCAGCTCCGGTCATTGCAACCTTATGGGAGTGAGCCCAGATGGAAGATTTTCTCCTTCTCTCTCTCTCTTTCTCTTTCTCTCTCTCTCTCTCTCTCAACATTTGCCTTTCAAATAAAAATAAATAAACCTTGAAAAAAAACAATGTGGAAAGAAGCAAAATCCATCCACATGATCTACATATATCGTATATTTAAATACAATGACAGAGACGAGTGGGAAACTGGAGTGATTGCACCAGTATGAGCCAAAATAACTTCAGGTCAAGGGTTACTGCCAGCAGTAAAAGAACTATTTCTCAATCACATGGATCGCTTCAGATTTAACAATCCTGAGTTAGCATGCATCCAGTAACAAAGCTTCAAAATGCATCCAGGAGAAACTTTAGGAGACTGAAAAAAGGAGAAATAAAAACATAATTTCTACCGGAAAAACATTTTCACTCAGTAAGCAAGTAAGAATAAACAGACCAACAATCGGGAAGTATACAAGAGATTTGCATGAAAAGATAAACCAAAGAGATGTAGCTGACCACTACAGAAAATTCTACCAAGTAATGGAAGAATAGATTAATTTATAGTCCATAAGACTATTTATAGTCCCTAATAATTCATAGTCCCTAATATCACTCTTTGTGTGTTAAAACATACTTTAATAATAAATTAAAAATATTAAAATCAGCCATATTATGTTGTCTGACCGCAGAAACACCAACTTCCATATCAAAAATTGAAAATTCATCTGAAAAAAATCCATAACTACTCAAAAACAAATTGTAAATAACCCACCAATTAAAAAAGAAATTCAAAAGGAAATTAAGAAAGATCTTGAACTGAATAATACAGAAGAAAAGGCATTCTGTTGTAGGAAACATTTAACGAAGCAATCAAAGGCTATCTTGTGTCTTTAAGTGCATATTAGCAAAGCAGAAATCTCTAAAATGAATACCCTGTTTAGCTCTAAAAATGAAATCTTAGTAAAAAGAGGAAAATATTAAAAACAAGGGTGAATGTCAATGAAAACAAACATCTCAAAAGATAAAATCAGGCCCGGCGGCATGGCCTAGTAGCTAAAGTTCTAGCCTTGAACGCGCCGGGATCCCATATGGACACCAGTTCTAATCCCAGCTGCTCCACTTCCCATCCAGCTCCCTGCTTGTGGCCTGGGAAAGCAGTTGAGGATGGCCCAATGCCTTGGGACCCTGCACCTGCGTGGGAGACCTGGAAGAGGTTCCTGGTTCCCGGCTTCAGATTGGCGCAGCACCGGCCATTGTGGTCACTTGGGGAGTGAATCATCGGACGGAAGATCTTCCTCTCTGTCTCTCCTCACTGTATATCTGACTTTGTAATAAAATAAATAAATCTTTAAAAAAAAAAGATAAAATCAAAATTGGTCCTCTAAACAGATCATGAACATTGGTAAGCTTCTAATAAGAATAATAAAGAGACAAAGAGATAGGACACACACTTCCAATATCAAGAGTGAAAAAGAGATTATCATTAGAAAAATCAAACATTAAATGGCAATAAATATTATGAATCACTGTATGTTTAATGTTGTAGATAACATGGGAAATTTTTTTTGAAAAACATGAATGATCAAAACTGGTTCAAAAATAATATATGTAAATATGCCTTTGTTACAGGGATGAACTTCAAATAAAATATTCACACACAGGGGTAAAATCCAAATAAAACATTCGCGCACACACAGACGCACTTTACTGAGAACTACTGTTAAACACTTGAGGAAGAAATGAGACTATCTCTTTCAAAAACATTGAGAAATGATTACACCCTAATTAATTTTTACAAAGATCATTTACTCTGGCACCAAAACTAACAAGAGCATTACTAAGTGAAATCAGGTATCAGTACGCCTCAGAGACGTAGGATTAGGATTCCTCAGCAGAATATTCAAAAATTACATGCAGTAATGAGCAAACAACATAACAGACCACGATCAAGTCGGATCTGTATCTTAGGAATTCCAACTTAGGTTAACATTGAGGTGTTCCTAAGATCGTTAAGTGGTTGGTTAAGCAAACTGCAATGCATTCATATAGCAGAAAATTGCTCAGCCAAAGACACCAAGATGGTATAGCCAGGTCCTAAGAAAATTGGGGTGAGTGAGGAATGTCTCAAAAAGTTGCATTATTCTACTTATAAAATCTTCAAGTGGCAAAAGCGTAAGGATGGAGAATAGGGGTCGGCAGATGTCACTGTTGAGAGGCGGGGGTGTAAGAGACTTTACCCTCACACAGAGTGAATATAAAAACAAGAGAAAGACAAGGCAGTCCTTCCCTGAACTGGTGTTCCGTACAGGTCTATGTTTTGTTGAGTTTTGACAATGTGTTGTGAATGCAACCATTGAGAAAGTTGGGAAAAGGAGGTTAGCTAAGGTCTCCTCCTAAAACTACCCACAAAATATTAAAATGTAAAACATTGGAACATGCACAGTGTTAAAAATGGAACGAGTTATAATTAAGTTCAGTTACAAAATAATTAAGCCAAGTTTGTGAAAAATTAGTACACTTCACCTTATTAATATAATAAAGCAATAAATGTTATGTGGGTATATTTTCAGAAGCAGCCAGATTAATTGAAACTATTCAACATTTGTTCACAATTTTCTTTAAAAAAAAAAAAAAGAAACCTTTCCAGCAAACTATGAATAGAAAAAAAATCTGTCAGCATGATAAAAAATGAAAATTTTACAGCTAGCACTGTATTTTATTGTAAAAAAAATTGAACAGTATGGTTAAAGATAGTAAGACAAGATTTACGTTTTCCTCATTATATCAGGACCAGACATACACTTGATCTTCCATTCGCTGGTTCACTTCCCAAGTAGTTGCAACACCAGAGCTGAGCTGGTCCTAAGCCAAGAAGCAGGAGATTCTTTTAGGCCTGCCACACAGGTGCAGGGTCTCAAGGCTTTGGGCCGTCCTCAACTGCTTTCCCAGGCCACAAGCAGGGAGCTGGATGGGAAGTGGGACAGCCGGGACGCGAACAGGTGCCCATATGGGCTCCCAGTGTTTGCAGGCAGAGAATTAGCCAATTGAGCCACTGCCCTGGGTCTCAGACATGCACTTTTAATGCACAATAGAATGCAGTCCTAGGCTCGATTACTAAGGCTATTAAAAAAAAGATAAACTGAAAAGAAGAGAGAAGTAACAAAATCTTTTGTAGTTCTGTATACTAACAATAAGAATTTGAAATACAGAAAATGTAGAACTTGTAGGAGAAAATTATTCATAAAGGCATTTTTAAAAACTTAATACATTGAATGAAATCCCACAAGGTCTATATTAGAAAAAAAAAACCTTCAAAATAGTTCCAAGGCAAATTTAAAATGATATAATAAATGGAGAGATACGCTATGTCCATGAATGAGAATAATCCATTTTTGGTGCAACATCAATGCCTCCAAGCCATTCTTTATATTCCACACAGTCCGAATCGATGGGCTGCCAGTCTATTCCAAAGAAATCCATAAGCTGCTTGTAACATGTGTGTGGAATTGAGAGGACAAAGGACAACCAACATGATTTGACGCTGATAACAAAGTAGGAAGACACAAAGTCAAGAAGGGTATAAACTGTGTTACTCTTCTTGGCCATCAATTCCATGCACTTCGCTTTTAGTGAACACTCCATTCAATCGCAGCAGAAAGCACTTCTTTTCAAGCAAGCACAGAATATTTCAGAATACAGATATTCTAGGGAAACAATGTGTCAACCAATGTGCAATGATTCTAGTTAGGAAATGATGTTCTCCAACTACAATAGAGTTTCACAGAAAAATCAGTGATAGGAAGATAACAAGAAAATTCTTACACTTCTGAAAGTCAATAAAATACCTGCAAATAACTCAGGAATCCAATAAGCAATCAAAAGGGAATATAAATGTATTTGCAGCATGAAAATTTACACGAAACTACAATAGTGATCATTCTTACAGAAGACAAGATCCATCACTGTTCTGTTAAAGCCACAGAGAGCTTGAGTTTGCCGTTCCTGAAGTTTGCGCCCCAAGTCATGGTGCATGTGAAAAGGAAGACATTTTGTTTTCATGCAGCTAGCATAATTTTTTTTTACTGAAAGTGTAAATATATGTATGAATTTTAACTATTAAAAAATGTGCCAATTCGTATTCACATATGTGTGGGGCAGGTGTTAGCCTGTAGCATGAGGATGCCTATCTCGCAGGTGGGAATACCTGGGTTGGGTCCCCAGCTTAGGAACCTGACTCCAGCCTCCTGGCAATATCTCTTCAGAGACAGTGGTGAGATCTCCAGCGATGGGCTTCCTGCCTCTCTCCCAGGGACCTGAGATGGCATCCCCTGCTTCCAGCTTCAGCCTCAGCTGCTGCGGCACTTGGGGAATGAGCCAGAGGATGGGAGCTCAAACCCCCTGTCTCCTTCTGCCCCTCCAATAAACAAACCAAATCTTAAAAAAAAAAATGAAATGCATGTAAGTGACAAGAAAAATTATTTTAAAATCAACATACTTGTTGACATTCAAATTTCTTCCAGAAGCTTCCACTTTGGCGTAAAAATGCACTTCTCCAATTGTTAGCTAGCCATAATATATGAAAAGACTCTACAAAAAAGACATTCGTTTTACATAAAAACAAGTCAAGAAGAAATAGTTGGTCAGGCACCACTTGCAACGCTAGCACCCTTTATGTGCCCTGGCTTGAGTTCTGTCTGCCCTGTGATAGCAGAAGTGATGACCCAAACACTTAAGTCACTGTCACCTATTGGGGAGACCCAAGTGAAGCTCTTGGGTCCTCGCTTTGGTCTGACCAATCCTGGTTGTTTTAGCCAGCTGGGGAGTGAACCAGTGGACGCCAGATTCATCTCTATTGCTTCTTCTTATTTTGTACTCTCTTTTAAAAACAAATATTTGAAACTTAATGCAAATCATGGATTCTAAAAGAGGTGGGGTTTTTTTTGTCATTTTTTATCATTTTCCTGGGAAGGAAAGGGAGTCAACTTTTAAATGGGATTTCCTCTTGATGATTTTCAGAGGGCGAGGCTACTTCTTTTTCTTTTATTAACAAAGATTTACTTTGATTTGAAAGGGGTGTGTACAGAGACAAGGGGAGACAGAGGAGAAAGATCTTTCATCCACTGATTTACTTCTCAATTGGCCACAACTTTCAGAGTTGAGCTCTTCCAAAGCAGCCGTCGAGAGCTTCTTTTTGATCCCCCACACGGGTTGCAGGGTCCCGAGGCTTTGGATCACCCTGTGCTGTCATCCCCAGAATACCACAGAGAGCTGGATGGGAAGCAGAGCAGCTGGGACGTGAACCAGCATCCATATGGGATGCTAGTGCTTGTGGGCAGATGATTAGCCAATTGAGCCATCAGCGCCAGCTCCCAGGGCTCTTTCTGTTTGTTTTTAATCATCATTTCTGTCTTCGGTAAGTGTTCACAAATAATTTTCTGGTAGAACAAGGAAGGGAGGAAGGCTTTTCGCAACTGCTATGAAACTGTCAATCAGGCCATTTCCCTGGTGTTGAAACCGGCAACATGCTTTTATGCTTACATTTTTTTTATCTCAGAGATTATTATTTTGCAGATTTATAACAACAATGAAATCCGTAAACCAAGAGAGATGCTCTTGGAATGATGTATAATGGAAAAAATAGGAGGAAAGCTACAGGTTAAAGCATTATGAATTATTGAAGACACATAGATATGAAAACACTAGTTGAAAAGATTTTTATTGAAGCTGCTCTTGCACGGTAAGTCACGCGTATGACACCAGCATCCCGTCTGGGTGCCTTTCCCAGTTCCAGCTTCTCCACATCCAATCCAGTTTCCTGCTAAAGCACCTGGAAAAGCAACCAACGAAGGCCCAAGGGCTTGGTACCTGCCACCGGCATAGGAGATCCACATGGAACTCTGGGATTTCGGATCCTGGGTTTGATCTGGACCAGTCTTGGCTGTCATAGTGATCGTCTGAGAAACAAACCAGATTCTCTCTCTCTCTCTCTCTCTCTCTGCCCCATGTCACTTTACTTTCAAATACATGACTGCAATAAATATTTTTATAAACAGCTGAATTTTTTTACATAAAGAGGTTTTATGAATAATGAAGCGGTGGTTCAATGTCCAGGCTGCCTGGTGTGGCTTCTCTACTTGCACAGAGCATGACACAAGTGTTTGTCAGTCACACAGTAAGTCTCGCAGTAATGAAACAGATCTGCACAGGGAAAGGTGGGCAGAATTCTACACCGTGTTCACCACACTGATGTCTGCATTGTGATGTCATAGAAACAGTATTTTCCAGCATTTCTGCCTGAACCCTTTGTTATGCGTACAATCAAGGGGCAGGAGAGGTAAGTGCTTGCTTAAAGTGTCTCCCCCCACCACCACAACCGCCTGGGTGGCATGTCTGGGATCCTGCTCCTTACCACATCTGCTTAGAAAACAGGTGCTGACCCCATCTGCAGCCAGATCGAGCCTGACCTTAAACGCAACAATGATCGCGCAGGGCTAAAATATCACCTGCCTGAGCTGCTGGAGAGAGACAACAGTTTCTTGCTTTTTGTTTTTTTAGGGAGACTCTCTGGGAAACTGAAAAGGGAGTCATTTAACAACCTCGTCTGCCTTGGAGAGGGTGCGTGAGGAGGGCCAGGAGCTACTGTCCCCCAACTGGCACAGGTGAGCTGAGGACGACCCCGAACCAACACCAGGGTCCAATCCAGGAGCAAGACCATCTGTAACCCAAGCGTGCGTCCAGGCACAAACTGTGTCACTCAAGCAAGGAATCTCACCTGTGTTACAGACAGGCCAGCGTCTTTGGACAAAGTGATACCAAAGGAACAGCTGGGTATCGCCAGATCTCTGAGGGGTTGAAGTGTTGCCGCAAGAACTTCACGGATTTGCCAAGTGTGTTTAGTGGCAAGCCCTCCAGCAGCCGACCAGGATGCGAAATGGAATCCATTAGCGAACTTGTTAAAGCACCCCTGACTCTCCGATTGACAGCCAGGGGTCTGCCTGTCTCTGCAAATGTTAAATCATTTTCACATGAGAGAGAGGGGGCAGAAGGGAGGGAAGCAGTGGAGGGAGGGAGAGAGAATACACGTGGCATTAGGGAAAAAAAAAATCTGAACAGTGATTGCTTTATCTTAGAGATGACATTGAGAACGCCAGAAATTCTAGTTAGAAACACATGGAGATTTATTTTTATGAGTTTTCCAGCCTCTGGAATTATTGATAGGGTTACTCCTGAGACAAAGTCGTAATTCACCATGGACCACGGAACTATGTCTACATTATGAAGCCTTGAAAATAGAATATTCATTTTTTATTAAGTCCACGGCTGTGAGAATGAATGTGAAAAGTTAGGATCAGCAGGGAGTCTGTCATGGGAATTTACAGGCTTGCCAATCCACACCCCCAACACACACCGAATTTAAACCCCCATTTTCCGGGATGCTGCCTGGATGCACCCATCCTAACCCCTCAGCATGGCTACCACTTTTGCTACACAGCACATCTCACATTCAACAGTCTTGGACAGAAAAGAAGAATGTGTCGCTTCCAGTAATTAAGTGAGTGGCACTGATGCTTGCAACGAGCCAGAGTGGTGAAGCACGCCCCATCAGTAAATCAGGCTTAGAGACAATCAGAAAATCCAGTTAGTCAGTCATGCTGAGACGCTGCTTCACTGTGATGGAGACACACAGACAAAGGCATTTGTCACCTGTCAGTACTTCCGTCTCCAAGCCTTGCTATCTCCACACAGATACGCCTATCAGAAATTTCTAGACCCCATGTCTCTTCAGTATGGCGTGAGGTTTGGCCTTTTCCTTTAGCCAGAAGTTCTCAGACCACTCAGATTTTTCAGGCTGAAAAAAAAAGTTGTACTATGTTGACCACAGACATTTCACAAATGTAATTGTCGGATTATGTTTTTTTCCCAAAGCTTTCATGTTTGGGATAACCCATATTGGTGTAAAGGTCGGGCAGTGAACACATTGCAGGAATCAGCACCCCCTGGCTCTTGTTCCAGGAACTGCATCCCCTTGCTTGCCTGGTAGTTACCAACTTGACCAACCCGTTATTTCTAGCTTAGTGGGTTGTACTCTGTTCTCACTAGACCAGAACAACTCAGTCACTGAAAAGTCAATCGTTGGTCGCAAAGGCAATGATGAAAGTCCCACCGACCATGAAAAGTATCCACAACCTGCATTTTAAGCTTACTTTCACCACAGAAAAGAATTCATCCTGTCAATTCTGAATTTCAAATTTCTTTTCAGATAAGGAGTTTGGCTTTCCTTATCCTTACTCTGCCAGCTTTTCCAAAAGTTTATGGAAAGTGAAATTAAGAGATGAAGTTTATTTTGGCATGACAAGGGTTGACATCCAAGTCTCAGGGTTTTTTTTTTTTTCATAAAGACATACTTTTCACAGTATCTTTCAAGATCTCTCACATGCATGGAATCAACATTTGTGTGTGTGCATGTGTGAGCACCAGAAAAGATACATCTTTTAGTTATCTTATAGCATCTTCCTAGGGGTAGCTACATTTAACATGAGTTCCAAGTCAACTTGTCCAGAGATCAAAAATGATCTTGTAGCCCCAAGTCGTGGTAGATTTCTGGCTTGTGGCTTCTGTGTCTGCATTTCAACGCTTGTCCCTAGGTGATTTCAGTCAAGGCAAAAGCTGTGCGGTCTCCCCGGGGGAGAGAAAAATGTGTATACATGGAGATAAGGTCGTTTGGGAAGCAGAGAGTGAGTATGACATTTGAAGAGTACAGACTTGATGGATTCTGGACCATAAGAAGAAAACACTTGAACCTAGATTATAAAGAACACTAATTTATTTCTCACAGTTCTGGAGCTGAAAGTTCAAGATCACGGTGCTGGAAATTATTTTTTTTAAGATTTATCTATTTTTATTTGAAAGACAAATTTCCAGAAAGAAGGAGAGACAGAAAAATCTTCCATCTCCTAGTTCACTCCCCAAATCACAACAACCACAGCTGAGCTGATCCAAAGCCAGGAGCTTCTTCTGGGTCTTCTATATGGGCTTCGGGTTCCAAGGTCTTGGATCATCCTCTACTGCTTTCCTGGGCCATGGCAGGGAGCTGGATCAGAAATGGAGCAGCCAGTACTGTGCCCATAGGGAATGCCAGCATTAGCAGGCAGAGGATTAGCCTGTTGAGCCACAAGGCGGGGTGTTTTCATTTCCTGATAAGGACTGCTCTCTGCTTCTAAGACAGCACCTGTTGCAGGATTCTGAAGGAGGGAGCACTGTGACTTCGCATGGTGGAAAGCAGAAGGGCATGTAAGCTAAACACGAAAGGGAGTCTCTCTTACAAGAGTCTTCATCCAGGAAAGCCATGACCTCATGACCTCATACTGTGACCTCTAGATTTCAACACCTACAATCCAGGGGAGGCACATTCGAGCCACAATATGTAGGATTTGACTCAAACTACTAAGGGAAGCTCACTTGGATGGGTAGACCTGGGAGAAAACGATGTGAGAAGAGGGAAAACATCAACTCTGTTGACCTTTTTGCATCCTTGTCACCACAAACTCACTCAACAACTCTTTACTGAACTCCTGCTAGACACAGGACAGGTGTTAGACAACAAGAGGAAAGGCAAAGGCCCCTGTTCTTTGGAAACTTACTCTCTGGTGGGAAAGAAAGCAAACACATGAGCAAACAAGTGCCTACAGTAAATGCCCACTGAAAACATCACAATCAGGCTCCTCAAGGATCCCTTGGACCTACTTTGGAAACAGTTGATCCAAAGTGACTCACAGATCATGTTTAGGTTGATGTTGTTCCAAGACTGGACCTCATGCCAAACTCTGTCCTTCGATTTCACTATTCCACAAATTTTTATACACTCCTCAGATCTCCAATATTAGAGCTTGTACCTCAGTTTACCATGATGTTCTGAGTTCCCAGAGAGACTAGAAATGGGACTGTTCACACCACCCAAAACACAGGAGAAAATGGAACCTACTGTACCTGGGTGGCCCCCTCAGCTCTGGCCTTCCCACGTGTGACTGCAGAGCTGCTGGGTGCCGGCATGTGTAGGATTCTGAAGTCACTGTGCTTGACTTGACTCATCCCTGTTCCACACAAAGTGCTTCAGAACAGGAGGGTGTTACTGATCCCTCATCTCCAGCTGATGTTGTTTGCAGAAGTGACAGACCTAAGATGGCAAGGAAGAATGATTCTGTGAGGTTACTAAGTAAACACAAGCTGCGGTCAGCTAGCCAAGCCAGGAAGGTGATGAAAATTTGCCTCCTGCTCTGGCTACACAAGATTTTTCTAAGATCAGGTGCAAGGGTTTGAATGGAGATTGTTTTTGTTTTGTTTTGGTGGGGGGAAGGGAGATGATGACTGACTTTGCAACTCTACAGCTCTCTAACGCTGTGCATTCCCTGGACAGTAGACCAGGCCCTTCTTTCACTCCTTGGATGTCTCTATAAGGTGTGAATAAGTCAACACTGCAGGAGGATGAGGGTGGTGGGAGGACACTTCCTATACTCCCTCTCGTGTGCTCTATAGCGATGAGTGTTTGGCCCAGCACTAAGATGCCTGTATTCCATAGAGGACTGCCTAGCACCTCTCCAGGGAGGGGACAGGTGGTGCTTATGCAGTTGGATCTCTGCCACCCACATGGTTAACCTGATTTGAGTTCCACGCTCTCAACACTGATTTGGCTGAGCTTCTGTGGACATCTGAAGGGAATGAACCAGCAGATGAACTATGTCTGTCTGTCTGTCTGTCTGTCTCTCTCTCTCTCTCTCTCTTTCTCTCTCTCTTTCTCTCTCTCTCTTCCTTGCAAAATAAATAAAATCAAAAACAATAAACACAATCACATGTGAAAGGCCTTCAGAAAGCCAATGTACAGATACCCGTTTTTGGCACCAGCTATACGCTTCTCTTTTAACTCCATTTTCCCCTAAATTTTGTATATCCTCAGAGATACCTTGGGAGGAGTGAATCTGACAAGCTTCATTAATCTCCTAACCTCTTTCCCAGTTGCCATATAGGTGATAGCTTCTGATTCTTGCTGAGATGTTTCCCCAAACATGGATCATTATTGTCTTACAAATAGTTCCCGGGAGCACATTTCAGACAGCATCTCTAAGGCAGTTCTGTCCAAGAGGAACCAAGTGTGAGCCATAAGTGCATCGGCCGGATGTCATTTCTGATTTTTTAGCGGCTATATCCAACATGGTAAAGACAAACAGGGGCAAATAATACTAAAATGCATTTTATTTGATATAATATATCTAAAATAATACCGTCCCCCAAAATCCACTCTATAAGAATTGCTATAAAGTGTGGCATTTTTTTGTGTTATGTTCAAATGTAGTGTGTGTTTTGCATTCCCAGCGTGCCACAATTTAGACCAAGAGCACTTACAGGCCTCTGTGGCCAGGGGTACTTACATGGTTGCGACCGGCCTTCAAACACTGACTTAATACATACAGTTTATAGAAGAGGAAGAGTTTCTTTGTCGTTGCTGTCCACGTCACCCTTTTTCTAACTCAGAAGCAGAAGATGACTTCTCAGGGACCTCTTTGGGAAGACATGGGAGATAAAATCAAACCCAAAAGCAAATCCTTGGAGCCCAATAATCACAGCCCAGGTGTCAGAAAGCAATGAACCATGTGGTTCAGCTACGGTATATGTGCTGGCAAGGACAGCCCAGTATTCCACATGGAGGGACACAGAGGCACCAGAGGGGACCGTGCAAATGGGGCACCCAGTGGAACTAGACAGAACCAACACTGGATCACAACACAAGTAGCACAACACAGCTACTGTGCCAGCTTATTTGTGCTGATGCGTTCACTAGCATATTCGCAAGGCGCTGAAAAATGCCGGTGGCGTGGGGATGACTCTATCAAAACTGTAGTCAACTGAAAGCCAAAGATGTACAGGCTAGCAAACACTAATGGTTTGCACACAAATGAGATGATGTAATTGGCAGCCAGGTCTATCCGGTTACTGTTGTTCCTGAACTCCTCCAGCAAATGATTTTGTTAATGCAGCCTCACTTGTCCGTACTCCTTGGTCTTAGAGAAAACTTCCTACTTGCCTGTCCATGGCAGCCTTAATCCTAACACAAGTTCTTAACAGATCCCAATAAGAGACAGGCAGCTTTATTATTATTGTGGTGCCTTATGAATCTGTCTTATAAGAAAATTGAATCTCAAAAGAAAAGATGGGATTCGGAAGAGGCAAGGAAGTAAAAGAATGTCAAGCAGCAAGAAAGCCTCCTGTCTCCATTGATTTTCAGCTGAGTGAGGGCAGACATCTGGTCAAACAGTGAAGATCCTGGCTGGAATGCCTGTAGCCCACGCCACAATGCCTAGGGTCCATTCCCAGCCTCAGCTCCTGGTTCCAGCTTCCTGCTAATGGACATTTGGAAGACAGCAAGTGGTGGCTTAAGTAATTGAATTCCTGCCCCCAACTAGAAAACCTGTATTCTGTTGAGTTTTGAGTTCCCAGCTTTGTCCTGGCCCAGCCCATACCATGGTGATCATGTGCTGAGTGAATCATTTCATAAGGGTTTTCTCTCTCTCTCTCTCTCTATCTCTCTCCTCCCCCTTCTCCTCCTCCCCCTCCTCCTCCCTCACACCCTATCTGCCTCCCTCCCAAATAAATATCTTTAAGTGTGATATACAGTGACAGCATCCCATACTGGAGCATTCATTCACATCATAGCTGCTCCGTTTCCAATCCAGCTCCCTGCTAAACCACTTGGAAAGCAGCAGAAGACAACCCAAGTATTGGGGCTCCTGCTACCCACACATTGAGTTGCACATTCTTGGCTTTGGCCTGACCCAACCTCAGCTGTTGCAGCTGTTTGTGGAGCGAACCAGTGTATGAAATATCCCTCCTCTCTCTGTCACGCTACTATTCAAACACATAAAATTTCTTTGTTTTTTAAAAGGTGTGTGTTTTTGAGAGAAAGAACGCCTTGATGATGAGATTAAGGAGCTCCAAGTGACACCCCCCCTTCCTGCAGAATTTAGAAAGCAAGTCTTGGGGTCATGTGAGGTCATTGGGGATGTTCAAGAAGAGGTGGCATGAAATGGAATAAGACTTAAACAGGTAAATAGAGACTAGAAAAACTAAGATCATAGACTAAATCGCATTAAAATCAGGTGTGCCTTGATTGGAGAAACTGGTATTTCTGTTGCTTTTTGTCCAGAAAGTCATGGTTCACAAATAAAGGGATAAAAACAGGTAAGGTGCTTGCTTGCAGGTTATGTGGAGAACACAGCTGTCAATAGACACCTGCTTTGTCCCTAGGGAGTAAGATTAAGCATACAGGTGACTCATTGCAGTCACAGGCTGCAAGATTGGTCACCTCTGATGAACTACTTGCATAGGTCTCCCAGCTCCTTGGGCCCCATGCAGTACAAGGGCTTTTTCTTCCTGTGAACTTTGGCATTTGTGTAGCAGTGTCCCTATTTATTCATTCAACCACCATGTGCAGAATCTCCTCTCTGAGCTGTGGATTCTATGATGAGTAGGGGATGAGAGGATGGAAAAGAGGAGAAATGACTCCTCTCCTGATTCCCACAATCTAATCAGAAGTCAGACTGTTGTAAATTAATAAGAACACAAAAAGGCAAGATCAGTGCAGTGGCTCAGCAAGCTAATCCTTAGCCTACAGAGCTGGCATCCTATATGGGCACCAGTTCTAGCCCAGCAGCTCCACGTCTGCTCCTGCAACCTGTTACTTGCCTGGAAAAGGAACAGAAAGTAACTCAAGGCCATGTGGGAGACCCAGATGAAATGCATGGCTTCTGACTTCAGATCAGCTCAGCTCCAGATGTTGTTACCATTTAGGGTATGAGGCCGTGGACGGGAGATTCTCTATCTCTCTTAGTGTAAGTCTACCTTCAAAATAAATAGTTAAGGAGAGAGAGAGAGAGAGAGAGAGAGAACTCCTGTAATTGTAATGCTGAGAAGTTCCATGATCTGCTGCCTACAAGCTGCAAGACCAGCAGAGCCAGTGACGTCACTTGGCTGCAGTGCCCATGGCTGAAGGCAGGAAATAGCAGGCGCCCCAAGGTAATCAGAACTGAATTTCTGTCTGTACATTCTGCCCAATAAAACCTAATGGCCAACTGTGTTGCTACCAGACCTACTTTTAATGCAACAGATAAATGGGGCTTGCTTACAGATTCCAGGCACTAAATTCAGGGAAGTCGCCAGAATCTCAAGATTGCAGATAAGGGAGGAATTTATAAAGCCCAACACCAGGGCCTGAAGACCACCCATTGTTGTCAACAGTGAGACCTTAAATCAAAGAGAAACCCATCTCAACAGCTGGTAACAAACCTTAGACCTGCCTGTGAACGTGGCTCACCCCATCAGCCTTCCTAACCCCTCCCAACCCCAGTGTCCTTATCCTCCCTAACTCCTCCAAAGCTTTCCTGCTTCTCTGCAAGCTGGGAGAAGCACTTGGGAATCAGAGACATGTGTTTTTGCCCAGTCTGATTTCTGCACAGCAACTCTCATTCCTGATACATTGGCCTTCTGGCAAGGAGCAAAATGGGCCATGTTTTTTCTGGTATCATTAGCTCAAAAGCACCCAGCTTGAATGCATCCTTTCTCTGGTGTTTGTTTGATCTGCTGAAGCCCTCGGTGGGTTGGTTGAAGCCAGCCCATAGTGATGAGGGTACATAGTCCTCGCTTAGTCTACAGATTCAAATGCTACAGAGATCCCCACAGTGTTTCCCCACTAGCTGGGCTCGCCCCACCCAGCCAATTCAGCACCGACACCATGATGCGGGGTTCCAAGAGGCAGCTCTGAGCAGCCCTCAGAGGGAACCGCCAAGCAAAACAGGTGCACTCTCTCCCTGTCTCAGTGTACCCCTCAGGCACCTAGGAGAGGGTCACCAACCCTGAGGTGACAATCACCTCTTCACAGGCACTGTGGCACAGCAAGTTAAGCCACCCCTTGGGGCACCTGCATTCCTGCATTCCCTTCCACTCCCAAGGCAGCTTCCTGTTGGTTTGCATCATGGTATACAGCAGTTGATAGCTGAAATACTTGGGCCCCTGTCACCAACCTGGGAGATGTAGATAGAGTTCCAGGGTCCTGGGTTGGGCACCTGCCAATGAATGCCAAGACTGAGGTGGGTCATCTCAGACTGTGCCAATAGCACCTATTGGCATGTGTGAAAACCGGGGCTGGGGCAGGTGCTATAACCTGGCACAGCCTGACTCAGCACCAATCTAGCTCTGGCCAGCAGGTGCAGCAACCTAGCCCACCCTGGCCTGATCCAGACCATACCCTTCTGTTTTCCCCCTCTAAACCACTCCATCTCAGCTCCCTCAACTACTCACAAGTGCAGTGGCCCAGACCATAGAAGCCCCCAGAAGTCACTCCTCACCTGTCAAACACACCCTCAGCCACAGACTGAGGCAATCTGCTGTCCCCCTCACTTAAAGGCCAGAACGACGTGTCCTAGCCTAGAGTTCTCTGCCTCCCTGCCTACCCGACTTAATTTATATTTTTTTAAAAAATAAAGATTGGTTTGTTTTTATTACAAAGTCAGATATACAGAGAGGAGGAGAGACAGAGAGGAAGATCTTCCTTCCGATGATTCACTCCCCAAGTGACCACAACAAACAGAGCTGAGCTGATTTGAAGCCAGGAACCAGGAGCTTCTTCCATGTTTCCTATGTAGGTGCAGGGTCCCAAGGCTTTGGGCTGTACCAGAACATAAGCAGGGAGCTGGATGGGAAGCGAGACTGCCAGGATTAGAACCAGCACCCATATGGGATTCCAGCATGTTCAAGGTGAGGACTTTAGCCCCTAGGCCACCACGTTGGGCCCACTTATCTTTAAAAAAAAAAAAATCCGGCCCAGCAAGATAGCCTAGTGGCTAAAGTCTTCACCTTGCACACACTGGGATTCCATATGAGCACGGGCTCTAATCCCTGCAGCTCTGCTTCCCATCCAGCTCCCTGCTTGTGGCCTGGGAAAGCAGTCGAGGACGGCCCAAAGCCTTGGGACCCTGCACCCGCGTGGGTGACCCGGAAGAGCCTCTGGGCTCCTGCTTTGGATCGGCTCAACTCCAGCCGTTGCGGCAGCTTGGGAGTGAATCAACGAATGGAAGATCTTCCTCTCTGTCTCTCCTCCTCTCTGTATATCTGACTTTCCAATAAAAATAAATCTTAAAAAAAAAAAAAAGAATAAGCAACTCTGTTGGCACACTGGTATAGGTAACACAAATTTAGCATTAACCAGCCCAGAATGCCCACCAGCTACTGGCTGCTTTGGCCTCAACAATGCAGTCCTCACCTTGGTGCAACACAACCTAGGCAGTTGCCTACAGCTGGAGAAGGTAATCTTCTTCTAGTGAAATGCTTTTTAATTCGTGCATTATGTTTTCAAGATTTTATTTGCTTTTATTGGAAAGGCAGTATAACAGAGAGAAGGAGAATAAGAGAGAAAGATTTTCTGTCTGTTGGTTTACTCCCCAAGTGGTCACAACAGCTGGAGCTGAGCTGATCTGAAGCCAGGAGCCTCTTCTGGGTCTCCCACACAGGTGCAGCATCTCAAGACTTTGGGCTGTTCACTGCTGCTTTCCCAGGTCACAGGGAGGGAGCTGGATGGGAAGTGGAGCAGCCGGGATAAGAACTAGCACCCATGGGCCCGGCGGCGTGGCCTAGCAGCTAAAGTCCTCGCCTTGAAAGCCCCGGGATCCCATATGGGCGCCGGTTCTAATCCCGGCAGCTCCACTTCCCATCCAGCTCCCTGCTTGTGGCCTGGGAAAGCAGTTGAGGACGGCCCAATGCATTGGGACACTGCACCCGCGTGGGAGACCCGGAAGAGGTTCCTGGTTCCCGACTTCGGATCGGCGCGCATCGGCCCGTTGCGGCTCACTTGGGGAGTGAATCATCGGACGGAAGATCTTCCTCTCTGTCTCTCCTCCTCTGTGTATATCTGGCTGTAATAAAATGAATAAATCTTTAAAAAAAAAAAAAAAAAAGAACTAGCACCCATATGGGATCCTGGTGAATGCAAGGCGAGGATTTGGCCATTAAACTGCTGTGCTGGGCCCCCTAATATTTTTCTAAAGACACGTTTTTGATAAACTTTTTTGGAATCTCTTGACACTCATTGCCTGCCTCAATTATTGAGAAGACCACAATGAACACCTGCCCAGTAGTTTACACGCTGGAAATGGCATCCCCACACCAGAAGGGAAATCACTGGCTCATCATTCAGAGCGGTGGAGGAATAACCTTCCACAGAATCTCAGGCAAAACTGAAGTGCATCTATTAGGAAAGAGGACTTCGCTCTTATTTTAACTTTTCACGTTACTGGAGGTTTCATTTCTCTCTTTTTTTGCTTCAAGTAACTAAGTGTCCTCATACCACTGCATTTACTCTTTGCATCTTGGTATCTGTTGACTTACCCTTTCCACACATTCACATAAAAAGAGCTTTTGTGTTTCTTTTGCTATTTTTCCCCCTGTGCATGCAAAGCAGTCCTTTGTTCCAGGAATTCTAGATGAGCAGCTTTTTAAAACATTTAGTGGGCCCGGCGCGGTGGCCTAGCAGCTAAAGTCCTCGCCTTGAACGTGCTGGAATCCATATGGACGCCGGTTCTAATCCCAGCAGCTCCACTTCCCATCCAGCTCCCTGCTTGTGGCCTGGGAAAGCATTAGAGGACGGCCCAAAGCCTTGGGACCCTGCACCCATGTGGGAGACCCGGAGGAAGCTCCTGGTTCCTGGCTTCAAATCAGCTCAGCTCTGCCTGTTGTGCTCACTTGGGGAGTGAATCATCGGAAGGAAGATCTTCCTCTTTGTCTCTCCTCCTCTCTGTATGTCTGACTTTGTAAGAAAAATAAATAAACCTTTAAAAAAAACACATTTATCCATAAAGTTAATTGCAACACCAAATCAAGCATTTAGGCAGCAGAGAGGCATTTGATAAATTTCTGCAATCACAGTTGTTGCTGAAATAAACAGAAATAAGTAGCCAATTTTAAACATGATAAAGACTGTTATCAATACCTAAAATCAAACATTATATTAAAATGTAAAGGAACAATCGGTATCATTAAAATGAAAAAAAAAAAACATTCAGATAACTGCCAGAACCATTTTATTTCAATGTTGTTTTAGAAGTTTCAGTTAATGTTAAGTATAAAAGTAACTGAAACAATGGCATCATTTGGAATAGAAGAGAGAAAACCACCATTAATTCGCAGATGTTAAACTTTGCTCCCAGAACACCCAAGACATTTTTAAAGCTTTAAGTTAAAAAGCAAATTTGGATTGCCAAAACTTGAACGAATAGGCAAAAATATAAAATCCACTTTGTACTAGCTAAATCATTTAGGATGAACCGGGAACTTTAAGAACTATTAATGGTCCGTTTCATTAGGAACCAAATTAACAAGGAATCAAAACACATAAGCATGAGAAACATGATGAAGTACGTACGATAAGATCTAAATAAGAGGATGGGGAAAGGTTCATATCACAAAAAAAAAAGCTAATTCTCAAAATAATTTTCTATTAAGAATTATTTATTGAAAATGGACATTATGGCTTTAAACTGTAGAATTTAAAATCAACATGCAAAGATCTCTCAGGCACAGAAGGAAAAAAAAAGAAGAGTTAGGAATGGCTTATATATAGACTCTGTAGTCAAAATAGTGAGGTGCTGGTACAAGAATGGCCAAAAAAATCAGTGGAAAAAAGTCCAGAAATAGACCCAAATATATACAGGAACCTAATCTGTGATAAAGGTGGTATTTAAATTCAGTCATGAAAGAATGGTTTATTTTACAAATGGGACTGGAATAATTGACTATTCATCTAGCCCAGCACAATGTTAGTCCCTTGCTTGAGATCATATACAAAAATAAACTGTACATGGATTAAAGATCTAAGCAAAAATTAAAGCAATAAAGATTTTTGGAGACATTTTAGAAGAATATTTGTATAGTCATTGAGTAGCAAGGTCCAGACTGGGCAAGAATGAAGTCCAAAAGCAGGAAAAAAAAAAAAAAGGCCAAATTCATGTTACATTAAAATAAAAAAATGGCACCATAAATAAAGTTCAGGGGCCTCAGATCGATTGGGAAATATATATATATATATGTTTTTCCATAGAGCTGAAAGTCAAAGAGTTAATATTCCAGTTGAAAAAGCCAAGGTGAACTGATGGTGTCACAACCAAGCCACTAACAGTCACATGAACAGGGCACGATAAAGACGAAATGCACTTGCGGCAAAAGACAAAGGACCGAAACATGAAAAAGGCTCCGGCTGACTGGCGGTCAGGCCAATGCAGATCAAAGCCAGTGAAAGCAAGGGACTGCCACAGATTCATGAGAAATGGAATTAAAAGGTAAACTTATATTAAGGGGGAAAAAATGAAATCCATGCATAAGAGAGATCTTGAGAAAGTTCGTGAGAAAGGAGTGTGTTTGGATACCCAAGTCCCACCTGAGAAGACCCCTGCTGGGATTCCAGCCTGGCCATGCAGATCCTGGGACTCAGCAAATGATGCCTCCACTGTCCAAATTCCTGCCACCCGCACAGGAAACCAGGAATGAATTCCCAGTCTCCAGCTCAGAACAAAGAGATTGTAGGCATTGGGTGAGTGAATGTGTGGTTAAGAGTGCATTCACTCTCCCCCTTTCTACCTCTCAAATGCTAAAAATCAAATGTGTATGGGAAACACACATTATGAAAAACTGGTATGCATTTATAATGGCATCCAAACAAGCTTAACCGTAATTGTGTTTTTAACATTGATTTATTGGAAGAGCACAATTACAGAGAGGGGGAGAGAGACAAAGAAAAGGAAAGAGACCTTCCATCCACGCATGCACTTCCCAGACGGCCACATCAGCTGGGAACTATGGCAGGCAGAAACCAGGCTCCACAAGCTTTCTCCACTCACCCATGGGGATGCAGGGACCCACACACCGGAACAACCTTCCACAGCTCTCCTAGGCTCAGTCAGCAGGGAGCTGGATCAGAAGCGGAACAGCTGAGACAAATGGGTGCCCAGGGGATGCCAGCACCGTAGGTAGTGGCATCGCTTGCTGTGCCACAGCACTGACCCCCTATACCTGCATTTTTTAAAACTTTTTGTTGTGCATTCTTGAAGCAGGAAAACAAATGTAGACTACTGAGAACAATGATGCTAATGATGATAAAAGTACAATCACAACCTATCAATATTGTACTTATAAGCTACCAGGCACTGCGCTAAACATGAGACGGACGATAGCTCATTCAGTCCCATCAACACCTCAGGAATTAGACTAGTACTATCCCTATTGTGCAGGGAAGGAAACAAATCTGAAATAAACTGTTTATCAAACAATGCTTAGCCTTGCTATGTGTGAGGGTTACTGACACTGTTCTATCTTCCGTTACCTCACTTGGAAATTGTTGATGGTGGATAAACACATGTTGAACAAACTAACTTATAGAGGTGTTCATAGGGCATTAAATTGCAATAGCAAGTGTCTGAGTAATATACATATATTCAGATCTCATTTATGGAGAGAGAAAAAGAAAAGAGGAAGGAATGAAACAAATGTCTCTTTTGTGAGCACAAGAATATTCCAAAAGATTCATGGAAAATCAAATTAAAACATAATTTTAGGGGGAAAAAATACTTTGGAAATTTATACAGAGAGGGGTTTTCAAACACTTCATGAAAAGTGTGTTTAATGAAAAAGTTTTGCATTTAACAAGCACCCAAAGTGGCTAAGGAGGGTGGGGAAGAGTTTGCTGAAACCAGGAACCAGGAACTCCAAGTCAGGAACCCGGCCACAGGAGCCACCACTGCTGTGTCCCATGGTCTGCATTACCAGGGAGCTGCAATGAGGAGCCGGAGCTGGGACTCAAACTCAACCACAAGAACATGGGCTGCGGATATTCTGTCATCTCAGTTCCTAAGTCAACCACCTACCCCTCCAGACGCTAGACCTGGAAGGCAAAGGCATTTTATATGAACATAGGCCCACCTTTTAAAGGATATATTTATGGGCCCGGCGCAATAGCGTAGCAGTTAAAGTCTTTGCCTTGAACGTGTGGGGATACCATATGGGCACCAGTTCTTATCCCAGCCACCCCGCTTCCCATCCAGCTCCCTGCTTGTGGCCTGGGAAAGCAGTCGAAGATGGCCCGAAGCTTTGGGACCCTGCACCCGCGTGGGAGACCAGAGAGAAGCTCCTGGCTCCTGGCTTCGGATTGGCTCAGCTCCAGCCGTTGCGGCCACTTGGGGAATGAACCATTTGGCGGAAGACCTTCTTCTCTGTCTCTTCTCCTCTCTGTATATCTGCCTTTCCAATAAGATTTATTTACATTTATTGTAAAGGCAGATCCGATTTATAGAGAGAAGAGGAGACAGAAAGATCTCCCATACGCTGATTCACTCCATAAACGGCCATCACGGCTGAACCTGAGCTAGAGCTAAAATACTCCAAAGTCAGGAGCCAGGGTCTTCTTCCAAGTTTCCCACATGGATGCCAAGGTCCCAAGGGTTTGGGCCGTTTTCTATTGCTTCCCCAGGCCATAAGCAGGGAGTTGGATGGGACGTGGAGCAGTCAGAACATGAACCAGAGTTCCTATGGGATCCTGTGCTTACAAGGTGAGGATTCAGCCATTGCACTGGCCCTAAACTCACCCTTTAATTGCCGTTTGCCATGAACGTTTGAAAATGCTCTCACTTATACTTCCTAAGGATGTGTGTGTGTGTGTGTGTGTGTGTGTGTGTGTGTGTGTGTGTATGCGTGCGCGCACATTTCTGAGGGCAGAACAGAAGGAAGGAGCCACAGCAAGCCGCTGACATTGATGATCTCATGAGGCTGGGTGCGGTAAAGATCCACTCAGCTTTTCCCGGTCTCACTCTTCCGTTTTCCATCCTGCCAAAAAGGACACTTTACTTCTGGAATTATTGGCAACAAGGCCAACTCAAAATAATTTTGTGATCTGCTCTGGGATAAAGCATTCCTAAGTCAATTGCATGTCAGACTCAAATGGCCCTCATTCCGTATTGAACTCCCATTTATTAAAAGCATAAATCTTCTAACCCCATCTATTCACCCTATTGGGAAGAGAATAACCTGCTTATGGTGTCTCCTCACCAAGGGATAAGGGTCAATGATTGTTTTCAAAGTCATAATGCAATTTTGAATGGAAGGGCTAGAGCTCCATGGGAAAGTATCCAGGAGTCACAAAAGATGTTTACAAGACAGTCTTCATTCCATTCAAATCAGATGCTGCTCAATCACGCCTTCATTCAATGAGCACCTGATCTGACCTAGCCTACCCAAAGGACCCCGTCTCTACATTTTGTACTTGATGTCTAGAGAATGTCCCTATAAACCGGAAGGTTTAGTAACCTCTGTAGGCCTTCATCGGACTGAATTCCTCAAGATTCCAGGGGGCTTATTCAGTCCCAATCTCAAATAAGTTTGAGTCCTTCTTCCAAAGGCTGAGTGGCAGGGCGGCGGGTGGAAGAGGTCAGGTTTTCCCATCCACTGCTGTGGCTGCTGTTAGAGCTATTTTCCAGCGCCATCTTCTGGCACTTCCTAGGATTACATGCCTTTGCGCAACCATGCAAGCTAGTGGGCTTGCTTTATCCAGCGACGCAAGAGGGGAGCTGACACATCCTCAAAGATTGTGCGTTTGTCACATTCGCTCCTACGTCGGCATTAACAGAAGCAGCTGTCGGGGTCTGGAGTGAGTGCATGAAGCCTCTGAAACCTAAGTACTGCCTGTTGCTGCAGCATAACCTGGCTCATTCTAACGCACGTATCTTAACCTCATGATCTGCACTGAGATGAAGATGACAATCGAGCAGATGTGGATCCATGACTGTGGTGATGGCCTTGGCTCTCGCGAAATCTGGACTCGTCCAAGTGACTTGCACAATGCACTTCGGCTCTGTAAGCTTTAGCTACCACTCAAGCTCTTGATCGTTGGTGTGTGAAGCCTCAATGACTGAGCCCACTGAGGCTCCTAACCCCAGCACAGCCTGCACAAGCATTCTCTCTAACCTCAGTACCTATGGCAGTCCCAGGTCACCAGATCAGCTGCTCACTTCGGAGTGAGTTTCTCTTTGAAGTACTTCGGGTCCTCCTCAAGGCATCCCAATGTCCCCGGGGACATTCTGTTGCTTGGACCTAATTTTAAAATACAGGAGCAAGAGATGTAGGTCATGATCTCTTGCCCCCAGAATACCCCAAACTCCACATGCAAGGAATTCCTTCTAAAGAACTTTAGGTGCAGTAGTCTAGCGGCGAAAGTTCTCACCTTGCACACCCGGGATCCCATAGGGGTCCATGTTCCCATCCAGCTCCCTGCTTGTGGCTTGGGAAAGCAGTAAAGGATGGCCTTGGGACCCTGCACCCATGTGGGAGACCAGGAAGAGTTCCTGGCTCCTGGCTCGGGATCAGCTCAGCTCCGGCCATTGTGGCTGCTTGGGGAGTGAATCAACAGACAGAAGATCCTCCTCTCTGTCTCTCCTCTTCTCTGTAAATCTGCCTTTGCAATAAAAATAAATAAATCTTAGAAAAAAAAACTTCAGGGGAGCAGCCTTCATGCCAAGCTCCAACAGATTTGGTCCCATGCTGCGCTGGCACAGATCAGCTCACACAGGCTCCGGAGAATCAGCATCCCATCCCCAACGCTGGTGTGCGCTAGTTTCATCTCAACTATGGCGGTGCTATGGACACATTTAGAGAGCTGTAGGTAGCTTCTTTGGAGAGCCAGGTGTTAAATATTCATGAGCACATAGATAATTATATCTAGCTCCTTTTTTAATGGGTGTCCAGTGCCTCAGAGTTTTATAATGGAGAACACTCCCTAGAAGGAAATTTTCCCATAACATCAGAAGTCATTCTATCTTTTCTTGTTCTCTGCCCTGATGACTGCTATAGTGATACAGCTTTTCCAGGCAACTTCAAGTTACTAAGGAACTGAAAGTACAAAATTAAGCACTTGACACTGTACAATAGTCGTGCCTTAGTGGCAGAGTACACAGGTTCAAGGTCCTCAGTGGATCTAAAACGAGATTAGCACTAAACCCTGTGTTTTCTACTTATCCTGTAACTACACACAATCATAAGGTTTAATTTTTAAACAGGACACATTGAAGGACTAACAACTAATAGTTCAGTAGGATAATTTGTGCAATATATTAGGGGAGTGAACCTAAGGATGGAGTGTATGTGTGTGTCTTTCTATATATCTCTCCGTCCTTCTCTGAGCCCACTCCATTCTTGGTGCTCACTGGTATTAAGAAATTGCAAGTTGAAATCTAACCACAGGAAGCTTGAGAGGCAAACAAGGACTTGAAAACGACAAAACCAGAAAGAGATGAATGGAAAAATGATGCATACTTTAAAACTTCACTCTCTTCATTTAGAGAAAGACGTAACTGCCTTTCAACTGAGCCATGGGATAAGGTGAGGGTGGGGCCCATCTCTGGACTCCCCAAGTCACCAGTATCCTCCATCCTACAGCAACCAGTAGGAGGCTGCATCTTTGGTGGATCCCAAATGAGTCCCCATGCACTTCAGAACAGGGGACAGACTGGATCAGCTATAGAGAGTGTGCATCCTCCATGACTTATCTGCCGAAACACAGGCAGAATTAGCTCCTTTCTAATCTGCATGGTCTTTTGAAATCAGAATTTCTGGCAAAGAAATAAAGCTACAAATTATACCCTAGGGAAAAAAACATACGCCATGGAGATACCGCATATCCTTTGTGATCCATGAAAATAATCTCATTTCCAAGAGAAACTGCCCATCTGTGCAAAAGAGCCTGTGCTCTTCTATAACAAAGGGCACAGGGCAGCCTACAGGGATGGAAGCCCTCCTTTGAAGGAAGACTCTGGAATAGGCTTAGCTATTTGACTCATACATTCATAGAAAGGATCAAAACCTACGTGTCCATGAAGCTATGTAAAGAAAACTCTGTGTCAACTAGATTGTTTGCTATCCATTCATTCATATACTCAGGTACAACAAGGCAGAACACTGGGAAAACTTATTTAACAAATATTTTCTGTAGGTAGGTAAATACATAGATAGCATGAATATATCATAAAAAGGTGGATCAATAGATACAGGTAAGGGACAGATATTGAGTAGAAAGATATTTAGAGATGGAGAGTAATAGATGATAGAAATATAGAGTAGAAAGATACAGGGAGGTTATAGATAATGGGTAGAAAGAAATAGATGGATAAAGTACAAAGAGATAGGTAATCCATTAGTAGAAAAATATTATGAAAAGATAGACAGATGGAAATATAGAGGTAGAGAGAATAGAAATAGATTATTGATATGAGAAGAAATACGTCATAGAAAGATAGAAGATGGATAATAGATAAATAATAGTTTATAAATATTATATTAGTATATAGTTATCAATATTAAAAAGTGGTTTCCACCTTTCAGGTCTTCTCATGGTAACATTGGATAGATATACCTTACCAACAGAGATTTGCACAGCAACAAAGGTATTTTGGCGAAAGAAGAGAAAAAGTCAGACCTGGAGATTTCCTGTGCAGGGACAGGAACACAGGGATAAATGCTGATTATCAGAATAGTAGAACTCTACATGAAGAGCAGGAGCAGCACAGGAGCCCTCAGATCTGGGTCCATCGTGACTGAGGGACTGCATGACGCTGCAGACACCGGTATTAGTGTCCACATCAGAAACATGAGGTGTGGTTTGTACAGTTCTGTGGCTTTCACAGTGTTGTGTGAGTGTGTGTGTGTGAATTTTAGCCAGGGAAAAAAAATATTTGCACCTAAAGTGATTAAGAGTTCTAAGAGAAGGAGACATACACAGGCTCTCTATCTTCTCTGCCACGTTTCCGAATACGGCACAATTTCCCTGTCTCATCTAATTAAATTGATTTTAAACAGAGTGTGATTTAGAGGGAAGAAAACCAACTCTTTCTAGCCATTTCAAGTCATTTATTTTGATTAAAAGACAGTCTTTATATCAAAGCAAACCTGTGTTATTTAAACCCGAATGAAAAAAAAAACACATTTATCCTAAACATGGGTGATCAGTACTTTTAATAATCCTTTATTAAATCTTGAGTGGAAAGGATATCTTGGAAAAATACAAAGGGATCTAAAAATGGATCTGCGATAAGGCAAAACAAGAGGAAACTTCACTCAGAACCCTGAAGCTCAAGGTGGTGGTGGCTACACTCTTTCTGTCCTTCCACACGTGAATGTCATAGTCTCTTCTTTTTTATCACCTCCTTTGCACCTTATCTGTCACCTCCACTACTCTTCCAAAACTATGTCAACAATCCAGTCCTCATTGTCAAATTCAAAGGAGGTACCTTGTTTTCATTCCGTACAAGTAAATTCTCTGAGATTCTGGAATGCTAATCTCCCCAGATTTCACGGCTTTAAAAACATCAGCAGTTTTTCAGGTGTCAAGATTCTGCGAAAGATTTTACGTGCATAGATACTTCCACTGTGTCCTGGAAAAGTGGATTAAAAGATAAGTTCATTCTGGGACAAAACTTTTTGGAATTGAAACCCGTGCACAGGAAGAATCTGCACAAAATTCATTGGAAGTTCCTATGGTGATTTTTTTTTTTTTGATGAGTTTTATGTTACAATTCTATGATCCATGAACTTTGGGAAGTGCGCTTGTATTTAGGCAGAAGAGCATCTCTATGACATGTGTGCCGTTGTTGCCCTTCACAGCAAAGAAAACACCCACAGAGAACTTTGAGCTCTCAGTGCTAGAACACGGCTGCGCTGTTCCCAAGAAGACAAGCTCCCAGCGGCTATCCGCATGAGGGCGAAACATCTCCTCATTGCCCTACCATTTCCTTTATTGGATATTGTTTTCATTCCAAATGAGAATGTGTTCATTGAAATATCCCCAGCGAGACAAAGAATTCTTGCAAATGCTCTTACTGTGTTCAAGTATTAGGTGCTTCTCAGCAGGTGGTCAGCAAAGCAAGCCTATGAGACAGGAGTGATTCTCACACCTGTTGAACAGGTAAGGCAACAGTGACAGAGATATGTGTCTCTAAATCAGATGAGGCTCATTCCTTCTCATCAGTTCGCCCCCTGAAGTTAGTGGTCTCCTCTACCTTGTCGTTGCGCATGCCCTAGTTGGACTACTTTAACCATGCATTTAGCTTCATCCTTCCCCTGATTAGACCCCACTGATCCACAGTCTTCCCTAGGGAATCCCATCTGTCAAGACACTCAAGTCTGTACCTTCAATCTCTCATTTTTTTTATTACATATGAAGTTTGCTATGAGGTGTTGGCTCATGTGATTATGGTAACACAAGTTGAAGGTTCAAAGCTTCGATGTTTGTTTTGTGTTTTGTTTTGCTTTTTACTGATCCGGCTTCAGGAATCTCCATTTTTACATTTCAAGGTCATCCCAAACAAAGGAGAAAATGCAAAGGTAAGTGATGAGCAGTGCAGCCATGTGTCCTCCACGACTTAAATGCCTCGTTCCTCTATTTCCCAATGAGCAGCACCACGTTTTCCTCCATTAGGCCAAACATGGAAGACTCTCTGTTGCATTATCCCATCTCCCCAAGTCCTGTTGGTCAACCTCATCAGGAGTGTGTCTGCTGTGTCTGCTGACTCACACACCTTCTACCTTGATGCGCATTCTTGTCTTTTCTTAGCAGGATTCCTCTCATTACCTCCTGACTGGCCTCCGCAATGCCGTAAAGCAGCCTTCTCAATCCTAAACTACCATCTGCTGCCTAAGCTCTGATGGGATGTAGCTGTATGCTCTTCCAACTGTGGAGTCTTGTGAGGTGAATTCTTCCTGATTATTCCTGATGGACAATACTCCAGACCTGGGCCTATTGACACATGGAATTCCTCAACCAAAACTTTGAATGATTTTGGCCCAATCAGGATGACAAAGTAATCTGGGGATGCCTGTCACATTACTAAGAGGAAAAGGCTTTTGCTCATTTCTCTGGTAAGAATTGGTGGTCATCTGTAACAATAAGATATGCCAACCTTAAATTCAGTTGACATTTCAGAAGATTCTGGAAAAAGTCATTTAGGAAAGTCTATATATTCTATGATATGTCTGTACATCTCAAGTCCTTCTGTATATATAAATAACGTTTAAAAAAATCACCGACAATGAAAATTACATTTGTCTTTAGTTATATTAGATTCATTTCATAATGATAACGCAGTTTGGGTGGGCCAAAAAGTTGTGAAATTTTGGCCTGTCATGTGATTCAGCCTGATAAAAACTTATCTCTCCACTATGGAATATTGTGTTGCCAGAGTTCAGGAGAGTGCCTGGCTAGTAATTCAACAAATCCTTGGTAAACGGAAGTGAATGAATAAATTCAGTGTAGCATTGTGCTTTAAAGATAAGGCTCTACATTCCCCTGTTCTTTTGAGGCTCCTTCCCTGCTCTTCCTTGTCCAGAGTCCTGTAAGTCTAAGAACTTCCAAGGCCCCTTTTCTTTCCACTGGAGCTGTTTTTTGGTGATTCCCTCATCACGCACTGATTTGTGCAGACAAAACATGCAGAGTTGTCTTTGGAACACGTGTGTCTTGCACATGAACTCGTTTCTCCAACTCCACATAGAAATATCCAGTTATCTATGAGACATCAGCTCTCCAACCCGAAGTAGCACTTAATAAATGTCTAATAACCTTCCCTCCAAGGCGGCCTTTCTGTCCCAGCCTGTGTTGGTTAGTCTACATCTTTGCAAAAGTTTAAAACTGCCTCATCGTGTTAACCATTTTATATGATCAACCTGTCTCCTCACTCAGATTCTGTTTCCAGCCCGGCTCTCTCTCTCCCACCTTCTTGTTACGCACATTGCCAGTGTCCCAGGGCACTGACGGCAACTTCTGCTTTCCACCCATCTTCAATCCTGTTGCAAGAGTATCCTTCCTCAAGTTTCCCCACCTACCTTGCTTTCTCAAAAACTTTCACTGATTTCCCATCCATGTATTGTGAATGGACTGTGTAGGCATGAAGGAAAGATTGATTTGGGTTGAAGAGAGATCAAAATGGTGGAAGGTTACTCGTGGTAGACTCATTGTAAGAGGTGAGCTGAAGCCAGATTGTGCAAGAAAAGGAGTAATCTTAAGTATACCAAGGGAAAGCAAACGGGTGGAGAACAGAATCCGTGGGAATGCTTCCAGAATTGCTGAATTATTCAGTCACTTGCGGAAAATACGTATTATGAAACAAGTATACATTTGAATAATTTTTGCACAAAAATATACTCACCTTTTCATTCCATTTGTCATAAAATTTGTAAACACTTTGTGCATAATTTCAGTGGAATCCCTGGTATTCATGGGTTTCAAAAATTTTGTACCATAATAAACCTAATTCCATTTTATCTACCTGTTTGAGATATATATCCTGTGTATATACATATATCTGTATTTTGAAGTGTTTAACCTATTAAATATATACATATAATCAAAGTATATTCAATTCATATGTGTATAATTCAAATAAGTTCAACGTATAAATTTATATATAACTCAAGCAGAAACTCTTGTGTTTACACAGTTCAAATATAGGTGTCCTCACACCAATATATAGTTGGATGATTAATGGATCAGAAAAGACATTTTGAGTAATTCCTTAGATGTAAGGCAAAGTGAATGTATAAAAACGGATGCGGAACCCTTGGAATCAGACCTTCACAGCACTGCACATAGACTAGGAATGGTCTCATGGCAGACGTGGAATATTTCACTTCTGACATATTTCCAAATACTGAATCTTCAGGACTCTTGGCCTCCTCTTCTCTTCTCACCGGACACATGGGACCCAGCACGATGGTCTTCAAGATAACTTAGAGGGGATGTTTTCTTGATGTAGAAGAGCAGGGCAACAAGAGAGATGCTTCTCACAACCTGAGGCTATTCCAAAGCTCCAATGACTAAGGAGCGTGCTGGCCAGGAATGAATTCAGCCAAAGACTCCTACCTCCAAGACTACCTGTAGACACCCACCTCTTCTGCCCACACTCCTACAGAAGAATCTTGTCTTTCCAACAGGCCTAACCCAAACACAAAACCTACAATCTGTCCCTCCATTCAAGGCACCATATGTGAGAAACCCGGGCCAGATGGAGGCAGCTCTTTCTGGACAAGGGGGCAAGCTCAATAACCTCCCATTCAGAACTCTACATCCCAGGTACAGAAGAAACACCTGATGTCCCAGCCACACCCCTCACCTTTCTGAACCACCTTGATGACTTCTTTATAGCCACTTTCCACAACATCCAGATCCAGCTTTCTCTGACCGAGGAAGCGTCATCAGCTGTGCACAGGGCAAGCCAGGAAGGCCTGAGAGTGACCCATCCCAGCTCCTCCACAGAATCAATCTTCAGTAGGCATTGATACAAGATATCACAGCAGGTTCCTCACCTTGGCAGATGAAGTGTATTCCACAGGATGCATCAAAAGCCCCAGTGGCCCGAAGCCACAGCACCTGGTACAGTAGCCTGCTCATAAACATGGTTGGAACCCAGACCAGCATATCCCTTTCTTGCCCTTTCTCACTCCTCAACACCAAAACAAATCTGTTTGCACTTGAATCTTCAACTCAAAGTTTCCTTTGGAGGTGCAGGGAAGAACCAAACCTAAGACTGTAAACCCTAAAGTCTCTTCCATTGCAGTATTTTCATTCTTACAAATTTATAAATGTCAACGATATGAATGAATTCAAAGAGGCTTCCATTTTTCCCAAGTCTTTAGAAAGTTTTTTGTAAAGTTTAAAAAGGGACAGGTGGTCCATGAAGCAGTGAAGCTGCTTAGGATGCCTAAACCCCACATCAGAATACTTGGATTCAAATCCAATTCTGCTTCTGATTCCTGCACCCTGGGAGGCGCCAGTGAAGGTACAGGTAGTCGAACCCCTACCACTCAGTCAGGAGAGTCATCCAGATCTCCCACAAGGGTGGCATGGACCCAAACACTTGGGTCATCTGCTGCCTTTCCCAGGTCATGACCAACCGGAACCAGACTAGAAGTGGAACACGAACCAGCACTTACATGACAACTTACCCACTGCACCGCAATGCCAGCTCCTATTTTTAATTTGAAATGAGACATCTAATAACAGTGACCTCTATGTGTTCATGCAGAGATTAAAAAATGTTTCAAAAGCAAAAGGAGACTCTCCCAAGCAAAACAATGTGGTCTGTTTAGTTAGTTCATTCAGCAAAGCATTTGAATTCCTTCAACCACTTCTCAAGAGACCACAATAAATGATATTCATCACAAAGACTTTAAGGAGTCAAACACGCACTTGTTCAAAGTCCTGATGGCACAAAGTATGTTCTAGACTGCAACTCACCAAAAAATTGTGAATGAAGGAAAGTTGATCGCCAGGGACACAATTGAATGTGGCAGGTGGTAGAGATGAGTTGAGCCTCAATCAGTACAGGGTTGCATGGCTCGATGCCTGTATCAGTCAAGACCCCATTATCGATTCTACGCCTATCGCTTCTGCATCTCCCAAATCTATACCGGGAGAGCTGCATCTTACCATATGTAAATTATGCCTGTGTGAAATTGATTTCCAACATAAAAGTAAGATGCAACCTCACACGTGGCCCCTGAGGGCAGGATCTCACTGTGAATGCTCTTCCAGAGGCAATGGCCTAATCTTCTCATGACATTGATGGTGCCACGTTGGTTGAAGGTGTGCCAGCCATTGTGCTGAGTCCTGAGGATGACCAAATTTTAGAAATGTGATCTCCGTGGCCCATAAACTGGTGAATATAGCAACTAAAGGAGGTGTGACTTTCCTGACCAGCTCAGCACACATCAGAGCACAGTGCTGGAGGCGTGAAGGATCCAGATCAGGGGCTGCAGGTGTGCCACATCCTCCCAGGTGTTGCTACCCTACACAGTCCCCAGCATGTGCCACAAAGCCCTCTTTCTCTAGCATCTTCCAACTGAAAATGATGACTATGCCCGTAGCACAGAAAGACACAAATGGGAGTTATAATCAAAGTGGGATTTCTCTCGAGCACCCTCAACTTCGAACCATTAGAAGATCCAGCCAATGAAAGAATGAACTGTAAAAATACCTGCAGTAACCTTAATTGTCGACAAATGTATTGTTAGAGTTACAAGCCAGTCTAGATTATCCTAAAATCTGCCAAGATCAGCAAAATTATACTTCATCACAACAAATGGCTAAATACTAAAATGAAATAGACACGAGACAGCTGAATGGTACCTTATAGCCATTTTAAGGTATATAGCAGCCGGTCCTGTATATAAACTAAAATTGAAATGTCAATGAGCTAATCATAGGTTGTGGTTAAGAACTTGCTTTTTTTTTTTTTTTAACATACTGGTTACTCAAAACCATGTCAATTCCTGTTGCAAATTGCTGTTGATGTTATATTGGGACTCTTAATTGACTGGGACGATATTCTACCAGCTCTAACTTCGGACCAGAAATGGTCTCCCCAAGAAACTGTTCAACCCATCTGGACAATAAGTAGCTGGACTCTATGCTTGGTATACGTTTGCAAGGAAAGAATCTTGATTGAATTTGAACAGTAATACTGCATCAAGGTGGAGGACTCCACCAGGGGGGAGGGGCGTGGGGAGGGGTGGAGGGATTCCCAGAGCCTATGAAACTGTCACATAATGCATAATAATTAATAAAAAAAAATACCTGCAGTACACCAGCCATCTTTACAGTGGTCCGCATTCCACTTCACTTGTCTACTACCGTTGACTTTTTTCCCCTTCTGGCTTGTTCAGTCCTTTTTGCACCATGCTCAGAGAAGATAACAAGACATCCAACCCCCTTCTGGAAGCAGCACAACCAAATATTAATTATCCAGGGACATTGGAGACACTCCTCAATATATGTTCAGCTCACATCCTGATAAACCCATCATAGCTTGAAAAATATCCTAAATCTTATCATGGACACTGAGTCCACTAGGAAGATTGTGAAAAAAAATGTATCTTCCAGCAGGAGTTGCTCAAAGGAATGCTTTCCTTGCTTCTGAACTGTAAGGGAGATGGGGGAGGTATAGCACCCTGGAGAAGCAGTCTTTCTGAGGAACAGTACATTGGTGCTTTTTTAGCAAGGATTAAGGGAGTGTTCTGAGTGTAGGAAAGGAGAGGCAATGCATACTTGCATGTATTGTAGGTGTGAAACTCAGAGACTGGTTTCTTGCAGCGTCCACAGGTTGACTCTGGTGCAAGCATTCGTGGAATGTCCTCCAAGAAACAAGGTCTATAGAAAAGACTGACTCAAAAGCCCTGCCCCTGTTCCTACACCTGCTCTGGCCTCAATCTCACAACTCTTGGCTGCCAGTGGAAAATGCTTTGAATCCATCTAACACATTGCACAGCCCAGTTCAACGACATAGCACCTAGTAGGACATTAGCTGTTTGTCCTTGTGATCAGCAGGCTGTGTGGGAGCTATGCTTGCTGGGTGCTGTCCAGAATTCCCAGGGCATCACCACACTGGTAAGTTGGTGACTCTAGGAAAAGACCTACACTCCCAAATTCAAAGCATGATTTCTGCTCATAGCGCATCATTCTAAACCCTCAGGACATGGAAAATCAGCACCATCTTTAAGTCAGGGACCAGATTTGTGCTTTGCACCAGCCAAAGTAGCAAAACAAGAGGTATCTCCAGTGTCCTGAACCTGAACAGCACCATTGCATGGTAGAAGTCTGATCCTTGCTTTTCTATCCCAGCCCAGTAGTTCTCAGTTCCCAAACTCTCTGCCTGGGTCTCCAACACCCAACCCAGAAATACCTACAATGCAAGGCACTTACCCAGATGGGGAGGAATTAAATGCATAGCCTCACATGAAGTCCCTTCAGTTAGAAAAGAAAGAACAACAGTGAGTTCATGTGAACGTACAGGAGCCCATGTGATGACACATTCTCTGATGTCTCACCCTAATGGTCACATACTTCAGCCTTTAAAAATCACACAGAATAGAAGGAACTAACTGAAAGTTCCATGTGGCCATGCACAACAAGGGCCGCCCCCCCACCAACCCACCCAGGGCAGTGTGAAGGAGGAGTCCTGCAGACATTCGGCCTTGGTTCTCATCTATAAAATCACCGGATGTAAGCAGACAGCGGCTGTGCAAGCTCTTGCAATGCCACGTGGAGTCAGAGTGGAAGGTAGCCTCAGGCCAGCTCTCCCTGTAGCCAGTCTGATGAGAAATACAGTTGAAAGCACAGACTGGAAAAGCCAAATACCTGTCAGACTCTTTCACACTCCAGTGTTGCCAAAAGGCCTATAAAAATGTCATTGTCTCTCAGTTGCCGGTGATTATATTACCCTTTGCATTGGCTGTTGGCAATAAAAAAAAAAGCAAATAATATTTTTTTTTTGCGCCACTCTGGCCTTCCTCTGGCCTTTTTCAAACAATAATAGACTAAATACAAAGAGACAGCAGTCATGACTTGGCTCTTTAACTAGTGCCAAGGAAAATGAATAATTAAGGAAACATTACTTGAAAAAAATTTACACAGTTGCTTTTAAGTGAGAACCAAATAAGACCTCTTTAAAAATACATCATTTCCCCTTTATCTTAACACAGCAGTCATACTTCAGCCTAATATATTATGGTGGCTACTGTTTAGATCTTAGGAGAAGGAAAATGCTTTTAGTTTCCATTATCCTATTAGAAGTCCCAAATCAAACAGAGACACAGGAGAGAGATGAGGAGGGTTGAGGGCAGTGGCTGCTCTGTTTAAACAGCTTCCTTCACATCTGGCCTCGTAGCCAATATTTAATTTTGCTCAAGTAGGACAGCAATTCCTAAACACCATTCTCTGAGTGTTCCTTCAACTGCCACTGCCACTATTGGGAACCTCATTAACGGCTTGAGCACACACTTTTTTAAAGATGCCCAAAGAGCATGCACAGGTAACCCAGAAACGGGGGACTTCAAAAAGCTTTGGGAAATACGCAATGACAAGATAAGCTAACTTTGAGGCAAAATAAATGATGAAGTCTGTGAATAGCTTTTTCCCATGTTGCTTCCTTGTACAGTTTTCTTTGTTTCTGTCAGGACCCAGGAGACTCAGTCCAAGAATCTCAGGTGGGTGGCAGGATGTTGGACCCTTGAGCTCTCACCTGCCACTTTCCAGGATCTGCACTGAGCAGGAAGTTGGAGTCCAGAGTCAGAGCCAGGTGGAGAAACATCTTCACATGCATAGATTGGAAAATATTTTGGCAGCAAGGTAAGTTTTAAAGTTTTTTAAAGCTTATTTATTTATTTACTTTTACTATTTGTTTGTTCATTCAAAAGTCAGAGTTATAGGGAGAGGAAGACATTCATACGCACAGAGGGGGAAAGAGAGAGATCAGTTATCTGCTGGATGGTGGAAACAGCCGGGGCTGAACCAGGACAAAGCCAGGATCCAGGAGCTGCTCACATGGGCGCAGGGCCCAAACACTGGAGCCAACTTCTGCTACTTTTCTCAGGTGCAAGAGCAGAGAGCTGGATTGGAAGTGGAATAGCCAGGACATGATCCAGCACACATAGGGGATGCTGGTGTTGCTGGTAGCAGCTTTACCCGCAGTGTCATCAGGCAGACACCAAGACAAACTTTCCATTCTACTCCCTGTGAACTTTTTCAAATTCCTGCCTTTGCATCGGCACCTAAGGTTGTAAAGGATAATGCTGTGTCCTATTACATAGATAGTTCTCTCACTTCTCCTGCTCTCTGGCTCTCTGGCTCTCTGGCTCTCTCTCTCTCTCTCTCTCTCTTGCTTCTCAACTAAATCTTCAGCTGCTCTTACACAAATTGGGGATTCACTACAGTGTGTAGGAGGACAACTGATCTGATCTATCGGTTTTTTAATTGGAAAGACAGATTTACAGAGAGAAAGATCTGCCCACTGGTTCACTCCCCAAAAGGCCACAACGGCTGGAATTGAGCCAGTTCAAACCAGGAACTTCTTTTGGGTCTTCCAGGTGGGAGGCAGGTGTCCAAGGCTTTGGGCCATCCTCCACTGCTTTCCCAGGCCAGCAGCAGGAATGCTGCATTGGAAGCAGAACGCTGGGACTCAAACCAGTTACATATGGAATGCTGTACCACAGGTGAAGGCTTACTTACCACACCAATGCACTGCCTCTCTAAAATGTTACATATATATATATATATATATATATACATACACACATATTAAAATATTTAAATAAATAAAATGTATACATACATATAAAATATATAAACATATAAAATTAATATATGCAAACACATACATAACGGAATAATAGAACATTATTCAGCTATGTAGAAGGTTGGGACTATTGTTTGCACCAAAATGACTGGAATTGGAGTGAAATAAGCCAGAAACAGAAGACAAATACTGCATTTACTCATTCACACGTAGGAACTAATTTTTTTTAAGAATGAAGGAGGAAAGATAAGAAGTAAAGAACGATACCTGTGTGTACCAGTTCTGCCACAAACACAGTGCCTTATGCAGCTCTGTTTCAAATCTTTACTAAACACAATTGGTAGAAATAACATGCTGGTATAGTTTTAATGATTTAGTGATTATCTTAAAGTTCACTTCACTTGGGGTGACACTGACCATCTTTTTTGTCTGATTATTGTTGATAGTCCCTGCCGATTTTCTTGCCAGATGATGATCTTTCTCCCTCTTATGTGTTGAGCCCTTTATTTAGTGACGCTCTCAAAACTCTGATCATAATGTAAATTAAAGATAGGCGATCTCAAAAATAGTGAAATGTTCATTTGAAAAAGTTGTAAAGCTTACAAAGAAACTACAGAAAAGTTAAGGCTCATTGATAGCTGCAGGCTGTGTGTGGGTTAAGTGTACAGTTCTTTGCAATGACATCCTAGGCATCACACTGTGGATCACCCAGAGCCACTTCCAGTCCCGCAGCCCCATTCCTTAGTAAGCACTCGACAAAGGAGCACCATATTTGACCCTGTGGATCCTGTTTTTACTGCACATTTGTCGTGCTTAGGCACACAAAAACTTATCACTACGTTACACTGCCTACAATGTCTAGTCCAGTGCCATGCTCATAGAGTAGGAACAAGAATGTAGGTCATATGCTTGAGGTTTAAAGAATCCACACTGGTATAGGCAGGGTGAGAGCAATAGCTTGGAGGAGCTGATGTCTGCAAGCTACATGATCTTCATAACAGCCCTGGCTCACCTGGATAGCAGTAGCACCAGCCCACGGAACAACAACCTGGCCTAGCCTAGCAAGGGTGGAGCCACCAACAGCATGAGCTGTTGTGTAAGAAAGTGCACTGTCAGGTGTTCATGCAACAATGAAATCACCTAATGACACATTTCTCAGAGTGTGTTCTTCTGTGAAGCCACGCCTCACCTTAGTCTCCATGTGTCTTCATGCCAGCACACATTCTGGCAGCTGCAGCCTCACAACCTCAACGTGACCGTCTGCAAAGATCCTGTTGGCAAATAAGGTCACAGTCAGAGAGAGAGAGAGAGAGAGGACTTCACCATGCATCCACAGTCACTCGCTATGGAAAACACTTCTATGTCCGGGATGCTGAGACAGTTATTTGGGAGTGAACGAAGGTGAAACACCTTGCTCCCTGATTCTTCCTGATTCTCACACAGACTTCCACTTATGTTTTGAGTATCTGACATTTTTATCCATTTAATTTGAAATGGAGAGAGAGAGCTATCACCCACTGATTCACTGCTCAAACATCTGCAATAAACCAGGGCTGGGGAGATGGAAGCCAGGAGGTGAGAACCCCACCCACGTCTTTGACACGGACAGGAGAGACCCACATGCTGGAACCACCATCCCCTGCTGCCCAGCCACCGGGGTCACATCAGCAGGAAACTGGAGCAAGAGCAGAGCTGAGGTCCCAGCCCAGCTACTCCCATCTGAGATGCAATGTCCTAATCACCAATACCAAACACCTGCCCCTGTTCTGAGTTCTTGCGTCTGGGGACACCATTTTTCCAAGCCCAAGAACAAAAAGGGTGCCCCTGGGAATCCTTGCCATGATGCACACCGCCAAGAGTGGAACATTTCTTGGTGGAGGTCGTCATTGCCAGGTAGACACAAGACGAGGCGACTGCATAAAACCCTCTGCAATATGGGAGAGCTGGGAGAGGGAGGAAGCAGAAAATGGAGATTGGGAGTTGCAGAGAATGTGTGCTATTTTGGAACACTTTATGCTATTTTTTTGTTTGTTTTTTATTGCATTTCATTTTATGACATCGTTTCATAGGCTCTGAAGTTCCCCCAACCCCTCCCCATGCCCTCCCCCCATGGTGGATTACTCCACCTTATTGCAGTATTACAGTTCAAATCCAGTCTTGTTTCTTTCATTGCAAGCATGTACCATGCATAGAGTCCAGCATCTTATTGTCCAGCTCAATTCAGCAGTTTCTTGGGGAGACCATCTCTGGTCTAAAAGCAGAGCTGGCAGGATAGCGTCTGACCAATTAAAAGCCATAACATAACATCAACAACACTTTACAACATTATGGGGTTAATTGACGTGGTATTGAGTGACTGATACGTTAGAAAATGCAAGTTCTTAGCCACATCCTGTGACCACTTCATTGACATTTCAATTTTAGTTTATATACAACCGGTTTCTATCCATCTTAAAATGGCTATAGGATACTATTCAGCTATCTCATGTCTATTTTCATTTTTGTATTTAGCAGTTTATTGTATTGAAGCGTAATTTTTACTGAACTTGCCAGATTTGGGGATAGTCCAAACTGGCTTATAGCTTTAACAAGGCATATGTCGACAGTTGAGGCACAAAACAGTCTTAGGAGGGGTGTGCAGAAAAATCTTCAATACCCCAGTTAGGAGTAACTTATTTTCGTGTCCTACCTAGTAAGGTGTATGTGAGTCCCCACTGACTGTTTCCTGTCTGGTTCTAAGCTTTCCTTGTTGTTCTCTGTCTATCTATTCTAATTTTTTGTTGTTGTTTGTTTTGTTTTGTTTTGGGGGGGAGCTCTGGGGCGACCCTGATAGTCATTGCAGGGGAGGGTGGGGATCCAAAGTTGGAACCAAGCAAGGACTATGCTGTTTTTTTTTTTAATTAGTGTATTTTTCTCCTGTGGATCTGGTTTTGACATCCAGGGGACAAGGCGAGTTTGGAAGGAACCTCAGACAGGTTCACAACACAGCAGAGAAAATCAGAGAACAGCAGATTCTTCTGACAGGAGCACGGAAGAAAGAGAAGAACAGAGACAGACATCACCTCTAAAAACCACCTTGACTTGCTGGCCTTGCCTGGGGGTGATTAATTTTACATGAGCACAGGAGAAAAAAACCAATAATAAAAAGGCACATATTTCGGAAATGCGCTTCAGTGAACTACAGCCAGTTGTGTTTGCACGGACTCAATCCAGGTGATTAAGGCAGAAGCAGAATCTGTAGGAAGGGAAGACATTCCGCAAATGTCCGCATGCTCATGTGCTGTTTCAAAGCACGTTTGGCAGGAAATCCAAATTCCTGAGGCCAACCGTAGCAGGTAACATGTTCCCAGGGGCCTGTTGGAGGTCACATTACAGACACACATACAAGCAATGCCCAGGATTTGAAATCCATCCGTTGTGTTTCTGTTAACTCTAGGCTGTGTGCTGCCTTTTCTGTGGCAGCATTTCAGACCCAAGCACCAGGTTCTGGTCCCAGCTCCTCTGCTTCGGATCCAGCTATCTATTAATGTACCTGGGAAAGCAGCAGGTGATGGCTCCCGCATGTGGGAAACCAGGATGGGGATTTGAGCTCTTGGCTTCAGCTTGGCCCAGCCCTGGTTGTCGCAGCCATTAGGGGAGTGAGTCTCTCTCTCTCTCTCAACATATCTCTTTTTTAAAAACACATGAGGAGAGAGTTTGGCACAGCAGCTGAGATGCACGCGCCCACATCACATATCAGAGTACTGGGCCTAGTAGGTGTGTGGGCTGGATAGTGGGTTGGTTGGGTTGAGCTGGGCTTCAATGCCCATCAACATGTGCGAGAGCTAAACAGGATGTGGGACAGACTTGACAAGCCTGCGGTGCGTACTGGCAAGCATGGGAACCAGGGTAGGGGGCAGAACTGGTGGGGGTTATGGGGAGTCGCCCCAACTAGGCTGCAGCTCTAACCGGTTTGCGTGAGGACCGAGTATGAAGTGGGCAGGATCGAACTGGACTACAACACCCGTTGGTTCACGAGGAAGACAGGGCTGGAAACAGAACGAACCCAGCAATCCCAACGACCAGCATGAGCATAAGCTGATTGGTGTGACGGACGGTGTCGGACTCTGTACTAGCAAACTCACGCAAGAATCAGGCCTGGGATCATCTCAGATGAAGTTTCATTGGAGATCCCTCCAACTGAACTGCTGATCTTAGAACCCCAACCATGAAGAGACTGTCAGCCGATGGATTCTGAATAGGATTCATTGCGATTGGAACTGAGAGATTGGCAGCAATCCAGAACTGATGAACTATCAAAACTATATGAGCAGGACCCTCAGAACGCGCCTCCCGTTGGGGATCTGGGATGGGTGGGAGGTTGGGTGGGGCTTTTCCCTTTGTTTTTTTTCACTGACCCCAGATACAGGGAAAAATGATATTGGTGTGGAAACAATGGTATTACCCACTTTCACCCTGTAGCCCTTGACACTTTGTTCCCTAATCAACTAAGTAAGATTATTAAAAAATAATTTTAAAAAAAAGAGTACTGGGCCTGAGTCCAGGATCTGTTCCTGTGTTCACCTTGCCAATATGCACAGTGATGGCACAGAGGCAGAAAGTGATGGCTCAGGCACCTGAATCCATGTCACTAGTGTGGGAAACTCGGACTGACCTCTCCACTGCTGGCTTTGGCTAAGGCAGAGCTGAGCCAAGCCATTCCAGGCATTTGGGAGATGAACCAGAAATGGGAAGCTCCTCTTCCCCCTCCTCTTCCTCCTCCTCCTCCTCCTCCTCCTCCTCTATCGACTCCCTCTATCTTCTTCTCTCTTTGCCTTTCAAATAACTAAAACTCCTCCTTAAAAGGAACTATCATCTCTATGTTATCTTTAAACTATGGTTGACAATAATTAAATAGTTCTTTGTTAATGTTGTTACTATTTCACGTTCTTTTAAAATGTTTATTACTATTATTGTTGTGGTGGTTGCTATTATTTTATGATGCAGTTCCATAGGCTCTGAGGTTTCCCTGACCCCCTCCCCAAATTCCCTCTCTCTCACTGATTTCCCCTGTATAATTACAATAGTATAGTTCTTCATCAACAGTCCATCATTGCAAGAATGGACAATGGTAGACAGTCCAACATCCTGTTGTCAAGATAAATGTAACAGTCTCATTGGGAGTTCATCCTTGATTTGGAAGTAGAGATGCATACTGCATTGTATCCTCACATCTGGATATGATAGTCTCCATTTCACAGTTACTATACATCTCCCTAAATGAAAAGTCACAAAACAAAATCAACAGGAAGAAAAACAGAAATTTACAATACCATGAAGTTAAATAACATGCCGCTGAATGACACTAATGTGTCGCTGAAGAAATGAAAAAAAAATCAAGAACCTTCTTGAAAAAGATGATGCTACTGTATGACCTACAGGTGGTAAGGAGCGTTTCGAGTGTTTCCAACACAGAGAAATGATTAGGGTTTGGAGCATGGATATGCCAGTTACCTTTATTGGATCATTGCACATCATCTATAAGTGTGCCCTGTAAATACTAACAAGTGTGATGCATCGGTGGAAGACAGAGATATATTTAGATGTATTGCAAAGAGCAGTCAACTTAAAGAATAACATAGATATGCCATGAGCTCACATATGTTCAAGTAAACATCCAAAACATTTTGGAGGCGAAAGTTGAAAAACAAATGATCATTGCTGGTCGCTGGCATTGTGTTGTATCAGTGAAGTCATCCCCTGCAGAGCAGGCATCCCATACTGGTTTGAGTCCCAGATGCTCCACTTGCAATCCAGCTCTTTGTTAATGGTCTGGGAAAAGCAGCAGCACATGATCTAAGGCTGTGGGGTCTTGCACCCACATGGGAGACCAGGAAGAAGTTCCTGGCTCCTGGCTTCAGCTTGGCATAGCTGCAACCAAAGAGACCAATTGAGGAATAACCCAGAGATAGAAGAATTCTCTCTCTGTCACCCTCTGACTTTGAGGTAAATCAATAAATCTTTGAAATAATGCCTACTGTTTAATTTGTGCTGTTTAAGACAAGAGACAGCCCTCCTTTAAGAAATTCCCAGTTAATGATGAAAGGCAAGGCCAACAGCACGGTATACTTTGAAATAACTAGATCCCTCTGAGACACCTGCTATTTCACTGCATGGTCCCTGCAGAGGGGGAACCCTTGCATGCAGGGGCCCGGAATGGCCAAGAACTGGAAAGTTGGAGCAGACGGAGGGAGACAGGTTATCACACACTGTGATCACTGCCGGAGAAGTGGGTGAGGATACAGCCTCCACCCTCCTTCAGCTTTGCATCAGGCGGGCCCTGTGTGTTTCTCACAGTGACAACATCATCCTACAGATCCACTTTCTGGCAGCACATAACAGATGAGGACAACACACATTGGTGCAAGGAACAGAAATACACATTACTCTTCTGAAACAAAGTGAAAACTCACACTTCCTTGAACATAAATAGAAATCCTTATAAAACCAAGAAAACGAGGACCAGGGGAGGCTTGAATTCTTAATTGGCTTGGGATCATCCTGACCACCCACTGTCTCTCATTACCACGACCTTGACCAGAAGTCCACTTACTCTTTTTATTTTATTTTATTTTTAATTCATTAATTACATTGTATTATGTGACACAGTTTCATAGGTACTTGGGTTCTCCCCACCCCTCCCCAAACCCTCCCACCATGGTGGATTCCTCCACCTTGTTGCATAACCACAGCTCAAGTTCAGTTGAGATTCCCCCATTGCAAGCATATGCCAAACATAGAGTCCAGCATCTTATTGTCCAGTCAAGTTCAACGGCTTCTTAGGTATACCCTCTCTGGTCTGAAGACAGAGCCAGCAGAGTATCATCCCGATCAATTAAAAGCTCCAACATACCATCAGCAAAAATTCACATCATTATGGAATTAATTGACATTGTTATGAGTAACCAATATGTTAAAAGTAATTGCGAGTTCTTAACCACCTTCTGTGACCACCTCATTGACATTTCAATTTTAGTTTATACACAACATATAACATACATAACATGTTATTCATGCTGATTTTTAGATGGATTTAAAAATGGCATTTCTCAGGGCCCCAGACCAATTTCTCCTGTTTGTTAGCAATACACACCCAAAGGCCTGCTATTTGATGTCTCTTCCGGGGCCTAAGAACTCCCAAGAGTTTCTCAGTATCTTCCTCAGTATAAAAAAAGGCATGCGAAGGCCTCAGGACCTCAGCTGTACTCAGTTAATCCCCTTCCAGGAAGCTGCTGGGTGAGGGATTCAGCTCCCTTTCAAAGGGCTGGGCTCCACCAAGGGCACACCCAACATGTGTTACAACAAAGTTAATCCAACACACAACATTGAGAAATTAAACAGATTTGTTCACGGGGGAGGAACAACACGCCTAAGCAAACAGACCAAGGCTGGGAGAAACAAGTGGTATTCAGCTAAGAGAAGGGACCAAGGTGAGACATTCAAGCTAATTCCAGCGTAAGAAATTTTGAAATCCATAGTTATACATAACATTTATTTTCCGTGGGCTTTTTCAGAGAGCGCTCATATTCATCAAAGCTAAGAAATAACCACTGATGTGTTTTAAGTAAATGCTTTTCTTGGATTTTACCAGTTTTTCTGCTCATGTCCCTTTTCTTTCTTGGTTCAGGAACCAGTGTAAGATATCACACTGCATTTTGTCCATTGTAACTGTACCTACATGTTCCAGCCTCAGCATGTATGCAAGAAGTTCCACTGGAGAGAAGGGCAGATGAGAATCATGTATCACTTTTTTCAAATATTTATTTATTTGAAAAGTAGAGTTACAGGGAGAGAAGGAGAGGTAGAGAGAGAAAAGCAAGATCATCCATTAGCTGTTTCACTCCCCAAATAACTATGCATGTCAGCTTGGGCTGGGTCAAAGCCAGGAGCCAGTAATCCCATGTTTCTCCCAGCTAGGTAGCAGGGACCCAACTTATTTGGGCCATGATCTGATTTTCCAGGAACATTAGCAGGACATTGATTTAGAAGCAAAGCAGCCAGATCTGGAACCAATGCTCCTATGGAATGCTGGAATCCCATGCACGATAGTTTAATGCTGCCTCTTGGATATGACTGTCTTGATCCTGAGTCTGATCAGGCCTGACCAAACCACCTTGCATGTTTAAAGCAGAGGTCTTCAGCTCACTCTGGCCTCAACTCCCCTTTTATCATTGACTCTTCCATCAGTCACACCCCATGGTGATGGAAACATAGGCAGTCTGTGGATAGGGGACAGTGTCAGAGCGGTGTGTAGGTGCATTCTTGGGTAAGACACTCAAAGCCATCCAGTTCTTACCTCCCCAAGTGACTGGCTTTTTGTGAGATGTCTGTGACCCACAGAACCCCCAATCAACTGAGTCAGAATTTCCTGCCACACGGAACTTCATGCATGCAATCAGCGAGAAATGCACTTGGAGCTGTTCAAGTCAAGGTAGTGGACGATGGAGGAGTCACGCATTGGTTGTGCCCCAGTGGACTGGAGGCATGTATGGCCTGCGTAGTGAAGGGTGCAAAACTGAGTTTGCAGCTGGGATGTCAGCCAAGCTGTGAGCCAGGAATGAGAGTTCAGGCACGGGTCATCACACAGTTTTCATGCATTGGAAGGAGCCAGCAGCCCTGATCTTGCTAACATTGGACCCAGTGAGCCTATGCAAATAGAGGGAAACAGATGATGATGACGAGGAACAAGGGGTAGAAGTGTGGAAGTGTCATCTCCTACTAAAAATAAATAAAGCACCCAGAACTGGGCTCTCCATGTCTTGGCCACTCCAGCAGGATAATGGGAATAGACATCCTGTTTGAAGCCTGACCCTGTGTCTGCTTCCAAAGCCAGTTTTTTCAGATGCCTAATGGATTGGCATAGCCTCAAATTTCTGCAGGTGATGTACGGTCCTTGGGCTAACTCTGTCACCTGACCCAAGAGCTATGCGTTCAACTCCTGTCGCTACTCAGAGGTTGTTTTCAGTGATGATTTTACAGAGTTGTCTCTGCCCCATGACTGTGGCTCTTCTCTAGGGCCTCTAAGGGTCCCCATCAGCCCAAATACACAGATGCTTCAAAAAAATATGCACAGACAATTGAATTAACAACCACTTTTATTTTGGTGCCCACTCCCCTAAATAATCTCAAACCCCATGCTTCTTATTACAGGAAACTCCTGCATGGATGTACATTTTTGCACCAAAATGAACATTTTTAAAGATTTGCTGATTTTTATTAGAAAGGCAAATTTACAGAGAAGAGGAAGAAAGAGTGTTCTTCCACACAGTGGTTGTCTCCCCAAATGGCCACAACGGTTTAAGTTGAGCTGATCTGAAGCCAGGAGCTTCTTCTGGGTGTTCCCACATGGATACAGGGGTACAAGGACTTGAGCCATGCTCTGCTGCTTTCCCAGGCCATCAAGAGGGAACTGGAGTGGAAGTGGGCAGCCAGGACTAGAACCAGAGCCCTTACAGGATGTCTGCACCAAAGGCAAAGGGTTAGCCTATCAAGTCATCACATCAGCCGCTAAACATGTTTTAAATACCACTTTCCCACCAGTGTTTTGAAGTACCCTGATACTGAGATATTCAAGACACAACAGGAAGATTTTGATTTTTAATTTCTGGATAAACTCAGAGGCCAATGCCTTCATAGAAGAGCTTGCTGTGGACACTGATTGTGTGCTGTTGGTCTGTTTCATTTTAGCTTCCTACATAATCTCCTGTTAATACCCTGAGGAGTGAAGACTGTGATCTCTTAGCTGTGCTTCTCACTGCTTTTTCAGATTCCATCTTTGAGTTGGGTCCTCTGAATCACCCCAACCCCAGGGTGGCAGGGATGTGCAGTGCTCTTGAGGGGAGATTGTGGGGTGAAGGCTCTGTGCAGGAGTTGAATTGCTGAGAGACTCATACCAACTCATTGGGGACTCTAGCAACAGGTGCAGACCAAGAAGTTCTCAGACAAATCCACAATAGCATGACTAGTGACAAGATCAAGGTTTCCACACAAGGCCAATAAAGCTCAGAGGTGTGTGACTGTAAATCTGGAGTGATGAAGAAACCTTGGTTACATTTAGGATTAAAGCTAGGGGTCACCGTAGTTGTATGGAGGACTAAGCCCCCACTCATGCTGCCAGCATCCCAGATGGGCACCAGTTCCAGGCCCAGCTTCTTCAGTTCCAATCCATCTACCTGATATGGCTTGGGAAAGCAGCAGAGGTTGGCCCAAATGCTTGGGCTACTAGAGACCCAAATGAAGTTCCTGACTCCTCCTGACTTCAGCATGGCACAGCTCCAGCCACTGCAGTCATTCTGGGAGTGGACCAACAGGCAGAGCTCTCTCTTTCTTTCTTTCTCTGTACCTCTGCCTTGCGAACAAAAATAAAACTTTACAATATATAAAAATGAGTCCACCTAGGAAATTAACAGGAAGAAGATAATCTAGACCAATCACTCGGTCGTTGAGAGGACAAAGATACCAGAAAGGACTTCACATGTTCATAACATGCTCCATGCATCTGGGGCCAAGGGCATATAGGATGGTGGGAAGTGAAGAGAGAAGCAGGCAACAGGTGCAATGTTCAAGTCAAAGGGCCTCATTTGTTAAGTTTCAGAATCTAGACATAATCCTCAGGTCCTGAAGAATGCAACACATTTGCCAGGGCTGGGCACCTGCCAAGGTCTGTTGTCCTCCAGCAGTTTGGAAAAGGGATCGGAAGGAGGTATCACTGAAGACACACAGGCCAGGGCCAGAGCCAGCATGCCAGCCTTAAGCCCCACTGCGGGTAGGACAAAGACAGAGGATAGTGAGTGTAAAGCCTGGTAACTTTGGTGCCCCCAGGTTCCCTCAGCCTGAGTGCCTGCTCATCAGCAAACAGATCCAATGGGAGGTTGGGCTGGGGTTGCTTGCCTCCTGGATGGGAACTGGATCTTGGCCTAGCAGCAAGAGTCCCCATCTTCTCCCTGTCTCCTTCAGGCATCTACACACTGTGCTGGCTGTGGCATCCAGCTCTCTGCAATCAAGGAAAACCCCCAAACTCGGTCCCCTCTGCATGCGGCCCTAACCCCCATGGTGCCTGCAGCTTCATGTGGAGGAGACTCAGAGAGGAACGTCCCCCAGTGCCAAGAACCTGCCAGTATCCTTCTAAGGGCTTACAAATGACTCCCTTGCCCTCATGTCCATAGAGCCCTTCCAGGCCAGCAACATGAGCCCTTGTGAGCAAGAAACCGTGGGCACAGCTGCAGAACAGCTGAGGAAAGCCAAGTTCTGCCAGCCGGGAGGGACGTGTGCTATGCATCAACGTCATGTGGGGACCCCTCCTGCCCACTGCCTCCAGCACTACTCATGTGCAGACAAGGAATCTTGGATCAGTGGAAGACTACATAGGAAACCAAAGACATGTCCCCCACCCTGTCCTAGAGAACGGATCCTTTAGCTGGGAGAGAAACCCCAAGCCCAGAGGCTGAAAAGGATTTGCAAACACGGTCATAGAGAAATATAATCGAAAGCATAAGTGGCAGAACCCACTTCCTGAGAGCACAGCACAAAGAAAACCTCCCCCAAACCTGCACGTGTGTGACTGCTTAGGGTTTACCTTGTTCTGCAGAGGTCTGGAGGAAATTGGCAAGCAGATGTTTAGACAAATAGAAGCAAGAAATTGCACTTGGAGAACAGAGCCAAGGAAAATAAGAGCACAGGAACGCCACGGGTGGCCAGTGGGCACTACGTTAGGTCACCACTGAGATGCCCACTTGCTGGTTCGAGCCCTAGATGCTCTACTTTCAGCCCAGCTTCCTGCCAAGGCACAACTTGGGAGGCAGCAGGTGATGGCCCAAGGCAATGTGGGAGACCCAGATGGAGTGAGTTCCTGGCTTTGTGCTTCTGTCTGACCCAGACCTGCCTGCCGTGGGCATTTGGGGAATGAACCAGCCAATGGAAGCTCTCGCTCTCTCTCTCTCTCTCTCTTTCTCTCTCTTATTCTGTATCACTTCCTTTAATTAATGAGAAAATAAACTTTTTAAGATTTTACTTATTTTTATTGGAAAGGAAGCTTTACAGAGAGAAGAGGAGGCAGAGATAGAAACCATGCCCTGGTCCGCTCCCCACATGGCCACAATAGCTGGAGTTAAGCCAATCTGAAGTCAGTAGCCAGCAGCCAGGAGCCAGGAATTTCCTCTGGGTCTACCACACAGGTGTAGAGTCCCAGGGTGCCATCCTCCTCTAAGCAGAGGACCATAAGCATGGAGTTGCATGGGAAGTGGAGCAGCCAGGACACAAGCCAGTGACCATATGGGATGTCAGAACTTGTATGCAGAGGATTAGCCAGTTGAGCCATCGTGCTGGCCCCAAAAACAAACTTTCAAAAAGCCATAAAAATGTATCTCAAATAAGTGTCAAAAAGCTCTAAATAAATACCGCCACTTGAGTTCTCCTTTATCAATGAAATGAAAGACATGATGCATGTAGCTCTTATAATTGTCTATCCGTGGGACATTGAATTCTAACACTCTGTCACACTGTGGTCCTTGGAGCATTAGACTTCAGGTTGGGCGGCAGAGGTGGGAGGATAGAGGCAGGGCAGCTAGTTCCAAACGGAAGCACTCAGGCCCACTCCAGCCATGTTGAACTGGAGTTGGCATCTTAAGATCCCAGCAATTTATGTGCTGATTACAATTGAAAGGCCTGTTCCCAGAGCGATCTTCGTCTAAGATTTCCGAAAGATCTGGAAAGATAAAGGAAGCGATCTCTTCATAGTTTTCATAATACATGTAGTAAGAAGCTGAATATGAGGACCACTCTCGCATCTCTTTCAAGTGAACAAATGAGTAAATCTTTTCTACACACACACAAAGAATCTGACTGTTTCTCCCAGCAACTTTTGAAATGACAAAGATATGATAACAATCAAACTAAGCCTAAAGCCAAGAGTGTTCAGACCTGACACCAAAGGCAAAACTCATGAAAGCAAACTTGGCCACAAGGAGCTCAACATACTCTTCTCGTAAGAGGCCGACAAAGGGTGCTGCGGGCTGGGAGACAATACTTGTCAGCAGTATGCACAAAAGCGTGATATCTAGAATACATAAGAGGTCGTCAAAGGATTCATGGGGAAAGGGCATTAGAAACCCTCAACATGGATTTTAAAAATTCTGCACTAAAAGGAACTTATTTTTAATTAAATTTTTCCGTGAAGTTGTTTTTGCGTTTTCAGGTTTTTTTGAATTTTAGTTTTAAAATTTTTTCAAGAGTTATAGAAAGTCAGATATACGGAGAGGAGGAGAGATGGAGAGGATGATCTTCTGCCCACCGGTTCACTCCCCAAGCAGTCACAATGGCCGGTGCTGAGCCAATCCAAAGCCAGGAGCCTAAAGCTTCATCCAGGTCTTCCACTTGGGTGCAGGGTCCCAAGGGGCTGTCATTAACTGCTTTCCTAGGCCACAAGCAGGGAGCTATATAGGAAGTGGAACCACCAGACACGAACTGGCACCCGTATGGGTTTCCAGCGCGTGCAAGGAGAGAATTTTAGCCACTAGGCTACCCTGCAGGGCCTTAATTTTTAGTTTTTATGATACGGTTCCACAGGCTCAGGACTTCGGATGGGCTCAGCTCCAGCCTTCGCAGCCATCTCAGGAGTGAACCAGCAGATGGAAGATTTCTGACTCTGTTTCCTTCTCTCTCTAACTCAACTTTTCACATAAAAATAAATCTTAAAAAGAGCTGTAATATATTGCATCTATAAATATGTGTATGCACGTGTATTTACAGCCTTGTATCACTTCTGTGAAACTTATGTTTATGATAAGCTGGACAGTGAGTTCATGTTTCTTGTACTAATAGCTGAACTGACTAGACAAATCATAATCCCAATGCCAGGAAGAGGAGCCTGAAGTCCAAAAAGGAAATGTATTGATGTGTGTGTGTGTGTGTGTGTGTGTGCGCGCGCGCGTGTTACCCTAGTTCCTGAGTAAACTTGTAAAACTTACATTTCGGAGTCTGGAAATAGCAGGAATACATGCTTCGCTTGTCGCATTCCTCTGAAATTATTCGCCACGCCTTAGTTCCTTCCAGTACCTATCTGGAACAGCTCATGATCCACCCCTCCATCTCTCAGTAACAATATGACAAAAACAACAAAACCCACCAGGCTCCAATACTGTTGACCAGCACGATAAACTACTGCCTACCACACAAACATCCCATATGGGCACCAGTTCAAGTCTTGGCTGCTCCACCTCCAATCCAGCACCTGGGAAAACAGCAGAGGATGGTCCAAGTGCTTGAATCCCTGCACCCAGGTGAGAGACCAGGATGCAGCTGCAGGCTCCTAGAAGATTCTCATTCTCTTCCCTTGTCTCTCTGTAACTCTGCCTGTATAATAGTTCCTTTAAAAATAACCTACCAGATGTGCCTGGCGCCATAGCCTAGTGACTGAGGTCGTCAACTTGCATGTGCCAGGATCCCATATGGAGACCAGTTCATGTTCCAGCTGCTCCACTTACCATCCAGCTCCCTACCTGTGGCCTGGCAAAGTAGTCAAGGATGGCCCAAAAGCCTTGGGATCCTGCACCTGCGTGGCAGACCTGGAAGAGGCTCCTGGCTTCAGATCAGCTCAGCTCTGGCCATTGTGACCACTTAGGGGAGTGGAGTAGCAAACAGAGGATCTTTCTCTCCTCTCTCTGTATCTGACTTTTCAATGAAAATAAATAAATTTGTAAAAACAAATAATCCATCAGATAAACATTCTTCCTAAGCAAGAGACATTGGATGTATTTCCATACTCCAATGGAAGCCAGGCAGTGTTTCCAAGATAGGGAATTTTCCTGCAGTTTTGCCACCTCTGACTCCCAGTACCAAGCTCACATACCCTTATGGCAGTGGCTGACTCAGCTGTGGGTGGACGGCCCCGGGCCCACCTCACCGACAGGCCCCCCGTTCTCTGGGGCTTCACCAATCACCTGCTCCCTGTTCCCTGGGTGAGTCCCCAGGTCTGACTCACTCTTTTCTGGGGCGTGCCCAGCCCTCCCATCTCTCTGAGGTCCTGTAAACAGAAATTGTCACTGCAAAATTCACCTTCACATTGCACTTGAGTAACTGCATAGCCAGAGGACCAGCAAACACCGGGCAAGCATCAGAATTTTCTTTTTCCCAGCTCTGCTTTCACGCTGACCTCACCAACCCGGTCAAGTCACAGTTGTGGTGACAAATTCCAATCCCTGGCTCCGGGCTTAAAACCTACTTTGAGGGTCCCCTACATGTGCCAGTCCCAACTTGATTTAACACCAGGCGTTGGCATCTAATGGTCCCCTCGTGATTAATTCCAGTCATTTGTTCAAAGTTAACAACCCCGAAATGACAGCCACAGATAAATTAACAACATTAGAAAAACACTAAAGCCAGCAATTTATAGAGTGGGTCACTGAAGAATATGATGGCAATACAGCCTGCCTCTAGCCTATAACACACTATTAATGAATTTTATATGTTGAAGTCATTTTGATGCGGTACCTTTTTAATTGTTCTGAAGTAGTCCATATTTATCTTGATTAAAAAAACAATCCAACGCCTGGAGACATTAATGGGTTTTATGTGCTTAGAAGTGAATATGACAAGCAGATGGAGGAAGTAAGCTGGGGGTTGGGGGGGTGTGGAGAGAGCCTGGCATTGTATCCCCTCCAAGCAGTTTGTTCCAATGAATCCAAGGTGTCGAGTAATGGACTGCTATAAATCAGAGTACTGTTTACCTCATCATGTCTGCCAAAGAAATGTGGCCAAATTCGGTTCTTTCCTTTCCTCCGCTTACGCCTGCACCTTGTTACGGAAACACGTTGTGGAGAAGTCTACCAGAAAACTCAGGGAACAAAATGCAATGAAAAGATAAGCGCTCTGGATAGGAGGAATGCTGAAATTGGTGCAGAGTGCTTTCAAAATGTATTTCTCATGGGCGTTTGGAAGATACTTCATCTGCGTGGATTTCAGCATCTTTCACATCAAAATAAGCTTAGCTGCCCACTCCATTGTTTGATGAACTTTTTGAAGCCCCTTGGTGTCTATGGCTGCGGGCCTCTTCCCTGGACCTTGTGTGATCCCTCCTTACAAAATTGTACGCAAGGAGTGAGAATTTAATTGCTTTTGGAACCTGGTGAGACCAGATATTTCATCTTCTGCCTCTGAGGGCAGGCCACAGAGAGAACCAAGGTCTTCTCTTGGAAGGCAAGTGTAATTATTTATCAACAGATGCAGCAATAGCATCACTTTAGAAAATTGTAGGAATAGGCTGAGGCTCATTCTCACATGTGACCACAGGGGTTCACCACACTGGTCCCATAAAAAAAATGGGTCAGTGGACATATTTCAAGGTGACCTTCCTGGAAGCTAAGGGATCTCTCCTTCCTCGATTACCCAATGTCCACCTACTCCCTAGGGAGAAGAGGATCCACTTAGTGTCAACCACTAGGCAGACACAGCAGACACCTGACTTGCAACGATTAAACCATAAATAGATATTTTGGTGCTCAGGCACTCTCCCGGCTAGGGAGAAAACATTTCTCACAGATGAGCTGTAGCTATGTCCTCGGGAGGACTTTGCAAGCCGGTTGTTTCAAGAAGTAACCAATTCTGGCATCTTCTGGTGGGCTCCCATTAGCAATGACTATCAACCATTGGAGAACACAGGAAGTGCTCAGGACTTCTGAAGCTGCAGCTGCTGCCTGGTGTGCCTTCGACACTGACCTGCTCTGTGACTTGGTGCTGCAAGTGTCTGACTCTCTTTAAGCAATCACAGCATGGCAGAGTTGACTTAGGGGCTTCTGACCTCCCACTAGGTGCACACTGAGTGAGCATCCAGGGGCTGCAGCGGCAGCTGCAATAGGAAGGTGTCGGGATCACTCGGCTGCATTAAGTTCTGACAGAGAATGACCAAGGTCGTGCACCCAAATAGCATGCAACAACCTCCTGTCCCTTTTGCAAGGGCTCTGGTAGAGGACCCGGGGCTGTGGCAGCCACTGCTTCCCATCAGCGTCAAGGAGCATGGGGGCTTCTGAGATAACCTGAGTTCCCCTCTAGAAAATTTTATGTAATGCATATGAGTCCAGCTTTTCACGCTTCACATGTGCACAGATTTGAATTTTATCCTGGGTTTTGTTCATAATTTCTTTTATAGAACTTAGGCCAAAGCCACAAGCCCGGGAACCTTATCCGGGTCTCCCATGTGGGCATGAAGGGCCCAAATACTTGGGTCATCTTCATCTGTTTTTCTCAAGCCATTAGCAGGGTGCTGGACCAGAAGTGAAACAGCCAGGATTGGAACTGACACCCACGTGGGCCCTGGCATACTCCTCAAACTTGCCAGTCAGACACTCCATTTTCCAAAAGGCAAAGGAGCAAAACAACAAGAGAAGCCTGGATTTTCCTCCTGTGAAAAGTCCCCTTGCCTGAAAACCAAGGAAGACACCAAGGAAGTACACCTGCTGTACTTGCCATGTCTGGTGAGTTTGAATGAACAACTGACATATTGACTATTTTCCATGCAGAAGACCCATCCTGCTACATCAGCAGGAAACAGGACCATGTTGATTCTAAGTAGTCTGAATTTTCTAACAGTAGGATTTTGTTTTCCTGCACAAAGTAAGATTCTTGCTAGTCTGGGAGTTTTCACAACAAAAGTGATTATTAACAAGCCATTTAAAGTTGACCTGTTGCTGTTTTTATGAAAGTCCCCTGAAACAAACATCAGCAGTTAATTCTAGGTAACGTGTCATTAAAAGGACAATTTGGGGGGTGTTTGCCCTGGCAGTTGACACATGGCGGGCTGCCCACAGCATAGTACCCAGCTTCAAGTTCTAGCTTGCTTCTGACACAGACCCTAGGATGCCATAGTGAGGGCTCAAGTCATTGGGCTCAAATTGCTAGCTTAGAAGACCTGAGTTAGAAGAACTGAGTTTTTGGCCCAGTCTTAATTGTTGCAGGTGGTTGAGAGGGAAAACCAATAGATGAGAAGTTTTCCTTTTCTTTATTTGTCCCTCTGCCTCTGAGAGAGACAACATTCCTGTTTTGAATTCTGTCTCCAGTGCATGAGTTTGTAGGTCTGCATGTGCACATGCGAACACCACACACACACACACACACACACACACACACACGGTGATTTAATCTGGAGGAGTGAATGTATATTTATAATCTGAACATGACTTACAGCTGAAAGGCATATTGACTTAGTCTTATACGCTACAGAAACTGAAACTCAACAGATACTATTCTTGAAGGTAACCATGAAGACCATCATTATTCGGCCTGTGCCTGATTTTAAGATATGAAGATTTATCAAAACTGGGAGACATGATTGGGAAAACCACGCATTCATCAAAAGTGGACATGGGGTTCCAAAGGTTGGGGGAAAAAAAATACTTCACCTGAAATGGCTAACTAAACATTTTCAGGAAATTGACTTTTTTTCCCCCATGACATTGACAAGGCTTCAAGTAACATTCCAGCTGTTGGGGGAATATTTCACTGTTGTCATCACTGTTCACTGCCACCCAAGCTCAGGTGTGGGGCCTCTCCCTTCTACGCCATCTCTGCCCAGTTAGGTGCTAGAGACTCCTCCTGCCTGTTCCAGGAGGTAGACAAGCATCCTGGGGTCTCCAAGAGGAAGCACAAGGGGAGTTGAACCCCAGGGGCAGAAGTGGGTAGTGTCTTTTAAGGCTTTTGATTTAAGGATCGGTGAGGAATGGTGATTTATTTCATTACTATTTGAAAGGCAGAGTTACAGAAACAAAGAGAGAGAGAGAGAAAGAGAGAGAGAGAGAGATTGTATTAGTTGTCTTACTTCCCCAGATGACTTCAATGGCCTAAGTTGGACCATATCAAAACCAGGAGTCCATAATTCCCTCCATGTCTCCCATGGGGAAGGTAAGGACCCAAAACATTTGTGTCATCATCTGCTGCTTTCCTAGATGCATTAGCAGGGAGCTGGATCACAAGTCATAGAATTTCCCAATTGGGTTTGCTGTCATGGATGGGAGAGGAAATGAGCTTGACTTAGAAACTGAGCTCTGAACAATGGGAATAAATGAGTTCCTATTAAATGATACAAAGAAAATAATGGGTGGAGCAGGTTCTAGAAGAGAGCATGAGGAGTTCACTTTTAGATGTGAGGAACTTGAGACATTTAAGGGGAGATTCTGAGTAAGCAGTTGTACATGTAAAAAGACCTGAGTCAGCAACGGACATCAGGGAGCTGCCACCAAAACTCACATTGAAGTTTCATTCCTTGGTACAGCAGTGTTGGGAGGCGGAAGCTGTGGGAAGTGTCTAGAGTCTTCTTGGGTAGAATAAGATCCTCTGTCTAGGAATTCTCCTAGTGGGAACGTGTAAGTATGTTGTTAGAAAACAAAGGTTGCCTCTGATCTCTTATCACTGTGTTTTTCACATGTACCTGCTGGCCCTTGTTTTTTCATCCTGCAAGGAGCAGAATAGGACTCTCAGGGGAAGTAATGGAGATGAAGCTGTGACAATCATGGACCATCCTCCAAGTGTTCACCAGGTAAGCTTCTTGCATCATAAGCTACCAGTCTCCAGTATTCTGTTAGAGCAACACAAAACGGACTTAGGAGGGAGATATCCATTTGTGCTTCTTTTCAAAAAAATATATTTATTTTTTATTGGAAAGTCAGATATATAGAGAGGAGGAGAGACAGAGAGGAAGATCTTACATCTGATGATTCACTCCCCAAGTGGTTGCAACAGCCACAGCTGTGCCAATCCAAGGCCAGGAGCCTAGAGTTTCGTCCAGGTCTCCCACTTGGGTGTAGGGTCCCACTGCTTTCCCAGGCTGCAGGCAGGGAGCTCCACTGCTTTCCCAGGCCATCCTCCACTGCTTTCCCAGGCTGCAGGCAGGGAGCTGGATAGGAAGTGGGGCTGCCAGTATTAGAACCAGTGCCCATATGGGATCCTGGCACATTGAAGGCGAGGACTTTAGCCACTAGGCCACTGTGCCAAACCCTATCCATTTGTATTTCAAACCACAAGCCTACTGTAAAATCTGACAGTATTTGTTCAAAACTTTCTACTTTTCCATTCTTACTTTCTTCTTCCATATATTGGAGTAAGTGGTGAGGTGAATAATTAGCCTTACAGTTAATAAGCAGGTTGAGATGCTCATCTTCCACATCAAAGTGTGTGGGTCTGATTCCTCGCTTCTGCCCCCCAACTCCAACTCCTGCTTACTGTAAACCCTCAGAGGCAGCAGGCAGTGGCTCAAGCAACTGAGTTCCTATCAGCCATAAGGGAGCTGCAGACTGCCTTCCTAGAGCCCAACTTCAGCCCAGCCCAGTTCTAAATGTTATAGATACTTAAGGTAATAACATGAAATTAATTAATATTTTTGAAAGAACAGAGCTATGGAAGAGTGGGTAATTACCAGCTGAGATACCCATTCCCATATTGGAGTATCTGAACTCAAACCCAGCTCTTACTGCCACTTCTAGCTTCTTGCTTATCCAGACCCTGAGAAACAGGATGGTCTGAGGAATTTCTGCCACTTGTATGGGAGAATAGTTTGAGTTATCAATTCTCAGCTTAGTCCCAGCCCAGCCTTAGTTGTCACGAATATATGGAAAAGGACTCTTTTATGCAGGAGGGAGGCTTTTTGTCTCTCAGAAAAACACCAGGCACAAAGAAAAGAGTTGTGTGAGGTTTTTCTTAAAGATGGTGTTTATAAGTGATAAGAATTTTGTTTATTGTTCTTGGCCCTACTCACTGCCTAGTTTAGAGCCAGCCAAATCCTTTGCCAAATCCACAGCTGGAGTGTGCTCAGCTCCTGGCCCCCACCGTCCAACTGTCACTTAACGCAGCTTCACTGTGCAGAAGCGGTAGTTCGTCTCTTGGATACTCTGTATACTGTGATCCTCTTAAATAATCAGGTACTTAAAACATTCAGCAGCCACTTCCCATCACCCTTCTTCTTGACCGTATTTAGAGTACACTCACTCATTACAACCAAGCCATCCAACCCTTCTATCTTGGACCATGATACTGTAAAATTCATGACGATCAGAGGTTGATTCTGGTTCATGGGTGATGGGAAATTTATGGCACATCCTCAGCTTGGCTTCCAGGCTGGGCTTCTTGCTGCTTTGGGTCCTAGCAGAAAGCAGAAAGCAAACAGGAGTCTGCAGAAGAGAAGCAAGGAAGCCCAACCCTAAAGCATTCAGCCACTCTTGAGGACTTCAGTACCGTGACACAGACACCTGCCACAAGGCCCCATCTCCCAAGGGAAATACTGTGAAAAACTGTGCTTCCAGACACCCTGACATCGCGATACTTTCCTTCTATCCTGTGTACCACCCCCCACCAGCCCCAAGAGCTATTTCTTTAAAAACTATCAAAAACAAAAGCTGTACAGGCAATGCATTCATCCACAGACTCAGAGCGTGGATGGGATATGAAATGTTCTTCTTCTAGCATTGTTTCTGTGGGAATGGGACTCATAAGGAAGTGAAGTTTGAGTTAACCAGGAGGGAAGACATACCCCATAAGGCACCATCAGCTTTGCACCATATCCTGGCATCAGGGAGTTTTAATCCTACTTTGTCTTCCAAAACACTTCAGTGGGAATCTGAACCAGACCCCTAAAGTGCTGCTACTCCAATGACAATTCAAGGCATTAAGGCATTTCTACACAAAACAAAGTCATATAGCATATAGTTCGTGTTAACACTGTAAATTTCTAAACTCTCTACACCCCGACCAGCCTGCTAAAATCAACAGAGAGATTCCAAACAGTTGATAGTAAGTTTCCCTTCTCCCATCCCTGAACATTTTATAAACTATCTCATTTATCTCTCCAGCTACAAATAACAGGCGATTTACTCTTGGGATTTAGCTCACCATGGGGGCAAGTCCATATACATTTTCCCCTACAAGGTATAAATTACATAACCAGAAAGAAGAGCACTTCTCCAATCTCTAAATACACACACATAAATATCCAATGAAAGCCAGCTCAGAGTGGAACGTACAAGTAGTAACACATATTCAGGTGGTGCTCCCAAAGCCCCCTCCAATGACCTCCCCGCTCCCCCTTGGTAATCCACACATTTATAGACCCTATTCAAGAAGCCTTCAAAGAATTTGTGGAAACATGTTTCGAAAAGCATACATACATTTTGGGAAAATGGTTACATTTACACCGTTTGCACCAAAAGTAACTCATTTTTTTTTTATTCCATTGTTTTCAAAGAGAAGCATTCTCATATGCCACCCCTGCTTTCAGATACCCTTGACACTCACGCTTTTTATTCGTTCCAAAACAGGGGAAACCGGAATGCTTCTCCAGCCTTAAGCTTGGGCTGTGGCTATCAGCAGCAAAACGAGAAAGGAGTCATCTTAACACTTATGATGGCTGGACTTCTCATACAGTGCGATGTCCTCTGTGGGATGTAGACTGAGCCCCAAAGTCCAGGAGTGATTGAGGTGTGAACTCAGAGACTGGCCAGAGGTGCTCTGAAATCGTTCTTGGGAGGCTAGAGGGCTGCCAAGGGCAGGAGTCACCATTCTGTAGGATTTATAGTTGAGGGAGGTTACCATAAAGCAAAGCAAGAGTGAGGTCACAGCCGCACAGAGGGTCAGGGAGCAAAACTCCGAACACAGATGGGAATTGTTCTTTTAGCTGCCAGAGGTTTACTTCTCTTGAAGTCTGTCTCTTGCTCTTATTAAGTGTTGCATCACACCTCGTAGCAGTCTCTAATGACGCCTTGCACAAGGAGTCTTCCACAAACGTCTGTTGAGTTTTCATAGAACGAATGTGTAACATTCCAGGTTAACAAACAGGGGCAGGCATTCGGAGCCACAGCAAAGATGCTGCTTCAGACTCCCACCTTCAGCCTCCTGCTAGTGTGTATTCATGGAGACAGCAGGTGGTGGCTCAAATACTTGGGTCCTTGACACCCACGTGGGAGACTTGGTTGAGTCCCAGGCTCCCAACTTTGACTTGGAACAGCTATTGCAGGCATTTGAGAAATGAACTAGTGAATAAAAAATCTCTCTCGCTCGCTCGCTCTCGCTCTCACTCTCGCTCTTTCTCCTTTTCAAGTAAATAATTTGGAAAAAAATAGACTAGCACACAAGTGCACACACATGTGTGGTTAAATTTTCTTCAACAAATTCCTCAAACTTGAGAAGAAAAAGAGATTCGGAACAGGTTTGGTGCCGCAGAAATAGGAGAAGACCCAGACTAAGGAGTGCTCTATAGGGCATTATTGACCTGGGTGATTTCACATAGAGAAAGAGAAGGAAAATTACTTCAGAATATGAAAGAAGAGACCCAGGAATCAGAAGAAACAGAAAAGAGATTTTATAGGAATAAGGACCGTGTTCAAGACGAAGAGATTGTAAGAAAAGAAAGTTCAAAAAGATCCTAGAGATTTTGAAAGTTCCAAGTCCTAGCAGGATTTGAAAGTTCCAAGTCCTAGTGAGGGCGAAGCACTCACACTCGCTGTAGTGTTTACAGGTTAAGGATCCTGTAGCACCTGCCAACATGCCTAAAGCAGTCGCTGCAAGAGCTTTCCAGGAGGGAGCTGACGCAGACAGAGGTCTGTGGGATAGGGAAGGTCCAAACCCTCTGTGGTCAAACTTCCAGGACAGTCAGGTGGATTGTGGGAGATGGTGGGAGAGGAAGATAACTAATCACCTGTTATTAGCTTAAAGTATTTTACTGTTGTTAGTTTGCAGTACTACACTGTTGTTCACTTAGAATACTATAAGTTGCCCAAACCCAAAAGCAATTCAAGATTTCCCAGTTCATAGCACTTGCATTTTAAAGACAGTCCTTCAGGTTTGAGGATCAAGCATAAAAATCTACTCTCTCTCTCAGACTTCATGATAAGAAGCTTGGTCACTACCTCCATCCTGTGAAGAGAGGAGAAGAGGCACTTTGAAACAGCAACAACAAAATTGTGATGAAAATAACAATTCTACAAAAGAATCGTAAAGGTGAGATATATTAGTAACTCAAGCCTTATTGCAAACTGTGCCTGGAAAAACAGCTGTTTTCTTTTTTAAAATGATTTATTTATTTTTATTGCAAAGTCAGATATACAGAGAGGAGAGACAGAGAGGAAGATCTGCCATCTGCTGATTCACTTCCCAAGTGGCTGCAATGACTGGAGCTGTGCCAATCCGAAGCCAGGAGCTTCTTCTGGGTCTCTCACATGGGTGTGCAGGGTCCCAAGGCTTTGGGCCATCTTTAACTGCTTTCCCAGGCCACATTGATATTTTCAACAAAGTTCACAAGAAGCTTCCAAGTGCATTACCATCATCTCTGATTTTCTGATGAATAAGCTATACCCAAGAAGTTGTGAATAACTGATCCAGGATGACCCATCTAGCAAGACACCAAAGTGCAAGGCCTGGCTGGTCTTAAACGTGTGCTCTGTCCACTGCTGTACTTTTGGTGAAATGAACGAGGGACAGAATTACAGGGTGCATCGGGGCACTGTGAATGCAGGATGACAGGAGCAAGCAGCAGCCTTGTGCGGGAAAACACCCAGGTTCTTATTCACTTGGGCTGGAGAATCCCAGCTGGAACCTCCCTGGTGCAGAGAAAAGAATAGAATGATGCAAAGATGCTTGCTGGACACCAGGAGCTGCACCTCTGAACGTCCCCTGTGGGGACAGAGCCCTGAGATTCTGACCTTGAGTCATCCACCTTGCCTTCCACAGAACGCGCTTTGGAGCACACACTTTTTAATGGATTCCAAAGGAAAAATCCTTGTCCCTTTGGATGAAAAACTTCTTGTTTTCATGTCAGAGATGCACTATTCAGTGAAGGAAATGTCCAAATATGGTTCTCATTCCCCCATTCCATAACTCTCAGAAAACACATGGGAGGGATATGTCGATTTCCTGAGCATGCGCACTCACGTACACACGGGTAAATTTCCAGAATAATTTGATGATGACATTTGGAATTGATCTCATACACATTAAACCCCCTGAAAGAGGCTTGATGAGAGCTTTAAATAGGAAACTCCATTGCCAACAAAGGTCAAATACACCCTCTGGTGGTAACATGGCAGATTTTCTTCCCAGATGATTCCCATCGCAGGACACGGTAATTTTAAGAATAGATGAGTACTTGCGGAGACACAATGCAACCTACAGCTGCACATGTGCCCTAACGTCAAAGCCACTTTTTAAAAAGATCAATTACACTGTTCCAAGCTCCCAGAGCCTCCAGTGGTCAGAAATGTCAAGCCCCAGCAGCCTTGCCTGGGTTTACCCAGGAAACCCAAGAAAGGAGAAGTGAGTTCATAGTGACTGACAGTCTCTTACATGACTGGGAGACGCTCCAGCGGCAACATGACGATCTTGGGAAAATTCACTCAAGTCACCCATTGTGAGACTGCAGGGGAAAACAGAGGGGAGGAGAGAGAAATTGTGGGATGGGGAAGGGAAACCCAAGTGCCAACTACACTATAGCAAAAAAAAAAAAATTTTGAAAGAAGAAAGAACCAAAGGCTCTGTTGGGCTGAGACAACAAACACACTTTTCGGGAAACTGATACAGCAGATTTCCAAAACTCTTACGTGGAGGGGAAGTCAAACCTGAAAAAAATAACAAGACAGCCAGAGGTTGACCTAATCCCATAACCGAGTGAACTGCCATAGCTGAGGACCTGGTGAGCTACCCAACATGAGGGAATTGCCTTTCTGTTATTTGGTTTTCTATCTAACGCTTTCTCTCTGATGCTTTCATCTGTCACCCAGCCAACCTGGCAACATATTTTGAGACTCTGCTAGGCTATCCTAGGAATTCCTGATAGGGTGATGAGGCCAGTGTTGTGGCATAGCAAGTAAAGCCACCACCTGCAGAGCAGGTATCCCATGTAGGTGCTGGTTCGAATCCCAACAGCTCCGTTTACAATCCAGCTCCCTACTGATGTGCCTGGGATGGCCCACGTGCTTGGGCTCTGGAACCCATGTGGAAGAGACCTAGAGAGGAGGCCTGTTTCCTGGCTTTGGCCTCACCCAGATCTCTCTGTTTCTCTTTCCTCTCTCTCTACCTCTGCCTTTTGAATAAATAAATAAGTCTTCTTTTAAAAAATGAAGTGGCAATGACCCAGACCACGATGGATGAGACCCTTGGCCCTGTGGTGTTCACATCCCACCTGGTACACAATCACACACCCTGCTTAGACAGTGGTGGCTCTGTCTGCTTCTCTCGCCTGGTAGCATCACAGCCGTCCTTGTGTGACCCCATTCTGCAATGACTGCACAGCTGTGAAATCGCCCAACAGAACACTTCTTCGGTGGCATCCTTGGAATTCCAGTCTTCAAGACTGTATTAACGTTTTGTCACTGTTCAATGACTTGGAATTTTAAAATAAACCCATTTGTAGTACAGAGTTCTTAAGGTCAGAAATCTGGGCAGATTGACCAGGGTCCCTTGCTTAAGGCGAAAAGTAAGGTGTCGGTTGGTTCCACTCTGATCTGGAGGCTGTAGTTTGTACATGTTCCCCAAAAGTCCAATCTCCCCCTCCCTCCCCCTCTAAATTCAGATGTGAATGGGATTTGCATGTGGGCTTTGGGAAGGTGATTAGAGCAAGATGAAGTCACAGGAGGAGCCTCCCATGATGAACAAGGGGAATACATCTCTATTATACCACGCAACACCCCTCTGTCATGTCATGCTGCAGCAAGAGTCCCCCATAGCAGACAGTTTTGTGGGTTAAGCCAGTGACTGTGATGCCAGCATCCTGTAGGAATATTGGCTCAAGTCCCACCTGCTCCACTTTCTCTCCTCTGTGAGTGCATCTGGGAAAGCAGCAGAAGATGGTCCAAGTACTTCGGCTCCTGCTACCCACATGGGAGACCTGGATGGATTTCCTAATTCCTGGTTTTAGCCTGGACCGGTCCAGTCTTGGCTGGCATGGTCATTTGGCTAATGAATCAGCAATTGCAAGATCTCTGTGTGTCTCTTTCTGGTTCTGCCTCTCTCTGTTGCTCTGCCTTTCAAGTGAACAAAATAAGTCTTGTGAAAATATAAAGAAGTCCCTACCAGATGCCAAACAGATGCTGGGACCCACCTGTAGCACTTTTCCAGCCTCCAGAACAGGGGTCAAATAACTTTATATTCTTTACAAATTGCTCAATTTCAAATACTTGGTTATAATGACAGAACAGATCAAGATCACCCTGTTCTTTGACACTGTTGGTAACATTTAGCATCTTACGGTTGTAGTAATGAAGTCCCCTGTGTCTACTGTCCTTTTCTAACTTCAAGCCAGCGACAGCACAAGAAATCTTTTTTTCATACTTTAAATCCTTCTAACATCCTCTACTAGATCAGCCCCCAAAAATCTCTGCTTTCACATGACTCTTGAATTACATTAGGCCCACTCAGATAACCTCCATTTTGCCATTATAGCATAATAAAGTTAGGACCAGCACTGTGGTACAGCAGGTTAGGCCACCACCTACAAGGCCGGCAACCCTGTGGGTGCCAGTTCATGCCATGGCTACTATATTTCCAATCCAGTTTCCAGCTAAAGGCTTGGGGAAAAGCAGATGATGACCCAGATATTTGGGCTTCTCTTACTCATATGGGAGGCATGGGTATAGTCCTGGTCCTTGGGGCTCTTGCAACTTTCTGTGGAATGAACAAGCAGATAGAACATTTTCTCTCTCTCTCTCTCTCTCTCTCTCTCTCTCTCTCTCTCTCTCTCTCTCTCTCTCTCTTTCTCCCCCTCTCTCTCTCCTTCTCTCCTTCTTTTCTTCTCTCCCACTTTCTTTCTCTCGATAACTCTAACTTCAAACAAAACTTTTTTAAAGAACTGAAATCCTCTTCAGCCTGAAGCCTGAAGGTGACGGCATCCCACAGTCTCGCCTGGCCAAGGAAAACTAATATAGGGATTCTCCCAGCCTGCTGGTTTGCTCCTGAAAGATTCCGAGATCATTCAAAGACCTATTCCCAGAATCTTTGCAAGCATCTCAGTAACCAGTAGAACAAGACAAAGAATTAACTCTGCAAGAGGACATGTTTTGGAAAGGAAGCCAGGAAGAGAAGTCAGTCAACGACCTCATTCACAACAGACTCAAAGCAACTAATAGGAGAGAATGTTGGGAGGATTTTATGTTCAAGGATTATTAAGAAAATGATATTTAAGTTTTGAAAACCACAGTCAGTCATAAAAAGGAACAGGCATTCCTTCACTATATAAAGTCTCACCTATTTGTATGATACAAAATGCCCTGTATGTTAACTACACACACAATACACACACACACGTATAAAGGAGAACATTCTATATCCTGAAATCATTCCAATAAATAGAGGTGTTATGTGTTCTGTCCTATTGAACTCAGTTGAGCCTAGGGCCTTTGTTAAAACACTAGCTTTCTAATTACCATCATAGTCTATTTTGTGGCTTTTTAAAAAATTTTTTTAACTATCTTTGGGTCTGTTTCAGAAGTGAGTGTTTTAAAGGAGACTTTCTGTGTCCCCCAGATTTGAATGCATCACCATATTGTTACACATCATAATCTCCATTATGTCTCCTAATCTCTTCCATATTTATAGCTCCTTTCTTGTTACTAACATGGTCTGATGTAGATGGCTGGCTTTTGATTTCAACAGAATCAGCAGGGAAATATCTGTTTTATGAGTTCTTTTCAAGTACCAACTTTTGGTTTCATTTATCTTTTCAACTCTTCCTTTGTTTTCCATGGAATCAATACAAGCCTTTTATCTTCATTCGTAATCACTTTTTTTTTTTGCTTCGCTTCCCTTACTTTATCTTTCTTTTCTAATCTGTAACATTATATACTAATTTGCTTCCTTTTCTGGTCTCTTTTTGAAATTGAAAATGTTCTGTAGGCGGCTGCACGATTTCCTTATACTCTAGTTGGGTTCCCTAGGCTTCAGCAATGATCTAGTTCATCTTTGATGATATTTGAGAAAAATCTACTTTTTGTGGTATGATTTGGATGAGGGCATGGTTATAAGAGTGTATATACAATGTACATACAAAGTCATGTTTCAAGCCACCATTCACCTTTGATTCGTACTTTTCCTGGGTGTCGATGAAACGCTGAAATCTGTGAACTTTCCACTTTGTAAAAGTTGCTAAAGTTTTCTTTTGGCCAAGTACATCATTGGGTTTTTATAAGTGTTCTTCAGGTGTAAAAAAACAGAGTAATGCTTTGTCCTCACAGATCATGTTCTCTCTTTCCATGTGCGTGTGTGTGTGTGTGTGTGTGTGTGTGTGTGTACTGGAGACCTAGTGAACTCCAACTGTGTCTCCATATGGGATGCTGCTATTGCACCGGCAGCTTAGCTCACTATCCCACAATGCCAGTCCCTATTCTCTCTCTCTCTCTCTCTCTCTGTCTCTCTCTCTCTCTTTCCCTGTATTTTTAGATATTCAGACACCATAATATTTAACAACCACTGCTAGTGTGATTTGCTCTTTATCTGTACAGAAACCAAGTCAGACTTATCCTATGTACAGTAATCAACTTCATTAACTGCACATCAACTAAACACATCCAATAAAAGCACTAGAAGCCAAGAGAATAGAGTTCTAGAAATCCTTCAGAGCAAAGCTGTGCAAATCTGAAACTATAAACACATCTTTGACAACATAAAGTTTTAATCATGTATAGGACAGAAACACTACACACACAGTTGAAAGGTAGAGGTTCCTGGGAGAACCACTTGGGCTGTGCCTCCTGCCCCATTCCAGGCTTTCCCTTGAATTGCTGAACTATCTCCAAGTTCTTTGAAGCTAGTAGGCCTCCAGTAGACAGCAGTTTTCTGCATTCTGATCGGTAGCAGCTTCAATTCACATATAGAGTCCCTGTCTGACATTTAAACTGGGATCAGCTTCTGCCACAGCCCTTTGGGGAAGTGGGAGGGGGCTTCCCGGTTACTGAATGTCTAGGCTGGACAAAAGCACGTTCTTCAAGGATGAGGATCCTGCACCCCATCTCCTGCAGGTCCTTCCATGCTCCCTGTGTTTGAGTTCCCATTGCTCTTCCAGCTCAGCCTCCTGCCAGTGTACACCCTGGGAGACAGTAGATGATGACTTAAGTCCATCCCTAGGCACCTGGGAGATTTGGATGGACTTCCAAGCCCCTGGCTTCACTTCAGCCTGGCCCCTTCCTGTCCTGAATGTTGTAGACATTGAGCAATGAACCAGCATATGGAAGATCCATCGTGTGTGTGTGTGTGTGTGTGTGTACCTGGGTTCTCTGCTCCCAATTCCAGCTTCTTGCGAATGTGCACCCTAAAACGCAACAAATGACAATTCAAATACTGGTGTCACATTCACAGGCTTGGAGACCTGGGTTGAGATGTGGACTATTGACTTCAACCTGCTGCTGCTCCAGCTTCTGCAGGCATCTGAGGAGTGAGCCAGCAGATGGAAAATCTCTATGTCTGCCTTTCAAATTTACAGAACTAAAATTAAAGTATATTCAGCTGGGAAAAGGGTCTGTTGAACTCAGACCTCACATTTAATACACTGTTAATCAAAGGGCCACACAAGATGCCATATTTTCTTTGTCTGTCAGGAAGACTGCAACCACTGGGATCAAATGAATGCTCCCTCTGTTTAGGGATTTAAAAAATGGATTCACGGGTAGGAACTTTAGTAAAGAATGTTAAGCCCTTACCTCTCATGCTGGCATCCCATACAAATGTCAGTTCAAGTCCCAGTTGCTTCACTTCTGATTGAACTTTCTGTAACTGTGCCTGAGGGAATAGGGGAGATGGCCCATGGAACCCTGAACCCTTGTTGAAGACCAGAAGTTTCTGGCAGCAGACTGGCCCAGCTCCAGCCATCGTGGCCTTTTGGGAGAGTAAGCAAATAGACTGAAGACCTCTCTCATTCTTCCTCTAACGCTGCCTTTGAAGTAAGTAATTAAATTATTTTTTTAAAAGATGGGCTGAACCTTTCCATTGTACTGTTTGTCCACATATCCCAACAGCTAAAAACGGATATTCATTCCCCTTGACTGATTTGTGAAGAAATGGGTAATTCTATGCAATGTGCAGCAACATTTAAAATCTAGAGAAAATGCAGTTTCCGGTTAAAATAAAACTGAATGACCCCAAGAACAGACAGACAATAAACTAGATTCAGATAATTCTACAGATCCATTCAGATATCCTTAACGAATAAGCAATGACTCTGAATATTTGAACAACTCAAGACAGGAAAAGAAAGGAAGCCGGCCCAAGGATTTCATGGATATCAGCAAGAGTGAGTGAAGGCCCTGCAATGGTAAGGAACGGGGTCTTCATCTCCATATGTAGGGGGCTCCTCCATGGGCTCTAGTGCTGCAACTCCATCCCAAAGCAGACCGCTTTCTCCATTCCCAGAGTCCAGCCTTTGGAAAACCAAGGTCTGGAAATGACCTTTGCTGCTTATCCAGCAGTAAGATGGAGGACGGGGGCAAGAACGCAACTCAAATTTTCTTGCTTTATTCTCCTATTACATAAACATACATCTTAATAGAGTATTCACAACAGGGTCCTGCACAGTAGCCTAGTGGTTGAAGTCCTCACCTAGCATGTGTCAGGATCCCATATGGGTGCCAGTTTGTATCCCGGCTGTTCCACTTCCATCCAACTCCCTGTTTGTGGCCTGCGAAAGAGATTGAGGACGGCCCAAGACCTTGGGACCCTGAACCCATGTGGGAGACCCAGAAAAGGCTTCTGGCTCCTGGCTTCAGTTTGGCTCAACTCCAGCCTTTGCAGCAGACAGAAGATCTTCTCTGTATATCTGACTTTCCAATAAAAATAAATAAATCTTATAAAGAAAAAGAATGTTCACAACAAATACTTCTAGAAGGCATCTTCAGCAACTTCTTACATGCTTAACAACTTTTTTCTTTACCATCTTCTATACTGTTCGAAACCCTGAATAATAATGAAATTCATTTATAATCATAACTGAATTAATCAAATTAATGATTGTTAGGTAAGTTTTACAGTTTTCTTCAATCATATAAAGGCGTTCATACGATGGACTTTAAAAAGCACACGAGGAGCCGTGTGGCACTGCTGCTACAGCCACCTTCTGTGACATCATCATTCTATGTGGGCAGCAGTTTGTGACCCAGCTGTTCCATCTCCCATCCAGCTACTTTCTAATGGCCTTGGAAAAGCAGTGGACGACGGCTCAAGTGCTTGGGCCCCTGCACCCACGTGGGCACTCCAAAACTCCTAGCTCCTGATTTCAGATTCGATCAGCCCTAGCCATCACAGCCATCTGGGGAAAGAAAGACTGGATGGAAGATTCTCTCTCTCTCTCTCGCTCACTAATGGGTGGAATATATCTCTCTGTGTATATCTCTCTGTACATCTCTCCCTCTGTCCTTGTAACTGTCTAAAATAAATTTTAAAACATGTAAGAAAGTACTTGGGAAAACAGAGTTGAAAGATAAATGTATTCTTGTGCCAAAAAAAAATTAGAACCATGTGTATTTTTTTCATAATGTGATTTTTCCATGAGCTTTTTGAATTTCCCTCGTAGCTATTGGTATATTCAGTTGATTAAGTCTGTTTTTCCATTTTACCTTTCAGCAGGGTGTGGATGGTACACCGTTAAAGGATTGAACTCAGTGTGTTTCTGTGCAACTGACTTCCCAGAGGGAACATGACATCATGGAGTTATTATAGTTACATGGCTACCTTGAGTGCCTTTAAGAATGGCATCCCATAAGGGCAATGGTTGAGTTCTTGTTGCTCCACTTCTAATCCAGGTCCTGCTAATACACCTGGGAAAACAGCAGAGGATGGCCCAAGTGCTGGAGACCTTGAATCCACATGGGAGACCTAGAAGAACCTCTCCTAGCTTCTGGCTCTGGGCCAGCCCAACCTTGGCCTTGGAGGCCATTTAGGGAATGAATCATAGGATGAACTCTAACTCTCTCTGTCTCTCTCTCTCTGTGTTTCTCTCATCAGCAGTTCTCTGGTCTATGTGTGATGAGTATCTCCTCCTGAGAGGTTGCCACTTTCACCGGAATGGTCATTCACTCTCTCTTTCAGATAAATCCTGCTCTCACCTGTGTGCTGTGTTGATACCTCTGAATTCCCAGCTCTGTGGGAGCAAGCACTTGGAACAAACATTGAGATATGTATGCCCACAACAATTATCAGAGCTCCTGAAAGAAACAGAACCTTATCTCTTCTAGGTGTAGCATTTTATCATATTGACTCTACTGCCAGTGTAGATTTTGTGAGGATTTTGTTTTAACGTCCATTTATAAATAACCTTGGTAAATAGCTGTGCACCCATTTTTAATGGGCTTCATTTGTCAGGTTTTCTTTGTTCTGGTCAGACTGAGAAGTTTTCTGTTATTTTCTGTACTTTTAAGTGCTCAGTGGGTAGAAAAGCTTCCAAAAGAATGATTAATCGCAAGTGAAATCATCCTGTCATTGTTTTCTTCAACACAATTTGTTTGTTCAGAGGATTCATTCTATTTGATTATAAAATTAACCTACAATATTCATATAAGGGCCTTGTGTCACAACGCAGCAGGGTAACCCTCTGCCTGTGATGCCAGCATCCCATACGAGCGCCAGTTCAAGTCCCAGCTGCTCCACTTCCAGTCTAGTTCCCTGCTAACAGGCCTGAGAAAGCAGCAGCTGATGGCTCAAGTGCTTGAGCCCACACCTCCAGAGGGCTTTTTGCCTGGCCCAGACTTGGCTGGCCATTCCAATCTTCTCAAGAGTGATCCAGCAAATGGAAAATTTCTTTTGTTCTCTGTCCTTTCCTCTCAGACACTCCACCTTATGAATAAATTAAGAAATAAATCTTTTTTTTAATTATGCTTGTGACATTTTCTCAGTTCTTTTAGAAAGCCTTTCTAACACCGAAACACTTAATAACATGGAAAGCAGTCAAGGTCAGACAGGTTTACTGAACACAGTCCCAGTGCCTCCTGGGGAACTGATTTTGCAGAGATTTCATAGACAATGGCAGCGATTTGGAGCAATGCTGCTGGATGTGCTGCCATCACTGCTGGATAACGCACTGTATTATCAAGGGTCGCTCAATCAAAGTGAAATGATGGATTTTTCAAAAAGGCAATGAGAACAGACTTCTCCAACTTGGGTTACTCTCAAACAAACCAGCACTATTTCCAGTATAGCAAGTCCCTCTGGCTTCTTCCTACCCAACAATGCAAGTTAATACACCACCCGTGACACCCACATGGGTGCAGGTTCAAGACCCCACTGCTCCATTTCCAGTCTAGCTCCTTATTGATATACAACTGAAGATGGGCCAAAAGCTTGAGTCCCTGTACCCTCATAGAATTCCTGGCTCTTGGCTCCTGGCTTCTGGCTTCTGGCCTCATGGGTGGAGACCTTGGTGGAATTCCTGGTTCCTAGCTTGGCCCTGACATTGGCTGTTTGGGGAATGAACCAGTAGATGGGAGATTCATTCTCTCTCTCTCTCTCTCTCTCTCTCTCTCTCTGCCTTTCAAATAAAAAATAGACAAATTTCTGAAAAAGTGAATACTGCCATATTCCACTGGACCTCATCGTATGGCTCGATGACATTCCCCCACTAAACACAGCCAGTGTTTCTTCATTTCCTCTCCCTCCTGCACGATGGTGAAGGTCATCACAGCTGAGGCACAAGCCCTGACATTGTATTCTTAGGAACAAGACATCCAAGAAAAAGTGATCCTCTTGCAAATGCCCCACTACACAGGCAGCTCCTACAGATTCCATTTCATTTTCAAAATCATAAAGAGAATTTTGCATATCCTCAAGGACCCTTTAGTGATCACAGTGATCTTGACTCACAGGTAGACTACCCAGGAGGGCTGTCTAATAGCTGACCACTACTGTATGCCCTCTCCTCACTCAAATGTGAAGCCCAGAGCTGTAAAGTTCCAGTTGGAAGCCAGGCTCACGCTGCTTCTCTCATTCCTGGGCTTGCTCCCCCATCTCTAAAGCTCATTCTGCAGTAACCCCCTTCCTATGTTACACGCAGAACTAGGTATGTGCAACAATATGCGGAATTGCACATGTTTAGAACATCAGCTTGGCTGTGAGCTGTGCAAAAGCAGAAAGGATGCATCTCCGATACATCTATTTGTACCCAATTTCCATCACACCAGGCCAGTTGTTACCATTTCCTGGCCATGTCTACCCCCCTGTGGACTCAGTCTGGAACTGCACACATTGCATCCAAGAATTACCTCCTTGGTTTAAGGATCTTTTCACAAGCAGATTTTCATTCAGGTGCTATTCCACATCAGGTGCTGGAGCCAGATGGGCCCGGCTGGGCGGTGTTACCACTGAGATCTAACAGAATCACAGAAAAGGCAGGAGGGAGAAACGCTGCTGAAAACCACAGCTGGCATTAACTTTGACAGTGGGAAATAGAGGGAGGGTCTTCAGAAAGGCAAACTGAGAAGCACCCTACAAACATACTCTTGACCAACTAGTGCTGTTTTCAGTCTACTTTAGAGGAGTAATATCCCACCACATATCTCCAAGTTCCTCCCTTGAAATGCCTTTTGGAGTTCATGACTCTCAAACACACATCATCATCTCCCTGAATCCAATTTTTCACAACACAACCAACGTTCCTGATTGCTAATAGGTTTTAAAAAAAGGTATATATTTATCAGAGATACACACAGGATTACCTTGTGGCCTACACTGGCTCTAGCACTTTCTGGAAGTACAGGACATTTAATTTGTAAATGTGAAAGTGCAGACAGTGGAAATACGCTTTAGATGAATAGCCTTACCTCCTTTGTAAGTTGCAAACTAGCAGTTACGAAATTTGAACATTGAGTTAGAAGGATGGCATGTTTGAACAGATTTAAAAGCATCCCCCAAATGGATCCAGTTCAGTCACTTTTGTTCATGCATACTTGTTCATGTGCTAGTTGGAAATGGCTGGCCTTCAGTCCACAGGAATAGCTACAATAACTCATCCTTGAGGACATTTTTTTTCTGAAAGTATTAAAATACCTGCAAAAACATAATTTATTGATGCCACCATTGCGGCAGAGTGAGTTAAGCTACTGTGATGCCAACATCCCATATGGTCATTGGTTAAAGACCTCACTGCTATGCTTCCTATCAAGCTCCCTAATGTACCTGGGAAAGCAGTGAAAGATGGGACAAATGTTTGGGCCCCTACACTTGCGTGGGAGACCAGAAGAAGAAGAAGATCTGGGCTCCAGGCTTCAGCCTGGCACAGCCATTGCAGCCATTACAGCCATTTGGAGAGTGAACCAGTAGTTGGAAGATCTCTATCTCTTTCTCTCTCTTCCTATCAATAACCATGACTTTCAAATATTTTTCAAAAATATTTTTTTTTTTTGTTAATTAAAAAATATAAGTGCAGAGGCAGGACTTTCTTAAAGCCTCCATGTTTCTATTTTCCATCCCAGACAACCCTCTTAGTGAATCAGCTTGACTTGTACACACACTGGTGTCCTGCCACAAACAAGGGCCTTTTCGTGGACGCATCTCCTTTGTTGGAAGAGCACGCCTTTCCCAGGAGACCCCACCAGCTTTCATCCCCAGTCCACTAGCTAAGATTGGTCACATTCTCTTTCTTAGCTTCAAGAGAAGCTGGGAAAGTCCTCGGCAGGTGACATGTGCAGCTCTACAGAGGCAAGTGGGTCCCACCCACAGTAATCAGGATGGATTGTTGCATGAACTCAAGAGAGCACAGGTTCAGTTATCAGCCCATGTTAATTATGTTATACAATTCAACTAATCAGTTGAAGCCTGCTTCTTTTCTTTTTCTTAACCCCAGTGATAAACATCACACTTTGAACCTTTCCCCATAAGCATTAATCTCATCCTATTGAACATCCTTCACTTACATACAAGGACACCTGCACATAAATATACATGCTTACATATATGTACACACACATATATCTACATTCTCAATATTTATTCAGTTAATGATACATGTTAGGCTTATTATGAATCCAATTTTGCTAGATATTTAAACTAAGACAGTACAGCATTCTTAATCTCTATGACAATATATTCCACGACCTGTGATGGATTTCTGAATACAAGTCCAGAGGCAGGACTTTTGAGTGCTTTCAAAGTTTATTAACAATAAGTTTTTAAAATGTTAGTTTATTTGGGCAGGCAGAACGTTTTGAAATCCATTCATACTTTTTCATGAACTGATTGGAGATTCCTTGTATCCATGGCTAAACTGGAACCTGGGGTGTTGGGCTAAAGAAAATGCTAGGGATGAAGACTGGCCAACTGGAGTGGTTGGACCAGAAAAGTATCAAGACAGGGGAGGGGCAGCAAGAGATGAGACCGGGAGAATCTGAGAGTGAGCCTTCAGGCCCAGAAACCTCAGCTAATGGTAGAACCAACTCCATCAGCAAAAGGTCCCCAGAGCAGATTCCCCTGAACAAAATGGAGGAATCAAAACATTAACCAAGAAAAGATGGAAGATGAAGTAGATCAATCAACCACCTCAGCTATATGCTTGCAGCGAAAAACTGGACAAGGGGAAACTCTAAGATGGACTATGTCAATCAGTGGACTCTGCACCAGCCTCATCGTACCTGGAGTGTTGCTGATGATATGTTGGAGCTTCTAATTGATCGAGGTGACGCTCTGCTGGCTCTGCCTTCAAACCTGAGAGGGCCTCCCTAAGAGGCCGTTGAACTTGACTGGACAGTGGGATGCTGGACTCTGTATGGTGTGAGCTTGTAATTAGGGAATCCCAACAGAACCTGAGCTGTGGTTATGCATCAAGGTGAAGGAATTCACCATGGGGGAGGGGTTTGGGGTGAAGGGGGGAGAATCCCAGTACCTACGAAATTGTGTCATGTAATACAATGTAATTAATGAATTAAAAAAAAAAGGTCCCCAGAGCGAAGAATCCGGTTCCCAAGATCACAGAGTTGAAGACAGCAGCATCAGGCCAGAACCAAGGAGCAAAGCAGGCTCTTGGAGCGTGCCAACATCCTGTCTCCACAAGACACAGCAAAGCAGTCGAGACATGGGTGCTAGGAACGGCTCAGCTGCTGGTGGCTGTGTCAGCTTCCGGCAGATTCACTTCGGGGAAGTGATTCAGCTTCTCTGAGTCCCAGTTTCCTTATCTTTACAATGAAACCACTGCTACCCTGTCCTGTGATTGGGTGTGGGATCCTGCGCCCCGTCCTCATTTACACTCGGTGAGCACCTGTTGGCATTTGGTGCCAGCTTGGGGTAGGGGGCGCTGTCGCAGGTGCAGCAGCCGCTTTGGAGGTTGCTGACTTTGGCCAGACCACCACACATGTCCTGCAGTGCGTTCTGCAGCACCACAGCTTCCAGCTGCTGCGTCTGGGATCAGGATCTTTTGGGCTCATTGGCTCCTTCCTAAGATCCTTCAGGATCCTGGGAGAAGGCTCCACTCACACTCGTTAGCATTCTTGGTACCCCCACAGAGCAACTGCTGCTGGTGCTAAAGAAATAAGGTTTTCAGGCTTAACTTCACATGAAAAGGGGGCAGACCAGATCCCTCCCCGCAGGGAATCCCTTAATTGGCAGCGTGGTCCCCCGCCCAGGAGCCCCAGCAGGACCACAGACCATCTGCTACCACCTCCTCCTGGAATTGCTGAGTGGCCGTGTTGCTTACGTGGGTCCGACACCACCTAGTTAGTCTCTGCTAGAAAGTATCTACACCCTCCATGCACTCAGACCTGGAGAGTGCTCCTGCCTTTTTGATGAAGGAATTATGAAGTGTTCCATAGTTATATGCAACTGCTGGTAAACAATACATCAAAAACCTATTTAACTGTGTCTCCCCTCTGGAATGAGATCTGTGTCAACTCTGCGTCTTACAGACTAAAAGCCGAAATGAATGTGCCTTAAAGGAATGAAGCAAGAGAAAAGGGTAACTCTCTAAGCCCTTGCTAAGCAGCTCACAAATTCCAAACTCATAAAGAAAAACATTGGTTCCTTCGACTGCCACCCCCCACCCCCACCAAAAGAAAAAGTGTTTCAAAAATCCCTGTGTGAGAGAAATAAGAGCAAAATCAAAGATGAGCATGAACTCAAACAAAATGAAGATCAGTGCAAGGGAGCCAGATGGCTAATTCCCTCGGCTTCCAAGGCCGGCATACAAACCACAGAAAAAGGTGCACAAGTAACTAGAATCAAGAACAAAGTGCGAGCAGCTGATGTCAAAGAACTACGGTAGACAAAACTCATACGAACGTGGTGGATCTCACTCGCAATTAGGAAAATGTACAGATTGGCATCTTCAAACGCTGCTAATACCCCAGACCCATTAGATTACGAATGAGGGCGTTCTGTCTCACACACATCTGGGGCTGTAAAGTAAGTGCATGCAACTTCTTGCAACGAAGTATGACTCTGTCAGAGATTAAAATGGACACGCCCTCGGTTCAGAATCTTATTGCTGAAAAAAAAAAAAGCCCTTCTAAATATTTGAGTGTGATCAAGCATTAAAAATGCCAGATTCTTCCTGCCACGATTGCTTGTTAAAGCAACTAATGGCACAAGAGATTTCCTGCTTGAAAATAGGATTTTCAAGAAACTAATGGATTTCTAGTAAAATGAAAACCATATTGTGTGTGGGTCTTGTGCTGGAAAGCTCAGAGCATGACACAAACAAAATGAACATTTTGATATTTTAAGAATAGCTGTGTCTTGGTGGTTGATGCTTAGGTGTGGCAGTTGTTAGGACACTGTGTTGGATGTTCATATTCCATATGTGAGTACCTGGGTTTCAGTCATCCCTCTGCTCCTAAGTCACCTGCCCACTCATGTGCTCCCTGGCAGGTGGCAGGTGAGGGCTCAAGTTGTTGGATGCTTGTCACCCAGGTGGGAGACCCATCTTCAGTATGACTTGATTCTGGCTGCTGTGGACATTTGTGAAGTGAACCAGCAAGTGGGCATGTCACTTATTTACCAAGAAAAGAAAAAGAAATTTACACTTAAGATTCTGGGGGAAAAAAAAGAGACCCCTTCAACTCTGTCCTTGATGAATGACACATGACTTTACTCGCAAATGACTTTGCACTCTTGCCCAAGAATCTCCAGCGTTTTCATTCCATAGACTTGTCCCTCTGTCCCTCCTGTTCCCTGCCTCCAAGCACCCTTCCTCCCTCCGTGACAGCCACCAGAAATCTTTCTCTGGTGTGCAAAGTCCACACGCATTTCACTCTTGCGTGGAGAACGTATTGGGCTTGTTAGATTCAGACTACAGTTAAGTTATTACACTGGCAGTGAGGGACAACAGCCCGTGCCACCGCAGAATTCTCCATAGCAGATGGCACAGCGTGGTGCAGAGTGCATGTGAAGAAAACCTCTCTCCATTCCTTCATGAGCTGAGGACTGGTGGAAGCAGATCAAACAGCAAATAGGACGTCCAGGAATCTTGTACATCCTCCCACCTTAGAGGGAGGGAGCCCTGAGTGGTAACATTTGCCAATTGCTTTGGTATCGATGTCAAGCGAATTGAACGTTTGTATTTTTATCAGGATCTTTGCTTCACTCAGAGCACAGCTGTTTCTCGTTTTCATGGCCGCTCACAACCTCTCTCGTTCGGCACCAAAAGCCAAGAGACAGAGAAGACCAACAAAAATATACGCCTTAGTCCTAAGGTGCTTCAAAGGGTTCGTGGGCAATGGAATTAAAAGCAAAGTTCATTTGGGTGCCAAAACATGTTTCTTTGAAAGATGGGGCTGGCATTATTGTGTATTGGATTAGGCCGTTGCCCGTGATGCCAGTATGCCACATCAGATCACTGGTTTGAGTCCCAGCTGTTCCACTTCCAGTTTAACTCCCTGTTAATGTGTCTGGGAAAGCAGTGAAAAATGAGCCAAATTCCTGGGCCCCTGCCACCCATTTGGGAGACCATGATGGAATTCCTGGCTCTTAGTTTAAAGCCTGGACCAGTTGTGACCGTTGTGCCCATTTGGAGATGAAATCAGTAGATGTAAGATCGCTCTTTCTCTCTGCTCCATTGTCACCTTACCTTTCAAATAAATAAATCTTTTTGAAAAAAAATTGAGATATGCATACAGATTTGCAGCATCTCCATCTTCCATGAAATTTTTAGCAGATTCTGTCTATGAACGAATTTCAAACTTTTTTTTTTACAAACTTATATTTTAACTCCTTTTTAGTGTAATCAGGCATACATGTTGAGACAATCCAGGTCTGCTGAAATCTTCGCCACACCTTTGAGTGGGCGGCACAAGCATTGCCCACCCATTTCCTAAGTAGTTAAGAGACCACCAATGGCGAACCTTAAAAGGAGGGGTCAGGAAAGGCTTAAAATCCCAAGACTCTTCCTCAAAGCTTTGGTGTCTCTCCCTCTCCTTTCAAGAGGCGCCCCACCTCCTGGTTTTCTCTTGGGAAATACTGATTCCTTCCCTCCTTTGCTGCTGAGGAGAAAACCCACCAAACTTTTCCGATAACACATGTAAAATTCTTTTTTTTCTTAAAGATTTATTCATTTTATTACACAGAGGAGGAGAGACAGAGAGGAAGATCTTCTGTCCGATGATTCACTCCCCAAGTGAGCCGCAACGGGCCGATGTGCGCCGATCTGAAGCTGGGAACCCGGAACCTCTTCCGGGTCTCCCACGCGGGTGCAGGGTCCCAATGCATTGGGCCGTCCTCAACTGCTTTCCCAGGCCACAAGCAGGGAGCTGGATGGGAAGTGGAGCTGCTGGATTAGAACCGGCGCCCATATGGGATCCCGGGGCTTTCAAGGCGAGGACTTCAGCCGCTAGGCCACACCGCCGGGCCCACATGTAAAATTCTTACAGCTAAGAATTCAGTCAGGTGACACTGTGCAGGTAGCCCATGCAGAGCATGTTGCAGATCCTAATAGGGCTGTACTGCTGGCTTCAGGCTCACCCACACCCTAATGCGCACATTACTTCTTTTAGAGACAAGCAAGCAGGGCTGCGCTGGACACCAGAGGCTTGTAGCTCCTTTGAGATTTCTCCAGACCAGTTCTTCCTTCCTTCCAAGTTTCCTTAAAACCACACACATCCTCATTCATCAGGACAAAAGCTCTTGGGACAGAAGTCTGCTGCCTCCTCATCTATGGATAGATTAAACTTTCTCCTTCTTTTACCTTCAAACCATGCCCCTGTTACTTGCTGGAGAACTGGGCACAAGGGCTGAGCTTTTGGCCACAGTAGTTGAGGTGGGATAAACAAGTGGCTAATTAGGGCCAGGAACCGGAAGCCACAAGCCACATCTTCCATTCTCACTGCCGTGTAATTCTACTCACCTAGTTATTCACAACTTGATCACAGTCACCTTCATCCCAGCACAGCTCCTTTAACCTGGGACCTGAGCAGGGGAGGACCCGTCTGAATGGCCACTCCCCTTGTGACCTCATAAAAGAGACCAGCAAGGTGGTGTGGGACCTCCTTTTCTGCCACTGGGGCCTAGAGTAGATACCACATCCCTGCCCCAGCTCTTTTCACACTCTGGCTCACTCCACTTCTCAGCAATGCCTGTGTGTGAGTGTGTGTGTGAGTGTTTGTGTGTGTGTGTGTTCCTTTGAGACAAACTTTACCACTTTGTCCATGTGCTGTGGTCTAGGCTTTTGGCTAAGTATTTATTTCCTAGGTTCTTTTTTTTTTAATTATTTATTATTTTTAATTCATTAATTACATTGTATTATGTGACACAGTTTCATAGGTACTTGGGTTCTCCCCACCCCTCCCCAAACCCTCCCACCATGGTGGATTCCTCCACCTTGTTGCATAACCACAGCTCAAGTTCAGTTGAGATTCCCCCATTGCAAGCGTATACCAAACATAGAGTCCAACATCTTATTGTCCTATTTCCTAGGTTCTTGCCTCTTACTTACAAAGCATTTTAAGCAAGTGGTTTAAGCAAATGGTAAAGTTTATTCAGCAGATGAGGAATACAGACAAACACAGGCCATGTTCAGGGAGAGTGAGTCAGAAAGGGAAAGGATAAGGGAGAGAAATGGCTACCTATGTCCTCAGAGTCCATCCACAGCAAACAAGAGACCAAGCAGGCACAAGGCATGTGACAAGAGAGAGTCCCAGCGTCTCCCCAGCATGGGCCTTAATCATGGAAACTTGAGAAAGGAGTGGTTACGCGACAGTGCAACACCATGCCTCCTCAGGTTGCAGCTGATGATAGGTGAGCATCATTTTCACTCACAGGTAGGTAGGTACAAAGGATTCTATACATAGGCAGAGGAGGTGTGGCTTCCAAACTCCTAACCCTGAACTCACTGCCTGCCTAGACTGTATCGCATGCATACATGTCTATGTTTAGACACTCCTCTAAGGAGAAGGCAAGGACCTAGAATAAAACTAGGCCCCACCTCCCTCAGTTCAGTTGTTGCTTCACCACGTTCCTACACTCTCAGCTCCACCTGTCCTTTCTTCCCAGGCCTCCTGGCTTTGAGGGGACCAAGGAGCAGGCTGAGCAGGAAGGGACAGAGAAGAGCCACAGAGGAGACAAGTGTACACGGAGAGAGTTCGACGGGACGGCCTCTCTGTTATTTTCTTGCTATTGCGAAACAGCATGTTCCTAGTGGAGAAGTGTGGAAGGGAACGCATTTGGAGAGATTGTTTTAACTGAGCTCCTCGAATGCATTGACTCCCGCTCCTGCTCTCTGCTATGGCTGTTACTTATGCCACAGTATGAGCATTCGTGGCAGACAGTCTGTAGGCAGCGAAACAGCAGGATGCTGAGGTCATTTTGCCTGAGCATCAGCATTTGAACTGTTGAGCTGTTTCTGGCGAGAATAACTGTAAGACCCCAAACCTCCATCATAGTTTTCCTTGAGGATCATGTTGGCATCCAAACTTAATGTTGATGACAGGTGCACATGAATTGAGCAAGCCGATGGGAAAAGCCTAGCACTTTCTGGCAGTGATCCTTCTAGAAGTAGTTATGACTTGGAGAACAAGCTGCATTTCCATCTTTGAGGGAGAAAATACAATTTAAAAAGAAAATGAGGTCAAGCTGGGATTTCTAAGCTCCTATGAGCAATTCTAAATGAAAGCATAGAGAAGTCTCAGGCTTCCAGTTGTGTGGAAGAGCTGCCAAAGGCTAAACTGTTGTCCAAGCAGCCTCAACAAGCTGGGCTAGAAAAGAGGGGGAAAAGCAAGGAAGAAAAATGTGGCTTCCTGTGGTTTCAGGAGAGTCACAGCAACCTCAGAAAGTGGGGACTTGGAGGGGCACAGCTAACGCTGGCCCAGGCCACTGGAAACTGGAATTGAAAGTGGAAGGTACACTCAGTCCCAGGCTCCCTGATATGGGATGTGGGCATCCCAGATTCCCACCACCCTTAGTTTTATTTTTGTGATAAAATCTCCACTCGCAGAGGAACTCAGTTTGATAGTTTATGTCACATGTTTCTAAGCTGTGCCCATGTCAGCTTGTACCCGCTCTGCGTGTGATGCCCAGGGTGTCCCCCCCCACCACCTCTTGTTTGTTCTTTTCCCTCTCCAATGAAGGAAACACATTTCCTCTTGTTCCCCGAGCCAAAGCTTTGGTAATGTTTCCAATGCGATCTCCTCGTTTGCTTGCAATCAAGTGTGTTGTACCTGACAATTCCTTCTGCTTCCTCTCTTTATTGCCTTGCTTGTTAATTGCAATACTGATTTTAACGGTGGTAAATAAGGAAAAATTTACTGCACATCAACAGAAGGAATGATAAGCTATCAAACACTGAGAGCCACTCAAATCAATGTTTCAAGAGGGACTGGCATGGAGGTGCGTTGGGGTAAGCTGGTATTGCATCTCAGAGCACCAGTCTGAGTCCTATTTGATGCATTTCCAATCCAGTTCCCTGGTAATGCACTTGGGAAAGCCGCAAAACCCAAGCCCAGTACTTGGGCCTCTTACACCCACCTGGGAGACCTGGCTAGAGCTCCAGGCTACTTGTGACCTTTTGCAGAGCAAACCAACGAGTCTCTATCTCTCCTTCCCTCTCCCTCTTTCACTCCGCCTTTCAAATAAATCCAAAAAAAAATAATAATAATAACATGATTTAGAAAATATTTATAGAATATTGTGGAAAAGCAGCTTTTCAGAACTCTACATTCAAAAAAACCTCATAATGATGGATATGTTGGTTATTCTGATCTGATTATTATACATTGCACACACATATTGAAATGTCTCACTGAATGCCACAAATATGTAGAGTTACTGTGTCTGGCAAATTTTAAAATATTTTTAAAACTTCATAAGCTCATCTTTCTCTCTCTCTCCCTGCACCTCTCCCTGCTTCTCCCTTTTATTAAAAAAAAAAATTGTTTTATCTGAAAAGCAGAGTTGCAGAGAAATAGAGACAGAGACAGAGAGAGAAATCTTCCAACTACTGGTTCACTTCTCAAATGTCTTCAACGGCCGGAGCTGAGCCTGTCTAATCTGAAGCCAGAAGCTTCTTCCGGGTCTCCATGTGGGTTCAGGGACCCAAAGACTTCAACTACCCTCTACTGCTTTTCCAGACCACAAGCAAGGAACTGGATGGGAAGTGGAGCAACTGAGACTAGAACCAGTACCTGTATAGGATGCTGGTATGCCAGGTGGTGGATTAGCGTGCTATCCCATTGTGCCAGCACCCCTTTGTGGTTTTTTGGTTTTTTGGTTTTTTTGGTTTTTTAGAATTATGGGACAACTGGTCATTTTATTTACTCATTTTGTTTCTTTCTTGGTTTATAATTTTAAAAATCATGGATTTCTTAGATTTTTTACTTTGATAAGCACTTTATATGTTGCAAACCTAATAAACATTGAGGAGGCAAACCAGAAGGACATCTGAAGCTGGCCAAAGGATAAAACATTTATTATTGAAAGGAATAATTCACAAGAAAAATATTTCTAGTAACTAATGAAGGAAGCTTAAGAATGAGAAGAAATTTTAAAATATAGAAAGATATCTCCAATAAGCAAATGAACGTAAATAGGACAGTATGTTTATTTTCTGGTAAGTTTGGAAGAAGTTTTGTTTAAGCAAAAAAGGAGAAGCTGTATTAGTGAATATAGGGAGAAATTAGCATTCTTAAATCCCATTAAACCCTTAGATCCGGTTGTTTCACTTCTGGGGTGCTAGCTGAAAAAAGTAATCCTAAATATTTTTTTAAATGGTTAAGTGGGAGATGTCCACTCCAATGTTCTTCATAAGAAGAAAACAGATGAAATGCAGCAAGATAGTGTTTGGAAAACTAAACACACTGAGAATATTCCAGGAAGAGTGGTCAAGTGCTTATCTATGGTTGATTAGCAATGTCTTATTAAAAGTGCCAGGCATGTAAGTGTTGTTAACTGCTCACTTAGTCAGCCCACATTGGAGAATTCCAAAAAGTTGGTACCATTCACCAGAAACACCTACCAGATGACCATCCCAGGCTGTTTCAATCAGACAGGCTTCCCAGGAAGCAGACTCACAGTTCTGGGTGGGTTACTGCTCACCAACCTCAGCCAGTGCAACTCAACACCCACCGCTTTTGTTTGGCACTGTTTTCTGGACTTAGACCTTCGCCCTGAACCACGAGTTTCTGAGAGTGTAGTTTGGCAAGTCAGAAATTGGCCCCTTCTGCTCTGGGACCCTCTTCTTCTAACTCTTCTAAGGATTCGGTAAGAACTCCCTTTTCCCAGCAACACCGCCACCTTAGATAGCCTTGAACTACCCCTTTCTGAGCCACAGTTGACATCTGTTGTATTCAGAATGTGACATCCCAACCCACGGCACTTCAGCATACTGTGTGCTGAGGATGGAGAATGAAACAGCCACCACGTGCAGTCACACGGGATTGCTAATTCCTGATAACTGTCGTGCTCTGGCCACAGCCCTATCTTACAGCCCCAGAGCCTTCGCAGTAATGAGATTTAATGGACAAGAAAATGAGGCACGCACATGCTGTTCCCGGGGGAGATCCCATCTCTTCTCTGGCATCTGTCAGTTAACTACATGCTGCGTCCTCCTTTAGGGAGGTGGGAGGGAGGGAGAGAGTAAAGAATGGGGATTTTCCTTGAAGCATGAAGAATAAAAAAAATGCACTGCAAAAAAAGAAATAATAGGGGCCCGGCGGCGTGGCCTAGTGGTTGAAGACCTCGCCTTGAATGCCCCGGGATCCCATATGGGCACCGGTTCTAATCCCGGCAGCTCCACTTCCCATCCAGCTCCCTGCTTGTGGCCAGGGAAGGCAGTCGAGGATGGCCCAAGGCCTTGGGACCCTGCACCCGCGTGGGAGACCTGGAAGAGGTTCCAGGTTCCCGGCTTCGGATCGGCGCGCACTGGCCGTTGCGGCTCACTTGGGGAGTGGATCATCGGATGGAAGATCTTCCTCTCTGTCTCTCCTCCTCTCTGTATATCTGACCGTAATAAAGTGAATAAATCTTAAAAAAAAAAAAAAGAAAGAATAAAAGGAATCAGAAAAATCCCCATCTCTGTACCAAAGCCTCACTTCCAATGGTACCATTGTGAAGTTCTGAATTTCATTTGCGCTATTGTATTTTGTTATATGGGAATCTAGCATTGGCTAGATGGCTCTTCACATGTGTACTCAAGGCAAGTGGCATCCTAGAGTGTGATATGGCTTCTGTTACCCCTTCCAGGGGCACCCTTCCAGGGGCACACCTCCCACCTGCCCTCTCTGCCCTAGGACACTCATTTGCATATTCCATGTCAATGGACTTAGTGAATCTACCGCTTCCCCTTGGAACTGGCCCCTGAGGAACCCAGGGAGGAAAGCGACAGATAGAAGGACGGTGAGTTGAGGGCATCTGTTCTCGCAGCCCCTACTCTGCAAGGTCAGCAGAGGCTGTCTGAGTCCCAGGAGTGAATCGCAAAGCCCCTGTCAGGGCCTCCTTAGAGGGTCTGCCCAGCAGCCTGCCTCCAGCCTAGGACTGCGCTTCCCACGCGCGTCCTGCAGCCTTCGTAAACTTTTATTAGCCAATGTGAGTTTGTCATCTGTTGCCTGCCAGGACGCTGACTGTGACTGGTTATGCTAACTTACAAAATGAGCTGGGAAGCCCCCCCATTGGTAGCTGTGCTCTGGAATCCATTAATGATTGCAAGAACTTCCTATTCGAGGGCCAAAGAACTAGTCTTCAGTAACCTCATGGTGTAGTGTTTTAGGGATGGAATGGGTTTTGTTTGTTTGTTTTGTTTTGTTTGGCGAATGTTTGAAATTCTTCTTATAGTGGATTCTTCATTTAGGTTTCTTATCCCATCAAGTGTAGTAAATGATATTCCCTAGAAAATTATTCATTGCCTTATGAAATGTAAAATTTACCAGCATGCAATTATTTGCAGAATTCTCCTTCACTGTTCTCATCTGTGCAGTGGTTACCACCAGAATAGAAAAAGTTGCATAACATCCTGAAAATTTGCAAATAAAAAAAAAAGGAAAAAGCAATTTTGTTCTTACGCAATGTTGCTCTGTGAGACATAAAGCTTTTTGCCATGCTTGGCCCTGCAGGAAGCTGTGTGTGCCTTCCTTATGTTTGGTAACATCTGCATCAAGTTAGTCTGATCTTCCTTGGGTAGGAGTCAGAATTGCACTTTCCCAGGCTTCTTTGAAACGAGGAGAGGGAAATGCGTGGCCCAAGACTCACCAGTCAGGTTTATTTACAAGAGACTTTGAGATTTCTGGGGACAAAGACACAAGCACAGCACCAAAGCCATTTCTGGTGCAGGCAGTGGACGCAACTTAAAACTGCCAAGGCTGGCTGGCATCCACGCCTTCATCCAATGTCTGGCTCTCAGAAACAAGTGGAGGTCTCCACGCTCAGTTGGATTAGTAACAGCATCTCCATGGAAAATGTCACATGGTGGTCACTGACGACTCCATAACCTTACTCTCCAGCCCTCCAGCCCTCCAGCCCTCATTCTTAAGGGCTCATACACTTTTTATACCTCTCAAAATTCATATCTTGAAGACTGATCTCCCAGTACCCTAGACTGTGCCTCCGGAAGTAAGGTCTTTAAAAGAACAATTAAGGTATGAAGGGGGCTGTTAGGATGAAGACTGGTTCCAATTTAGCTAATAGCCATTTAAAGAGAGGGAGAGACGGTCAGCAAGGTGGCATAACAAGTTACTCCTCCATCTGTGGTGTCAGAATCCCATATCGGTTCTAATTCATGTCCCCCAGCTGCTCCACTTGCCATTCAGCTCCCTGCTTATGGTCTGGGAAAGCAGTGGAGGATGGTTGAAATCCTTGGGACTCTGCCCCCATGTGAAAGACCTGCAGAAGCTGCCAGCTCCTGGCTTCAATCAGCTCAGCTGGAGCCATTGCAGCAACTGGGGAGTGAGCCTTCAGATGTAAGCATTCTCTAACTCTTTCTTTCTTTCTTTCTTTCTTTCTTTCTCTCTCCTTCTCTATAAATCTGCCTTTCTAATGAAGAAGGAGGAGGACAGAAGAGGAGGAGGAGAAGAAGGAGGAAGAGAAGCAAAGAAGGAAAGCAGGAAAAGACAAACCAGAAATGCACAGGTGCACCGAAAGAAAGACAGAAAGACAGAAAGACAGAAAGACAGAAAGAAAGAAAGAAAGAAAAGAAAGTGAGAAGGCAGCCAGTTGCACGTCCAAGGAGACAGTTCTCTGAAGACACTGAGTCTGCTGACAATTAGGACATGCAGCTTCCACAGCTGAGAGCAAACAAATGACTACTGTTCTGGCCACCTACCCTGTGGTGTTTTACAGATTTTAGTGCGATAGTGCTAGCAGAATGAGGCACTTGTATTTTTTTCAAGCTTTTGCTTCCTGCCTGAATGTGCTTTGTAATTGGAAATAAAGAACACTAACTCTGCATAATATGCTTCTAAGAAGGGTTTCCGTTTGTATAGCTGAGTAAGTTCCTACCAAGCCAAGCCACTTAGGATTACGGCTATACAAATTACTTATGTTAAAACTATTGCTTTATAGTTTCAGCTATGTGGGGCTGGCATTTGATGTAACAGTTAAGGCTGTGCCTGGGTCCCCTGCACCCCAGAGAGGGGTGCCTACTGGTTCCATCCCTACTGTAGCTTTCTGCTAATACAGAGGAGCAGGTGAAATTTCAAGCACTTGAGTTTGGGCCACTCAAGTGGGAAACCTGGAATGAGTCCCCAGCTCCTGGTGTTAGCTGTTGAGGGCATTTGAGAAATGAGCCAGTGGATGGAAAATCTCTCCCTCTATCTGTCTCTCCCCTTTCAAATAAAATCTCAAAATAAATACACAAAAACTTCTCAAATTACCATTACCCAAAGACACTGGAGAGAAGTCAAAGTCAGGCATATTCTAGAAATCTGAAAAGCACAGGGAGTGTTGCACAATTTCATAACTTCTATTCCAAGAGCAGACCCCATTTTTCACCAAGTGAGAATGGAAAAGAATGTAGTGGGAAACTTCCTGTCTTTTTTTTTAAAGCCCAAAAAACTAGGAAAATATTTTGAGCAGAACAAGCACAGTAGAGAATAAGGAAAGAACTTCAGAAAAGACAAACTCAGAGGACAAAGTCCTAAATTCTGTGGGTATACTTGGTTTATTCCCTAACCACACACATGAGAGACAGGCCAAGCCTTTTAGCTAAGGAGTGATTCAGAAGGTGAAAGCCGTAAGAATGGAGCCATAGTCACTCTCCACTCAGTGGCTTTACCCTTAGGTTCCAAGGAAGCCCATAGCCCTGGAAACCGATGTGAATCTGGTGGAGTTTACCACCTGGGTGAGAATATGGGTATGGAACAGCCATGACTCAATCCTCAGTAGCCACTGATCCAGGGAGTCTACTGGGGAAATAAAGATATTCAGGTTCTCACTTAGTCAGGGGGACTTCTGGAACCCAAGCTTTCTTCCCAAGATTTGGTCTGGCCATCAGAATTGTGTTATACCAGTCAGAGTCCAAGGACTTCTGACCTCAGTGCTTTGAACATTTCTTGTCTTCATCCGTGGAATCCATCAATCTCCCCTGTCTCTCAGCATCAGCCAGTCCAACTTGACCACTCAAGACTCAACCTTCTAAAATGAACCAATGATTAACATGAGCAAACTGTAGGTCTGCCCTTTGCAAGACTGAGTGTTTTCCTCATCATTTTCATGTCTTCTCATGTGTTGGTTTTCCGCAGTCTGGATTGTTTTGTATCACTTCCATTTGGAAAGGGGGGGGGCGGATTTCACAGTATTTTGATCCCCATGCAAGCTTGCAATGGTCTCTTTTCATAATTCATACTTCAATGCAATGCCCCTCTGAATCATATTAACATACCAATTGGAAGAAAAAACAGAGTTCTATTCTCATTTTTTTAACAGCTGTACCTTTTCCAGTGCTCATTATTTGCAACACTTTTTTAGCTTTTCAGAGGGGATTAGGCTAATGTTTAGTGTGACGATGGCAGTTTCTTTTGGGTTGTTGTTGGTTTTCTTAAGGGCTTCCTAGTACCTTTTGCATAGCTTGTCATTCTGGGATAAGGTAGGTGTTTACACTTGTTTTGGTGTCACTTTGCCAGATCCAAGCCCAACAACACGAAGATGTAAAGATTTCTTAGCTCTCAAAATGTTTTGTCCTCATGCTTGCATTGGAAGGCACCCAGCCGCTGGCCCTGATCCCTCCTGTACGCGCCTCTCTTGGTTAGATGTCAACTGGGGCCAGTATTGCTGCCCTCAAGTTGGGATGAATGAGTTCCTACTGCACCAATCCTCCAATCTTCCTGTAGATGGCCACCATAAACTCTATAGAAAATTATAAAAAAATAAAAAAAAAATTTTTAAAGTCTTCCAACTACTTAAAGGAATTGGAATAAGGCCTTAAGTAGGGAAGAACTGTTGTAAGGAATTTTGCACTTGAGAGATAGAAGCAGCCCTGTGTCTCCCAGATAGCCAGGACCAGACCAAGAGTGGGGACAGCAGAACATCCCTGCCATGTGTCCTAGAGGGATAAGGAAAATTTTGCCTCCAATATCTCCCCCTGTGGCCATGTTGCCTAATATTCACCTACATCATTAGCCTCTTCTTTTCTAAATCAGAATGCAGTAAAGCACGATTGCATTTACATCTTCATGAGTTTTTCCTTTCTACATATGCTATAGATATAGCTCAATTGAACATGCTCTTGTAGAAATTTGATTTTGTGCAAACACACCTTCAAGTTTCTAGCAGGTGATGGCATTCTACACAGAAATATTTTTTTCTCTTTAAATGTTTCAAATTTGACGTTTAGGAGTACATAGAAAAAGTCAAGTATGTGATCTCAAGCCACCATTCTCACTTAAACGCAACCTGTCACGAGCAACTTGCTGTTGGCTGGAGGAACCTCTTTGAGAAAATTGCCTAGCAACAGAAAGACGAGAGAGAATCCTGATGGCGCTAGTGAATAAGCCAGGTCTCCCTTATCCCTGATGCCAAAACTGTCTGATTGGATTTTCCAGTTACAAATGTTTGTATTACATTTCCTGTCTTGTTAAAGCTGCCATGAGCCAGGTTCTGTCACTTGCACCCAACGTAGGGCTGACCAGTTTACAATTTACGCCAATCTGCTTTGCGTTTGTCTTATATCATCATCATCGAACATTTTTCAAGTACTTTTACATAGTCTGCCTGATTTACATGAATATTCCACAACTTCTTTTCTAGCTGATACACTGTGCAAAGTAATGAGAATTAATATACATTAATAATTAATAACATTAGAACAATGCAAATGCCACTAATATAATTAGTATGTGATGTATGTTTTAATGATGTAATCGGCTGATGCAATTCATACTATTGATCAACAAGATTACTTTTGATTCCATTAGGATTTGTTAAAATCATTAATAGAAATGTGATTAATGCTCACCAAGTGCAGACTGTGAGTTAGGACCCGTACGGGCCCATTTATATCCCTCATTTCATTGAATTTTTTTAAAAAAACCATTATGCTTTTATTGAAAAGGCAGATTTACAGATAGAAGCAGAGACACAGAAAAAGAGCTTCCATCTGCTGGTTCACTCCCCAAGTGGCCGCAATGGCCAGAATCGAGCCAATCTGAAGCCAGGAGCCAGGAGCATCTCCAGGTCTCCTATATGAGTGCAGGATCACAAGGTTTTAGGAGCTGGATGGGAAATGGAACAGCCGGGATATGAACCAGCGCCCATACAGGATCCTGGAGTGTGCAAGGTGAGAACTTAGTTACTGAGCTATATCATACCAGGTCCACTTCATTTAATATTTGCGAGCTTTTGCCATATGCCGTTCTTTTTTTTTTAAGATTTATTTTATGTTTATTACAAAGTCAGATATACTGAGAGAGGAGAGATAGAGAGGAAGTGGAGCTGCCAGGATTAGAACCAGCGGCCATATGGGATCAAGGCAAGGACCTTAGCCACTAGGCCACGCTGCCGAGCCCTCAGCCCACCTCTAAAGTTACAGTAATGCATCTTTTGTCAAGACCCCTTTGCTCTCCTTCTGCATGTTCCTGCCTCACAGGGATGAAAACTCAGTGATGCCAGATTAACATAGTAGGTGTAACATCTCCATTAAGTGTTGTGAAAATCCCTGAGTTCTGGACCACTTTTGCTTTTTAAAAAATACATGTGATTTTGCATATCAAACCTTTATTGGTTGATTGATGATATTTGAGAAGCAGAGTTTCAGAGAGGGAAGAAGTAGAGAGAGAAAGATCTTCTATCTACTGGTTCTCTACTCGAAAGGTCAAAAGGGCCAGAGCAGGACTGATCCAAAGCCAGAATCCAGGAGCTTTTCCTGGGTCTCCCATGCGGGTACAGAGTCCCAAGGCTTTGGGCCGTCCTCCACTGCTCACCCAGCAGGGAGCTAGAGCAGGAGTAGAATAGCCAGGATTCAAACCAGTGTCCATATGGTATCCTGAGGCCAAAGGCTTAACATGCTACGCCATGGCTCCAGCCCCAGCATGTTAACTCTTAAAATTAGAATATGACCACCAATATAATTTCTCAATGTAATTAAAAAATCTCAACAATTTTAATTAAAAAATAAAGCATTTATACCCACCCCCAAAATAAAATTGCATTATGTCTACAACTATTGACAATGAAGGTACTTCAAAAAGTTGATGAAGAAAAAAGTGAAATTAAATGTAAAGTTGTTTTGTGCAAAAGAATTTTGAAATCTTTGCATTTTTCATCTTCCAATCAGAACAGAGCAATTCAGGACTCACTTCCCACATCAGAGCACCTGGGTTTGCTCTGACCCCCACCTCCAGCCAAGATAGACCAGAGGAGATGGCAGGTGGTGCCTCCAGGGCCTAAGAGACCTGGGTTGAGTTCCTGGCTCAGCTCTAATCGCCCCAGGCATTTGGGGAGCAAGCCAATGGACGGGATTCTCTCTCTCTTTCTAACTCTCTCTCTTTCTCCTATTCTCTTTCCTACCTCCCTTCCTCCTCTCAAGTAAACAAATAATTTTGATCTAGAAATAACATGCACTTTCCATGAACTTATTCAAAGGCTCATTGTACATTTCATAGGAAGACGTGTTTTTTTTCCTCAAGAAGTGCTTTTAAAGTCCAAGGTACATCATATCTTAGAGGCATGTGGGAATTAAGGCAGCAAGATAGCGAGTCTCCTGTAATTAAGCCAGACCATGTTTTATCCCATCAAGGGAATTCATTCCCCGGATGATTTCACAGCACATAGTCAACCGGGGTTGAACACAGCAGACTCTGAGTAGGATGGAGAGGTATGTGGCGCCTCATCTGCTCAAGGTGCGGCCCAAAGGAATCTTCAGTCACCAGCATCAGTTGCCCAGTGGGTACTCTCCAAGTACCCGAATACCTGAATACCTCATACTCAGATAAGGCAGGAGGAGGCTGAGGGCCCCTGAAGGTGGGGGCGAGAAGGTGCTAGAAGTTTCTAGAAGGATGGAGAGAAAAAGCCAATAGTACAATCATTAATACAACTGAGTCAACCTGCACTCTACCTCCTTGATATTCCCATGAACTATCATTTGCAGGTTTAGAAATTTTAAAAGAGATTAAATGGAATACATTAATATAGGTCTGTCATCAGTGTTGCTTTATGGTTTTATTTTTTCTTGCATACATTTTATTTTTGATAGATTTTACATGTTTGATTAAGGTGCGAAGGGTTAAGTGCTAGAGGAAAGTGGGTGAGATCATTGTTTGAACATTCTCTTTTCTTTCCAATATCTAGGGGGGGCGGAGAGATAAGGGGAGAAGCCACACCCAGCCACCCAACCAACCCAGGGTCCCCAATGTGGGGTATGCTCAAAGGGTCCTGCTGAAGTGGTTGCAATAGTTCAACAGTTCTGTATTGCTGCCAATCTTGTCAGCCCTAGCACGATGAAATTGCTCCAGACTCCATTGGCTGACATAGTCCACCTTAGAATCTTCCTTTGCCCAGGTATTCACTGCCAACTCTTGGCTGGAGTAGTTGCTGAGTTGTTCTGTCTTCCATCCTCTGTTGTGGTACCAGGAGTCCTCTGCAGGCTCCAGTATACTGCCATATCCTCCATGTGCATCTGGATATACTGGCCACTGCTCCATCTAAGCCACTGAGGAGGCCCAGCTCTGACACATGCATTCCACGGTCAGACCATAGAACCTGCAATTCTCTTTATGGTTGGAGTTCTGAGTCCAAGGGTTCAGTCGGGGAGATCCCCAGAGAAACTTTATCTGAGATGATCCCAGACCTGATTCTTGTGTGTGCTTGCCAATACAGGGTCCAGCACAGTCTATCACCCAAATCAGCTTATGCGCACACTGTTAGTTGTAATTGCTGGGTCAGTTGTTTCCAGCCCTTTTTCTATTTTAAAGGATTTTTTTTTTTTTTTTGGAAAGTCAGATATACAGAGAGGAGGAAAGACAGAGAGGAAGATCCTCCATTCAATGACTCACTCCCCAAGTGGCCACAATGGCCGGGGCTAAGCCAATCAGAAGCCAGGAGCCCGGTGCCTCTTCCAGGTCTCCTGCAAGGGTGCAGGATTTCAATGCTTTAGGCCGTCCTCTGCTGCTTTCCCAAGCAACAAGCAGGGAGCTGGATGGAAAACAGGGATTAGAACCAGCATCCATATGGGATCCAAGCACATGCAAGGCAAGGATTTTAGCTGATAGGCTACTGCGCTGGGACCTCCAACCCTATCTTCCTACACAAACTAATAGGTGTTGCAGCCCAGCCCAATCCTGCCCACCACATACGCAGCCCTCACGTACACAAGTAGGAGTTGTAGCCTAGTCAGAGCAACCCACAATAATTCCCACCAGGCCCACCCGCTACACTGTTTCCCATGCTTGCCAGTATGTACAACAGACCGGTCCAGTCTGTCCCACATTCTTATTCAGCTCTCATACATGTCAATGGACATTAAAGCCTTGTTCAACCCAACCAGCCCCACTATCCAGCCCACACATGTGCCAGTGGGTGCGTGCCACTCTCTGTCTAGCATGCCTGCCCCAGACCTGGTTCTCATGCTCACCAGTATGAGTGGCAACCCAGAGGGAGGTGCCCACTGTTTCCCTCACTCCCACTCCTGGATCTTGCACTCTCCAGGTGGTTCTGCAGTTTAGTTTTACAAAATTTGTCCCTGTGCCAGCATCTGCCAGCTGATGCTGTGGCAAAGCCCAACCAACCCTCACCCACTCTGCTTATGCATGTAGCAGTAGGTACAGTCTGCCCAGCCTGACTTTCCCCCGATCCAGCTTACATTAGACCAACAGGTATGTAACCTTGCCCGGCCTGGTCTGCCTCCAATCCCAGCTCCCACACTCACCCATAGGAACAGTGACCCAGCAGGGGAGTTCCAAGCAGCCCCGCTACAGGGTTGACCTGCTTTCCCCCAGGTCTCACATGTGCTGGTTGGATGCTGCAGCCCAGGCTGGTGTAGCCCGCCTCACCTTAGCATTTGCCAGTGAGTGCTCTAGGCTGGCCCAGCCAGGCCCAGCCCCAGTTCTAGCTTATGCTGGTAGGGACTACAACGTAGCCAGACCAGTCAGCCTGCAGTTCTGGCCCTAATGAGAACTGGCTGATATTGCAGCTCGACCCAGTCCAACCCACACACACAGTTCTGGCTCTCAGGTTTGCCAGCGGCCCAACCTGACTTACCTCAAACCTGAGCGAAAGGTAAGCCTGTGGGTATCATAAACTGACCTGGTCCAGGCTGATCCCTATCGTAGTTTTTTGCACTCATCTATAGGGACTACGTCCTGCCAGAGGAGTTCCCCAAGCTCCACCATCAGAACCTCTCCCAATGTCAAATCTTGCACACATCGGTGGGTCCATGGGCCAGCCCTACTTAGTCCAGCTCCTGTCCTAGCAGGAACAGCAGCCTTTCCTGACCGGCCCTCACCCATTCTGGTTCTTACTGTTGGGTGCTACAGCCCAGCCAAGCCTGGTCCACACCCAGGCACAGCTCACACATGGCTCAGCAGGGGCAGAGACATAACCTAACCCATCCTACACCCACCCAGGGTTCTCATGAGCAACAGTGGGTGCTGGAGTCTAGCCCAGTCCGGCACACCCCAGACCCAGTCCACACCTATGCTAAGGGATGCTACAGCCATATCCAGACCAGAACACAGCTGCCACTCCAGCATATGCATTCACCGGTGGGGCCCGCAACCCAACCAGGGCATCCCCTTAGCTCCAAAACCAGGCCTGATCCTAGCCACAAATCTCGCACATGCCAGTGGTTGCTCTGACCCAGCTTGGTATAGCTCCTCCCCTGTCTTGGCTTTTTGCCTTCAGATGCTGCAGCCTGGCCTGGCCCAGCTGGCCCCCAATCTTAACTCTTGCTGGAGGCTGCTACAGCCTGGCCCTGCTCAGTCTGCTCTCATCCCTTGCTCATGCAAACTGATAAGTGTGGCAGCCTACCTCAGCGTAACCTGCACTCCAGCCTGGTTTCTGAACTTGCCAGTGGGCTATGGTTTGCTCAGCCCTGCCTAGTCCATCCCCTTCCAAAACCAACACACACTTGCTGATGGATGGAGCTACCTTGCCCAGCCTGCCCAACATCCAGGCCTGGACTACATGTTCATTAGCAGGAGCTACAACCCACTAAGGGAGTTTCCCAGCTTCCCCCTCTCTGGCTACTCCCAGACCCAGATCTCACACATGCCAGCAGGTGCTTGGCCCTTACCCAGCATGGTCTGCCCCATCTGTCCCAGCCTTTGTATGAACTGGTATGGCCTGGTCTGCCCCACAGCCTGTTTTAGGGTGCTTATACAGGTGCTACAGCCTGGACCTGCCCTGCTTGTTTCTAGACCCAGAACTGGTGACCATCAGTGAGTTCCACAGTCATGCCTAGCTCAGCCCATCACTATCCCAACTACAAGCAGGACTTGTAGTTTCATAGGGTTGGGCCTACATAACCCCCCACAGAATCCATCCCCAAACCTGATCTCTTGCATTCTGGTTGGTGTCATGGCCCAGTCCAATGTGACCCATCCCCTGATCTGACACTCACTGTCAGGTACTGGGATCTAGTCCTGCCATCAGGCCCCCAGCCTTAGCATTCATGTACACTGGCATGTGGTGGTCAGCCATGCTCCGTGCTAACAAGTCCAACCCAGTACTCTTATGTGGGCTGATGGATCGGTCTGACCCATAAAGATCTTCAGGTCTCTCCCCTCCAAATCACCAGGTCTCAGTCCCCTCGCTTACCTGCAAGTACAGGTAAGCCTTGTCATTGAGTATCCCTCAGGATTCATTCCTCACTTCCACATATAGTGACCTTATCCATGGCTGTCCCTAGGCACTAATTTCATACCCCCCCCAAGACTCCAGAGCTCACTGCCAGTTGGTGCTCTGGCCTCCCAGAAGCCCAGGACCCTCCCCGCATCTAACAGCAGTGGATGGGGGTGCAGCTAGGATCCCCAGCAGAAAACCTGGCCAGTCACATGCCTGGGGCTGAGGAATCTAGACACCCACACTGCTCCTCAGGCTTGCCTTGCATTATGGTTTTATTCCACGAAGTGTCTATAATCAAGATACTTTTTTAAAAGTATTTTTTAGAAAAATTTTTTATTTTTTTTTTTTTTAAAGATTTTATTTTATTTTTATTACAAAGTCAGATATACTGAGAGGAGGAGAGATAGAGAGGAAGTGGAGCTGCCGGGATTAGAACCAGCAGCCATATGGGATCAAGGCGAGGACCTTAGCCACTAGGCCACGCCGCCAAGATCGAGGTGATGCTCTGCTGGCTCTGCCTACAAACCTGAGAGGGCCTCCCTAAGAGGCGGTTGAACTTGAACTGGACAAGTGGGATGCTGAACTCTGTATGGTGTAAACTTTTAATTAGGGAATCTCAACAGAACTTGAGCTGTGGTTATGCATCAAGGTGAAGGAATTCATGATGGGGGAAGGGTTTGGGGTGAAGGGGGGGGAATCCCAGTACCTATGAAATTGTGTCATGTAATGCAATGTAATTAATGAATAAATGAATATTTAAAAAAAAAGAATTCTAGACTGGAAAAAAAAATAAAATAAAATAAATCTTTTTTTAAAAGTAAAAAAAAAAAAAAAAGAAAAATTTTTTATTGGAAAGGCAGATACATAAAGAAGAGACAGAGAGAAAGATTTTTCATCCACTGGTTCATTTCCCAAGTGACTGCAATGGCCGGAGCTGAGCTGATCTGAAGCCAGGGGCTTGGAGCTTCCTCCAGGTCTCCTCTATGGGTGCAGGGTCCCAAGGCTTTGGGCAGTTCTTCACTGCTTTCCCAGGCCACAAGCAGGGAGCTGGATGGGAAGTGGAGCAGCTGAGATACAAATTCATACCCATATGGCATCCCAGCAGATGCAAAGTGAGGATTTAGCCACCAAGCAATCATGCTGGGCCCCAAAATACTGTTTTATGGTTGGATACAGGGCATAACCTAATATCCTGGACTTACATCTGTAACGGCTCTTACATAAACATAAATACTACTTAAAACGATGCCTTTCCATTTTCTCATCTGAGTCTCAGTGTTTTGTTATAGAATATGGGAGACACCTGCTATCTTTATCCTTTCTCTGCTCACTGCCCAGAATGGATTCCTAATAACTACTGAATAAGAAAAAAAAAAAAGGTGAAGATTGTCATTTAGAGACTCTCTGTGTGTGTGTGTGTGTGTGTGTGTGTGTGTGTGTGTGTGTGTGTGTGTGTCTGAGAGAGAGAGACAGACAGAGAAACTTTGCCCTAAGTTATACTGGACACTAAAAGCAGGATTCAAGCAGCCTGCTATTTGGCCAGAATATTTTGCCTGAAGATAATACATTTCCCTGCATTCCCACCTGCCAGTCCTCCTGACAAAGGATCAGAGGGAATCCAAGGATTTGGGGTCCCAGGATGTGCTGGGCAGTGCCGGTGCCATAGCTGGCGACTCTCGGCCAGGTGATCAGGTTGATGAGAGAAGAGGGCAGAGGTCTTCTGCACTCTGCAGAGCTGAGTCTCTTGATCTTCTGGGAGTTAATACCTTTAATTTTCATCAGCACACGACTGTGTCCCAAACCAGAAGGGGTTTGTCTAATTCATCACGCTCCCGGGGCGGTACAATGGGACCCCTGACACACAGCATATTGGAGGAGGAAAGAAAACGGACGTCAGGAATGCTCATGAATTGCAAATGCTTCTTCATTAAAGGTCCCCCGCCTTGCATGGGACCATCTGCTTGATAGGTCTGTACCCAGGTCCTCAGGCTAGAAACATCTGCCGCTTTAATCATTTCACCTCTTAATGAAAGCAGCGCCCAAAGGCAACCAAACACGGGTGTGACACTGGACAGAGCAGAGTTCAACCGTCCAGAACTGAAAGATGCCTCCCACCACAGCGGGCAGTGAATGAGAACGCACAGGTGTGCTGCTCCCCAGTGAGATAAAGCAAAGCTGGGTGCATGAGCCCTCCTTCCCCCGGACTGGCTCCATCATTTCCAAGACACTGGGTCTTTCTGCTTAATTGATCTTCCACTAGTAGGGCCTGCTGACCAGCGGTCTTTAAGCTGTTCTACCCTGGGGCACCTTGGTCGGGTCCTTAATGATCTCCAAACACACATGGTAATGCCCTAAGGGAGAGGCTACTTAAAGGACCCCCGCTGCTGAGCCTTTTGTACCACAATGAATTCTTTTGTGATACAAACAGTGGCCCTTTAGTCGCTGTATTTTGCTAGTGCCTGCGTTTCTATCAGTTTTCCCATACATCATAGGAGAGACAAAGGGAGATGTTCTGCTGTGTGCACAGTGAAGCACCAAGTTGTAGCAGCAGGCACTGCTATAACTCATACTCAGACGCACATTCATGACATTGAACTTGAGTCAAATAGTAAACCTGCCTCAGGGTTGCTGCAAGCCCATCTCGGTCCCTTATGCCTCACTTTGAATCTGTTTCTATATTCTCTCAAGAGCCTAGGTGTTCACATAAATATAGTCATGAAGTGAGAAACAAGACGCATCATTGTTTGGTTGTACGATGGTGATTTAGGGGTCCAGCGCCATGGCTCAGTGATTAAAGTCTCACCTTGTACACACCAGGATCCCAAATGGGCACTGGTTGTGTCCCGGCTGCTCCACTTTCCATCCTGCTCCCTGCTTGTGGCCTGGGAAAGCAGTGGAGGATGGCCCAAAGCCCTGTGACCCTGCACCCGTGTAAGAGACCCAGAGGAAGCTCCTGGTTCCTGACTTCAGATCAGCTCATCTCTGGCTGTTGTGGCCACTTAGGGAATGAACCAGTGGATGAAAGATCTTTCTCTGTCTCTCCTTCTCTCTGTAAATCTGCCTTTCAATAAACATAAATAAAAGTTTCTTTTTAAAGATGCTGAGTTTAGAGCACCTTGTGTAATGATGGAAAGCCATCGTTTCTTCTTGTAACAAAGATTTATGAAGAAACATGTTGTACGCCAGAAACAGAGCCACAATAAAACAAGGTTAAGCTCCTAGTAGGGCCTCGTTCAACAGGAGCAGAGAGCAGGGTGCTCAATAACAAGGTAACTGGTTCTCCATGAAGAAGAAGAAACACGTGGACAGAGATGAGGAAGCTGAAGGCAAGTGTTTGGTGACTGTGACATCTGCACTCCGCCTGAGAGCGCCTGGGTGTGCATTCAGGCGTCACTCCCCAATACGGCTTCCTGCTGATGTACAACCCCAGAAGCAGCACGTGATGGTTCACGTAGCTGGGTTCCTGTCACTATTGTCAGACACCAACTCTTTCCTTGTTTCAGCCTGGCCCAGCCCGTGCTGTTGCTGCCACTGGAAGAGTTAAACCAGCAGGCAGGAGCTCTATTGTACAAGGGCACGCACGTGCATGCGTGCATGTGTGTGTGTGTGAAATATGTAAATGAAGTTAATGAATAGAAGAGCTGGAGGAAACGAGCACCTTGAAGCAAGGAGAGGGAGAAGCTGGTGTAAACAGCTCTGCCTATGGGATAACCCTTGTGGGAAGTAACATGGACCACAAAGTTGAGCGACGCACAGAAGCAGGGAGAGCCATCTGTGCCAAAAGAACAGCGAGGCAGGAATGTGTTTGGTGGAGTTGGGAACAGTGAGGCGGTCCTGTGGACAGTGTGCAGTGAATGAAGGCAGTGGTGACGGGGGCCAAGGCATCAGGGAAGCACAGAGGGCAGACCTTGCGGAGACCTCGCTGTGGTTTGGACAGTTTCTAACCCTAACCCTACCCCTACCCCTAACCCTAACCCTAACCCTAACCCTAACCCTAACCCTAACCCTAACCCTAATTCTGTGGGTACCTCAGAAAAGCTTTGCAATGTGACTGCCTTTGTGGTTTTGATGGGACCTGATGCTGTTAAGAGAGTATCAGGTTAAGCGGGTTAATGCTTTCCTGTGCTCATAATGCTGAATGCTCACTCCGCAGGGCTGGATCAGAGGATATAAGTCACTAACATGCAATGTTAAGCCCTCACTCACCATCCGCAGTTATCCAGGCTCCTACGTATGTATTTTTCCAGAAATACTATTTACACACACAAATTATATATTCATTTTTCAAATCCCCACTGCTCCACTTCCCTTCCAGCTCCCTGCTGGGAAAGCGGCCTGGGAAAGCAGTGGAGGACGGCCCAAAGTCTTGGGAACCTGCACCCAAGTGGGAGACCCGAAAGAAACTCCTGGCTCCTGGGTTTGGATCAGTTCAGCTCTGGCCGTTGAGGCCACTTGGGGAGTGAATCAACAGACTGAAGATCTTTCTATCTGTCTCTCCTTCTCTCTGTATGTCTGACTTTCCAATAAAAATAAATAAATCTTAAAAAAAAATAAAAACAGGCACTGGCACTATGGTACAGTGGGTAGACCTGCCTCCTCTGATATTCCCACCTCATGTGAGGGCTGTTTCCAGTCTGAGCAGCTCCACTTTTGATCCAACTCCCTGTTGATGTACCTGGGAAAGCATCAGAAGGTGCTTCAAGTTCTTGGGCTCTTACACTCACGTGGGAGACCTGCAAGAAGCTCCTGGTTCCTAGCGTAGGATTTGCCCAGAGCTAGGCATTGCAGCCATTTGAAGAGTGAGCCAGTAAATGGAAGATATCTCTCTCTCTCTCTCTCTCTCTCTCTCTCTCTCTCTCTCTGTAACTCCACCTTAAAAAGAAGTGATATCCGAAACTCCATTACCAAGTGCATCATTTCAGAGGTTTTCCGTCTTCTCTCTTCTGTGAGGTTTATGTGTTGAGTCTTACATTTAAGACTCTTATTCATTTTTCCATTTTTGAGCTCATATTTTGTAATAGTGTAAGAGAATGTCATTCTGTTTTATTCCCCAATACTAAAGACACTGTCCTTTCACCACTGATGCCCTTGTTGAAAGTTAGCTGAATCTTGGTGTTTGGTTTACTTCCAGGTTCTCTGTTCTGATCCACTGGTCTCTGTTTCTGTTATGTTATGCTTTGTTTTAATGCCAGGACCTTATTGCTTTGCCTAATTTAGTTTTGTGATATAACTTACAAAACAATGCTTCCAATATTGTTCTTTTTAAGAAGTTCTTTGGCGATCTATACTCTGGTAATTCCATACAAATTTAAAAATTGTTTTCCTATTTCTGTGAAGAATACCAGTGGGATTGGACAGGGTTTGGGTTCTATGGATGCTTAATTATTCAAATCCATGAACACGGGATTTCTTTACATGTATCTGTGTCTTTTTCAATCTCCTTCATGAGTATTTTGTAGCTTTCAGTGTACAGATATTTTATCTCTTCATTCACCTTTATTTCTAAGTCTTTTTTTATGCTACCATAAAGGAAATTGTTTCTTTGATTTCTGTTTCAGATAAATTATCATTGCATACAAGATGCTATTGCTTTTTAAAGTGTTATTTGTATTTTAAAGGCAAAATAACAGAGAGAAGGAAAAACAAAGAGAAAGAGAAAGAGAGAGAGAGAGAGAGAGAGAGAGAGAGAGATCTCCCATCTTTTGGATCACTCTCCAAACTACCGCAGCAGGGGGACTGGGTCAGGCCATGCCAGGAGGCAGAGGCAGGTGCTTCTTCTGGGTCCCCGTGTAAGTAGAGGGCCTAAGCCATTGGCTCATCCTGCACTGCTTTCCAAGGCACATTTGCAGGAAGATGGATTGGATATGGAGAAGCCAGGACTTGAACCAGCACCTGGAGGGGACTCTGGCACTTCACGCAGAGCTTTAATCCACTACACAACAGCACTGCCCCCTGCTGTTGGATTTTATATATTGACTTTATGTACCAAAAGTTTATTAACTTTATTTATTAATTTAAGCTGTTGTATTGTTGAATCTCTGAAGGTTCCTACATATAAAATCATGTCATCTGCAAATAAGATCATTATATTCCCCCCTTTCAAATGATATGCTTTTTGTTTCTTTTTCTTGTCTGATTGAGCTCACCAATCCTTCTGGTACCGTGTTGAGTAGAAGGGATGAAAGTGGGGGGTCCTTGCCTCATACTAGTGTAAAAATTTTCAACTTCCCTCCACTGATCATGCTAACTGTGGGTTTTTCACAAACGGCACTTATTAGGTTGAGGGATTTACATTCTATATCTAAACTGTTCATGGCTTTTTATCAAGAAAGGATCTATACTTTGTTGAATACTTTTTGTGCATGAATTGAGCTGATGATGTGGTTTTTTTTCTTCGTTTAAGTTAAAGTGATCTACATACATACGTGCCTTGTGGCACAGTTGATAAAACCACTGCCTGTAGCACCAGCATTCCATGTGGTCCCAAGTTCAAGTCCTGGCAACTCCACTTCCAATCCAGCTCCCAGCTGGTGCACCTAGAAAAGCGGTGGAGGATGACTCAAGAGCATGGAACTTTAAGCCCAAGTGGGGTCCCTTGGAAATTTCCTGGGTTCTGGCTTCAGCCTGGCCTTGCCCCAGTCATTTTAATCATTTTGGAAGTGAACCAGTGGATGGAAGATATCTCTCAATCTCTTTCTCTCTCCTTTCTCTAATTCTGCCTTTCAATAGAAAATAAAGTTGAGAAACACACAAAACTCCCATACCATTTGGTTGTAATTCAATTAGATGTGTTTGTTAAATTCAGAAAATGAAAAACCATGATCTCTGGTTAAGCATTAGTGCACAAATCTTCAAAAAATTAACTGTCTAGAGAGGAGAGACGTGACTGAAAAAAAAAATGATTTGAAGAAATCCTGAGTAGAAAAATTCCCAAATTTGGCAAAATACATAAGCCTATATATTCCAGAAACTCAACGCATTGCAACTAAGATAAAAACATAAGAAATCCTATCAAGATGCATTAAAATGAAACAGCTGAATACTAAAAAATAAAAAAGGATCAAAGTAGTCAGAGAAAAACATGTATTACCTTTATATAGGCATTGCCATACTCTAATAATAAATACTTACAAATACATATTAAAACCATTAACATCTACAGTAGTATCAAAAATGTAACATGCTTACAGATAGATCTGACCAAAGATATATAAGATTCATACGACAAAAACTTGAAATATCACAGACAGAAAATAAGGAAAATTTAAATAAATGAGTGCTTTCAAAAATGTATAGGAAACTGCAATTGAAAGGTAAGTTTATTTTGATGCAAACATTTTTGAAATTCATGCATACAGGGTTATTCAAAAGTTCATGGGAATGCATGACCTGAAAAACTATGAATTTTCAAACTTTGTTCACAGTTATAAATTTATCTTTTAACTCAATTTTCCATGAACTTCTTGAAGAATTTTCACATTCCTTATTCATAAATCAGAATACTCAATTTTATTAAGAGATCAATTCCCTGAAATCAATACATAAATTCAACTGAATCTCTAGCAAAATTCTGGCAAATTCTGTGATAATTGCCAAGTTGATGTCATATAAAGCAGCAGGGGACATAGAACAGTTAAAAGAACTTTGAAACACTGGAGTTGAAGGTATTATCACAACGTGATGTAAAGACTTGTAATAACCTGTGTTTGGGCATTGACACTGACAAATAAATCAAAAAGAACAGAAGAGAGGGACCAGAAGTAAACCAAAACATTACGGACAGCTGACTGTCTTACAATGACACAAAGCGGACGCAGTGAAGAAAAGATTTTGTTTCTATTTCTATTTATTTTATTTGAGAGGCAAGGAGAGGAAGAGACAAACAGAGAAATTTGCCACCACTAGCTCAGTCTGAAATGCCAACAACAGTCAGGTCTGGGGACCAGGCTAAAACCAGAAGTTTGGAATGAACTCAACCCAGGTCTACCACACAGGTAGCGTGCCAGCAGCAACACAGGCATCTGACATGGAAGACCCGAGTCCCAAGTGCTGGCTTAACTGCTGCATCAGGTGCCTGCCTCCACCTCCCACTCCTCCCCAGCTGCTGTTCCTGTAAGTCAATGGTGAGAAGAGGAGGTTGTATGGACTGACCCTGCCAGCTCTGAGCTCCACTGGATGGAGGAGTAGTGGTGGTCCCCACTTTCAAACTGCAGAGGTGCAGCCACCACGCACAAGATTTTTTAAACTTTGGGGGCAGACTTTGTGGTGCAGCCGGTTAAGCTGCCGCTTTTGACACCCACACTGGAGTACCTGGAATCAGTCCCAGATACTCTGCTTACTACAGTTTCCAACGAGTGCACCTGGGAATGCCACCCACTCACAGCCACCCACACGGGAAACTTAGTTCCTTAAATAAATTAGATACCCATCTGCCAGCAAATCCAGATATTTTCTCCCTTGGTGTTTGCCCAACAGAAAGGAAATATGCACTTCTGCAGTGACCTGTGCACAAATATCCACAAAACTTCAATTGCAATAGCCCCAGGGTGGAGACAACCGCACCATCCATTGGGAGATGAACAAACAATGTGTTTCTCATGCAATGGAAGACTACTCAGGAACTTAAGCGAAGGATCTTTTCATACTTTTATCAGATTTCTTTTCAGATATTTTTAAGTGTACAATGAACCAAGAAATTCACTTCAGAAATAAGTTCTCTTTAACCCAATATACTATGGAAAATAGTATACTATGTTAAATGTTTGCATTTCAACATATAAGAAACGATGCAATATTTAAATCCTATAAATTACTTATAACTATTCAATTCCTCAGTCGCAAGAACTACATTTCATAATCCCTTCACACACTTAGAAACCATCTACAATGAATGGTGGAAGCTTCCACATACAGCAGCAGTCCTGTCTTTTTCCTGTGTCTTAACATTCCACTTTGTGAGAGATTTACTTATTTTTATTGAAAGACAGAATTGGAAAGAGGAGACACACAGAGAAAGATCTTCCATCTACTGGTTCACATCCCAAGTAGCCTCAACAGCCAGAACCAGGAACTCCGAAGCCAGGAGCCGATCTGAAGCCTGGAGCCAGGAGCTTCTTCCAGGTCTCCCCTGTGGGTGCAAGTCCCCAAGGCTTTGGTCCATCCTCCACTGCTTTCCTAGGCCACAAACAGGGAGATGGATGGGAAGTGGAGCACCCAGGACACAAACTGGTGCCAGGACACAAATCCTGGTGCGTGCAAGGCAGGGATTTAGCCACTAGGCCATTGCGCTGAGCCCTTAACACTTCATTTTTAGAAAGAGATTGCAAGGGGGCCTTTTGGAAACAGCTGGGTACATTCAGCAGGCTCCAGGTCTTAAGACTTCTCCCTCACCATTACAAAAATCCCTAAGGCTCCCAGAGAACAGTCGTTTACTTGTGTGATCTTAGGTTCACCCAACTCAGTCTGGAAGTGTGACTCCTGCAGTTCGTGATGGACACCTGTCAGTCAGAACTGCACATATCAGTGACTCTTCCTCTCCGAACCCTTGTCTTACTGTCTCCCTTACAGATCATTAGGCTGCCTTCCATTGCAAGGGCAACCTGGTGAGTGGTCATGGGAGGGAAGAACAAGGTCAGTCTGGCGGGGAGAGATGTTGTGTGACAATAAACTGAACTCTGGTAGCTCATCCCGAGAGTGCCTTCTCAGAGACAGCCAATAAATAGGAGCCAGTCATCTCAAAACATGTGTATTAACATCTGAACTGAAATATTGGGAGTGGTGCTCTTTATTTTGATTTGGAGATGGAGTTATAAGAGTAATTGCTGTGTCCACCAACAAGATCCATCCCCAGCCCTGGTTTCTGCATGTGCCAGCTTCTGCTGTGGCCTCAACAGACTCAGCCTACATCCCATCCAGCTCTCACGCACACCCATAGGTACTACAGCTTAGCTCAGCCTATTCTGCCCCCAGACCCAGCCCTCACATATACTAACAGATTTTGCTGCCTTGTCTAGTCTGGCCTACCCTTATCACTGGTTCTGATCCTCAACCAGGGGTAGGTATAATGCAATAGCGGAGTGCTCACATTTCTCTGCCAGGCATGCTTGCACCCCCAGATCTTGCACCCACCAGAGGATATTGTGGTCTAGCCTGACATGACTTATACCCAGGCCTTGGCACTTGCCAGCTGGTGTTGTGGCCTAGCCCCGTTGATCTGCACCCATTCTGGCTCTTGTGGTATGGCATGGTATGGCAGCTTAGCCCAGCCTAGCCCTCCCTTAGTCCCAGCTCTCACACTCACCACTGGAAGCAGCAACCCAGCAACAGAGTCCCAGAGGCTCCCCTACTAGGCCCACTCCGTATCCTGGATCTTGTGCATGCCAGCAGGCGCCGTGGTCCAGTCTGAGATGACCTTCCCCCCGGTCTAGCATTCACCAGTAGGGGCTGCAGGCCGGCTCAACCAAGCTTGCCATCTTCATAGCTTTTAACGGGATGTCAGATCCATTAAAAGTAGTCAATTCAATAAAGAAAAGAACAAGGAGTAAACACCATTGTCTGGTATTGTACAGTCATGGGATCGAGTTTATGAACACAAGGCGTTTGTTTTCCCCTGACACAGAGAGACTCATTAAGAAGCCATTTTACATTGCTCTCTAGAGTGGCCACAGTAAGCTCCATCCCTCAGAGGCCTAGAGGAGCCCAGAGGAAGGCTTTCATGAGAGCCTCGCCCAGAACTAACTCTGCTCTTCACTGTACTCATCTGTGGTTCCCACTGGTACAGGGTGATGGTTGAAGAAGCCACTCCAAGTACCTATCAGATGCTCACAGCCTCTCAGCATGCTAATAAGATTGTCCCTTCCCTGAAAAAATAAGTGCAGAGGGACCCACGAACCCCCAAGACATATGGAAGAAGCTCCAAACACTCACAAGGATTTCACGGTCAATTACCAGCTGCCCAAATCAGGGGCCAAACTGCTGGCCTACTGCCGCAGTGTCGAGACAAAGCAACTGTGATTTGGATCATTTCAGCTAAATTAAAAATGAGGAAATATCTTGTGCTTAATGCAGCCATTCTGCCAGGGATGGCAAACGTATGAACATGAATTCTACTTAAAGTCTATATCATTTTTGAGTTTGAAGTTAGGCAAGAAGTTCCAGGCAGAAAGGGTCCTTTTTCTTTACTGGGCAAACCAGGGCTCCCCCTACTGGAAATTTACCTTGAAATTTTCCTGAAATTAAAAATGATGTCTTTTTGAACCACTGGTTTAGTCGTGGAACAAGAAAAGCGCCCACACAGGAAAAGCACCCTCAATTTGTTTTTTTTTTTTTCAAGGCCAGCATCACTTGTCCATACAGATAATGAAAAGAGGGTTTGCTATGTTGAGGTTGAGTCAGATAAAACAAAGAAAGCTGTCATAAATCTTAGGAAAACACTCCCAGAGAATGCTTTGGCTGTAGTTCCTAATTTGGCAGAGATTAAGAACTATCCTGGGAAACTCTGAAGTCATTCAAAAGAGCAAAAAGGGTGATGGGAATGATGCCACTTCAACTCCGTGGTGGACAATGGGAGGGGTTTCCAGGCTGCATTACTTTGTAGGGTTGAACACATGTCTTTAAGATCTAGGTCTTGACAAAACTACCGTGAGGTGACTGCCATACTTGTCCAACTCTTATGTCTGTGTGCAAGAAGAATCAACACACTAAAGAGCTTAAACTGTCAATCTATGGTGGATAAGGTTAAGACATTTAAAAGGCTTAAATCACCTTGGCTTCATCTGGAATTTTTAAAAGCAGAGGACCAATGTTAACTTCCAAGCACTAGTATTTGAAACTCTGAACATGTAGATTTAAAGTAGGAATCCCAAGCCTGGATAGTGAGTAATGCAGTCTAATGGTCCGTACCAACTTTGTCAAGCCAATAGGCCCTTCAATTGGGAATTAACTTACGATTCACAATCATCACTTATCAAGAAGCATAGACAGTATGAAAATTGCTGGGTATGTAGAAAATGGTTCTTCCTCCAAAGTGAGCAAACCTTATCTCACCAGCAAACTCACATTCTCTTCTGTACTAATAAAGATTGAATTCCCACTACATATCCATCCAGCACACACACACACACACGCACGCATGTATATGAATGCCCCCTCACACACACACCAACCACCCTCAACAACGCCTGACTGACTGACCATGCAAATTGGTGAATCCAGATCCAATGACCAGCATTCACTAGGCTCTTTCTATGGCGTCTGTGATGGGCTTTAAAGAGCCATAACATCTAACAATCCCCCCCTCCAAAGAGCACCCAAGGTGTTCACAAATAAACTTTTAATAATATGTTTATTCACTTATTCAAAAGACATCAGAGAAGAGGGAGAGATAGAGGCAGAAATGAGATATTCTGTCTCCTGGTTAAATTCCCAAAGGGCTGCAATAACTAGAGCTGGGCCAGGTTGAAGTTGGGAGGAACTAAGAATTCCACAGGGACCTCCCACATGAGAGGGGAGAGCCTGAGCACATGATCTCTCCTCCACTGCTTTCCCAAGCACATTAGTAGGAAGTTGGATTAGAAGCAGAGAAGCCAGTACTTGATCCGACACTCTGCATGGGATGTTGGCTTTGCAGATGGTAGCTTAGCACACTGTGCCACAATGCATTCTGAATGCATGTTAAGGAGTCGTAGTCATTGAACAGGAGGTCCGTGGCTCTGTTAACACTTCTGATACAATGCAGTTTAGAGATATTCTCATCCTCACAGAGAATACAACCTGGCTCAATTTGAATCCACATCTACCATCACATGGTAGATCATCAACAAAAATGTGCTGAGTTGAGTTGAAATAAAGATTTACATTGAAATGCTGCTGTAGAGACAACTTTCATTACTTGTAAGGTTTGGGGATTACATTTCCATTGTTAGTATTCTTCTGCAACAGCACTGTTCTGATATTTGATTGACTTCTTTGAGAGCCAGAAGGAGAACAGAGAGGCAGAGGTTGCTTCGACTGGTGCCCTGCACTTCCCTCCCCACCACCCATCAAATACCTGCAATGGTCTCTGATGGGGACAGAGTTGAAAGCCAGGAATCTATTTGGAATAGGCTTCCCACATGAGTACTTGAGCCATCAGCACTATCGCTCTGTGAGTCCATATGGATGAAGAGGTAGAATCATGAGCCAGGGGCCAATACTGTGGTTCAACTGGCTAATCCTCCACCTGCAAGTGCCAGCACCCTATACGAGCACTGATTCATTTCCCAGCTGCCCCATTTCTAAACCTGCTCCCTGCGTGTGGCCTGGGAAAGTGGTGGAGGGTAGATTGAGTCCTTGGAACCCTACATTAGCATGAGAGACCTGGAAGAGGTCCCTGGTTCAGGGAGCAGGCAGACAGTCTCTGGACTCACAGATCAGAAAGCATCACACTTCTACTTTCTTGAAAAATTAGCTGAAGACGCCTCCCAACAAGCTAAAACATGATGCCCACGTAACAGTTAAAGAATGGGCAAGACATGGCATAAGTATAAAAATCCAGGAAAATAATGACAGCAAAGTACTCACAGATGTGGTTACAAAAAAATCACAAAAATGATGATAGATGTTCAGTTTCCAAAGTGCATACCTGATAGGATACAGAAAATGCTACGCCAAAATGCAGCACCTTGGTATACTAAGTATTTTAAGCTAACTGATACTGTGGAACCCCCTGAAGCCAAAAAGTTCTCTGACCTTTTTTTTTTTTTTTTTTTTTTGAGACCCTTAAGGAACAGATATGTCCTGCCCTGTACCCAGTGAGGCCCTGAAGAATCTGAACCAATAGGCCAGGCCAAGTTCCCCAAGTTTATTACTGTTAGTTCTTCCCCTGCTGTCAACCATGCTTCTACAAAGCTACTTATTCTTTATCAAGAATAGTCTGGGCAGGTCCAGGCTGCAGCACCTGCATGTGCATCTCAAAACAGGGTGTGGGGCATGCCAGGCTGCAACATTCACCAGGTCATATAAGGCCAAGATGGAGGGGTGGGCCATTTCGGGAAAGAGCCTAGTGCCCATACACATGAATGAGATCTGGGTCTGGGAGTGAGCCTGGTGGGGGAACTTGGGAAACTCCCCTAGTGGGTCAGAGCTTTGCTGGTGAACACGTTGTCCAGACCTGGGATAGAGCAGGCTGCACAAGGTAACTCCAACCGTTGGCAAATGTGTGGGCTGGTTTTGGAAGAGGGGGACCAGGCAAGGCCAAGAAAACCTTAGCTCACCATAAAGTGCAGAAACCAGGATGGAATACAGATCATGCTGGGCTAGGCTGTCACACCTACCAGTTTGCATGAGCCAGAGATGGGAGCTGGGCCAGGTTCCAGCACCTGTCAGCGAGAGTTAAGACTTGGGGCAGGCTGGGGCAGGCCAGACTACAGCATCCAAGGCAAAGGCCAAGACAGGTGAGGGAATATGCCAAGCTGGGTCAGAGCAACCACTTACATACACAAGGCCTATGCATGGCATCAGGGCTGGATGAGGAGCTGAGGGGATACCCTGGCTGGGTTGTGGTTCCCATTGGTGAGTGCAAGGGCCAGAGTGGGGGCTGCTGTCCGGTCTGGATATGACTGGGTCTAGGGTGTGCTAGACTGGGCTAGACTCCAGCACCCACTGGTGATCATGAGAATCGGGGTAGGTGCAGGATGGGCTGGGCTGGGTCTCTGCCCATCCTGAGCCATGTGTGAACTGTGCCAGGGTGTGAACTAGGCTTGATGGGACTGTAACATCCAACAGTAAAAATTGGAATGCGTGAGGGCCACGACTGGAGGCTGACTGGGCTGGGCTGTAGCCCCCACCAGTGTGAGCTGGAATTGGGAGTGGGCCAGGCCGGGCTAGGCTAGAGCATTCACTGGCAAATACTGAGGTGAGGCAGGCCACACCAGCCTGGGCTGCAGCACCCAACCAGCACATGTGAGACCTGGGGGAGAGTGGGAAAACCCTGTAGGGGGATACATGGGGCTCCCCTGCTGGTTCATCACTCCCACTGGCGAGTGTGAGAGTTGGGATGGGAGCAGACCTGGCCGGGCAGGGGTACAATACCTGTTGGCCTCATAGGCACTGGATCAGGGGAAAGCCAAGCTGGGTTGACTTTTCCTACTGCTACATGCATAAGCAGAGTGGATGTGGGTTGGTTGGATCTTTATTGCCACAGCATCAGCTGGAAGATGCTGGCACAGGGACAAATTTTGTAAAACTAAACTGCAGAACCACCTGGAGAGTGCAATATCCAGGAGTGGGATTGAGCCCTTTGGGGGAAACAGTGGGCACTTCCCTCTGGGTTGCCACTCATACTGGTAAGCAAGAAAACCAGGACTGGGGCAGGCATGGCTAGACAGAGAATGGCATCCACCGGCACATGTGTGGGTTGGATAGTGGAGTTGGTTGGGTTGAACAAGGCTTCAATGCCCACTGACATGTATGAGAGTTGAATGGGAATGTGGGACAGATAGGATCAGTCTGTTGTACATACTGGCAAGCACAGGAACCAATGCAATGGGCAGATCTAGTGGGGGTTATTGCGGGTTGCTCTGACTAGGCTACAGCTCCCACTTGTGTACGTGAGGGCTGAGTATGTGGTGGGCAGGATTGGGCTGAACTGCAACATCCATCTGTTTGTGTAGAAGCTAGGGCTAGAGACAGAACTGACCCAATAACTGCAACCATTAGCATGTTCATAAGCTGATTGGAGCGATGGACTGTGCCAGACCCTGTATTGGCAGGCATACACAAGAATCAGGTCTGGGATCATCTCAGATGAAGTTTCTCTGGGATCCCTCCAACTGAATTGCTGGACTCCAAACCCCAATCATGGAGAGAATTTAAGTTCTATGGTCTGGCCATGGAATGCATGAGTTAGAGCTGGTCCTCCTCAGTGACTTAGATGGAGCAGTGGACAACATAACCAGATGGACATGAAGGATATGGCAGTACATTGGAGTCTGCAGAGGACACCTGGTTCCATAACAGAGGATGGAGGACAGAACAACTCAGCAACTACCCCAGCCAAGTGCTGGGCAAATGGAGACTCTAAGGTGGACTATGTCAACCAATGGATTCTGGAGAGATTTCATCATGCTTGGAGTGGTGAGATCGGCAGTAAATCAGAGCTGTAGAACTATCAAAACCTCTAGAGCAAGATCCTCGGAGGATGCCCCACATTGGGGACCCTGGGATGGTGTTGGGTGACTGTCCTCCATTCCAGGGTGCAGAGGCATTTGGGAGACTGTGTGTGACTTCTCTCCTTGTCTCCTGCCTTCCCCCAAATACAGGAAGGAAACAAAGAGAATGTGGAATAATGGTCTCACCCACCTTCCCGTAGCCCTTGAAACCTATTACCCTAATAAACTATGTAAAAATCACCAAAAATTAAAATAATTATAAACATTAAAAATAGAACATAGAAATTGATACAGGAAATTTAGAATAGTATCAGAAAAGCTGGTATAACTTTATAAAAAACAGAAGTAAAAATCAGAATAAAATGCACAATTTCCTGGAGAATATGCAAATCACCAAGATTAGCTATGAGTCCAAATGCTAAAAGGGGGCACAAGTCATGGAAAAGTTTGGGAAAAATATCAAGAGTTTCATCCTGTGCTAACTGTGGAGCCCTCACGAAGCAATGAGTTTTCATTGCTACTGTTCCATCAAGTCATGAGCAAGCAGTAAGAGCTGGAATACATACACTCTGGGGTACACGCTTGAAAGACGCAAGAGTTCCCACTCCCGTGACATCCTTAACATGACCCTAAACCTTAAACCTTTTAAACATAACATACACACAAAAAGCTTGAAAATCAATCTGATGTATAAGTATATACATGCAAACAACATAGTAAAATGCTAGCAAAAGCTTTCCAACTATACATCAAAAGAAGAGGCCCTGATTCTATCAAAAAAATAAATGATCCACTACTTAAAAAACTATGGAAAGAGTTCACCAAGGTAATTTGTTAAGGGTAAAAAACTTGGTCTTCCGGGTAAAGCCTGAAAAAATATTGGCAACATTTAATATAATTTGATTTAAATTCCTATTCGAGTAAAAAATGTGCTTGTTGAAATCAATTTTTAAGAACCTTAATTAACAGTGCTGTCATTCCCAGTAAGTTCGGAGACAGAAGAAAAATATTTACAGTCACAGCTATTATTTGGCATGTTCTACAACTTCTGCAAAATCAATAAAAACAATTAGATGATTAAGAACTATAAACTGGGAAAAGGAAGAAGAGGCATGTTACCTTTTCATTTGTTTGTTTTTGCCTGTGTTGCGGTGATCTATGGGAAAGAATAATCAATTGGAGACAAAATGAACAAAGCAGACAGATCAATAAGGAAATGCAGTGTAAAACTAGTTTAGAAAAAACAGTTGGTTTCCAATAGTCCCAAAGTAGCCAACAATAAAATGCAATGGGATACAGTCAATTTGGAAAATCCACAGGCCATGTGAAAACCTGTACATAAAGGTAATACAAGGGGACTTAAAACACCACAATAAAAAATTAGCAAATGTTATCCAAAGAAAAAAAGTGCAGCAAGTAAGGCCACCCTGATTCCACCAAAGATAGATGACTCGATGCTAGGTTGGGGGAAAAAAAAAAGGCTGTGGAAAATCAATTTTTTTTTAAAAAAAAAGTTTATTTTGAGGCAAAATGTTTTTGAAATCTGCATAACTTTGTCAACTAAATATTTTTTAATATATGTATCACAAGTTTTTTGATGCTATCTTGCAGGAAAATCTGTACCAGGGAAACAAACAAAAATCTTCCTGATGTGTGACTAAAGAACAGAACAGAGCATCTTCAAGCTCTGTGCTTGCTTCCCGCCAAAACTTCCAAATCAGAAACTGAACTTTGCTTCCAAAAGAAAAAGATTTTCTTCCACAATGGTTGACAGCAGATATTGTCGCTTGGTTAAGAACCACCAGAAAAACTGAATTTGGAAAAAAAAAAGAAAGAAAAAACAACTACGTTTGAAAACACGGAGAGACCAAGGCCAAGGTTGAGCCTGAGATCATACAGGAGGCTCGTGGCAATGCGCACAACCCCCTTCCCTGAATTTCCCCTTAAGGAATTTGCCAGTGGTCCCAGAGGTGCAAGAGGTATCCCAGAGAGGACACGACAACCAGAGAAGCTGAGCAGGAAATGTGAGCTGCTGAGAAATGCAGACAGTTTCCCTGGGCATAAGCAGACACCACTCGGGAAGCAGCTCAGAGAGTAGCTGCTCCAAGGGTGCAATTCAGGGAGAATTCCATTTCTGCCAATTCCTCAGATGAATTATTTCTCAGAAACACTCAAAGATGGAAAATCAACGTCATCAGAACAAACCCCCTGGGGATTGATTAGTGAAGACATCTGCTTACTGGGTGTCTGCGGTATCCTGTGGGGTTCTATCACTGCTCAAAGGGAGAAACAATCTCCTCTTCTCAAGAAGATCACTAAACCATACAGAGAAGAGGTGAGTAGCTGTTTAAACAGAAGCTACAGGCTTAGCAGGAGAATGGGGAGCAGCTGGGGCAAGCAGCTGTCTCTTTTTTTGGTTTGCTTATTTATTTATTTGAGAAGAAGTCAGAGGGATTGTGTCTCCACTGATTTACAATCTGGGCACTTGGAACAGCCAGGCCTGGGGCACACTCAGACCAGGGGGTGGCAATGCACTCCAGCTCTCCCATCTGGGTAGCAGGGGCCAGGTCTATTAAGCCACCACCTGCTGCTTCCCAGGGTGCACACTGGCAGGAGTGCTGGAGTCAGGAGGCAGAGCTGGGAACCAAACCCAGGTAGGTACTCTAGTGTGCAGTTTGGTGTCATCTTCATCAGCATCTTAACCATCAGGCTAAGTGCTGAGCGCCCTTTCTGTAACTCCTTTATGGGGATAAAATTCTCATACCATAAAGGTGACTCTTCAAATATACAATTCACTAGTTTTTTGGTCCATTGACACTTAGAAAAAGATCTGTTAACATTCCCGGTAGTTGACTTGAGAACACTGTCACACCTCACAGGAACCATCACATCCTTTAGTTTCTACAACCTTTGTTCTCATCGCCCCTCCTCAGTTCTAAATAACCGTTGATCATTCTGTCTACAAATCTGGCTGTTCTGTGTGTTCCAGTGAATGGAATTCTCACTTAGTCTAAGCATTTCAATCTTCCCTCATGTGACATATATAACCAAAATCACTTCTTTTTACAAATACTGTTTTAGTGTCTGATTCTACAACATGATTATTCATCGATTGAGGAGGATTTGGGCATAGCCTTTGAGCTGTTATGAACAGGAACATATTCATATATTCATACATACTCATGAGCGTGTTTCCAGGAACATAGGCTTTGAATTCTCATGTTGCAGACCCAAGAGCAGGACTTGGTAACTTGGTAACTCCGTTTAATTTTTGGAGGAGCTGCCGGTTGTTTCCCGGAGCGGACACCCTGTACACTCCCTTGAAGATGCATCCTTATCAGACTGGAGATTCCCAGTAGATGGGAACAGGAATTCGTGGTTTTGATTTGCGTTCCTGGATGGCTAAGGATGCACAGCATCTTTTCGTGGACTTACCAGCCATTGGCAGATTTTCGTTGAACAAATGTCTATCCAGGTCTTTGAAACTGGGTTATTTGCTTTTTTATGACTGAGTTGTAAAACACCCTTATGCATCCTAGACACAAGTATCTGAGTGGATGTGTGATTCACAGCATTTTCTGAATGGGGGTTGTCTTTTCATTTGTTTGATGATGTCCTTTGAAGCACAGCAGTTTTCCGTTGTATTTCAATGGAATACGAGTCACCTTTGTTCACCTTTGTTGCTCATGCTTTTGGTGTTAGGTCTAGAAATATTTCTGCTACAGTTGAGGTCAGGAGTAATCACTATTTTTTTTTCCTTTCTGACAGTTTCAGCTCTGGCACTTGGCTCCTTGGTTCATTTAAGTTCATTTTTGTGTCCGATGTTAAATAATTGTCCACTTCCATATTTTTGGCATGTGGATATGCAGCTGTGGCAGTACCATTGGAGGAAACATTATTCTTTCCCCCATCAGATAATCAGAAGTCACCCCTGTCAAAAATAAGGTGCCCATAAATGCTTCACTTATTTCTGAATTTTCAATTCAGTTTCATTAATGTATCTATTCATTGTTGCATCAGCACCACACTGCTTTGATTGGTAAATTTTGAAATTGTATAATTTGAATCCTAGCATTTTGTGCTTCTTTTTAAAGATCATTTTGATTATTCTGGGTCCCTTGAAACTTATTATGTATTTTAGAATCACCTTGCCAATCTCTATGAAGAAGTCAGCTGGAACTCCAATGAGGATACTGTTGAAACCGTGTAGCAGTTGGGCAGATAGACATTGTGGCTCAGTGGCTACATTCCCCCCAGTGCAGTGCTGGTAAGAGTTCCAGCTGCCCCACTTCCAGTCCAGCTTCCTGCAGATACAACATGAGGATGGTGGATAACTCAAGTTCAACAAGTGGAGAATGGATATCCTGGCCATCTCCAAGGAATAGCCAGTTCCAGGCTCCTCACTTTGGCCAGACCAAGCCCTGTCTTCCTGTCAGTTGCAGATAGTTGGGTAATAAACCAGTAGACAAAAGAACTCTCTTTTCCTCTCTCTCTCTCTCTCTTTCTCTCAGAGGATAAAAGTGATACTTTTTTAAAGATAAATTTGATTCAAAGAATTTTTAAAAACACACTACAAATTTGAGTAACATACAAGTGTGTTGTTTCCCCTTTTGTGGTGTTACTATTACACATATTGCATCTCCAAATACACATACTAATTCTCCAAATTCAATAATACACTGTTATAATGACTTTTTCATCTGTAGTCATTTCCTTAACCCAACACAGTTCTGCATCCACCCACTTCCTTTGTGCTGTTATTGCTAATTCTAGGAAGGTCCTTCTAAAAATGCTGGCAGAAAATGATATTAGAAGGGAAGTTTAATGTGCAAGACATTTTTGAAATCCATGGATTTCATAACATGCATTTTTTCCAATGCTTTCTGAAGACCTCTCATATTATACATTTATTACTTTAGACATTTTCCATCCAACATTACATAAAATACACGGTAGTTTATACAACTGAGTTTTTAAATTAAGAGAAGGAAGAAAAGGATGCAGGTGTACTGTATTTTTGTAATCAGATAGCTACCTTACCAATATTTTTGTTTTGGTTTGGTTTGGTTTTTGCAAGGGGCGAGTATGCATTCAGATTGTCACTTTAGCCCTTCGAGCTTCTCCAGGCTTTCCTGTAAAGAGCACCTGCCAACAACACATCTGTCAGTTTGACTTGGGAAGTCAGCTTGGGACATTTTTGGATCCACTAGGTTTCTTCTGTGAAGTGACACATCAGTTGTGTTGGAGCTCTATTGGAACTAAGCAGCCCGCAGCCCACAGTTCTTGTTTTCTGCTTGGTTTTGACCCTCAGCCTTTTTCTGCGAATCTCCTTGTGTTTATGCCACGTGCATCTACCCAGCCTTCTGAATGTGCAGGCTTTTGATTTTCAATCATTGTGGAAGTTTTCAATGATGATCCCTTGTTTTTTCCTCTTCCTTTCCCTCGTCTCCTTCCAGCACTCTTGTCTCACATATGCTCATTTTTTTTAAAGATGTATTTTTTTATTGGAAAGTTAGATATACAGAGAGGAGGAGAGACAGACACGAAGATCTTCCATCCACTGATTTTCTCCCCAAGTGAGCCGCAACAGCTGGAACTGAGCCAATCCGAAGACAGGAGCTGGGAGCTTCTTCCGGGTCTCCCATGCGTGTGCAGGGTCCCAAGGCTTTGGGCTGTCCTCGACTGCTTTCCCAGGCCACAGGCAGGGAGCTGGATAGGAAGCAAGGTTGCCAGGATTAGAACTGGTGACCATATGGGATCCCAGTGCGTGCAAGGCAAGGACTTAACCACTAGGTTACAGTGCCAGGCCCAGCATAGGCTCTTGAAGACTTTCCGCCTTTTTGTCCATACTTTTTTCCTGCCTGTTCTTCAGTTTGGATGGTCTCTACCCATTTATTTCCCAGATCACTTATTCTTCCTCCAGTGAGTTCCAACCAAGTGTTGAACACCTGTAATCGGTTTTTAATATTTCAATTGTCATACTTTTTAATCTCATTTTTTCAGTGGTCATGCTTTTAAATTTTGGCTCCTTTTAAGTTCTGTGCCAATTTGTAAAGGCTAATTGCATCCTTTCTTGATAAATTTGACCTCTGATCTCTCTCACAACATCTGTTGGCTGCTTGTGTTCCCAATATATGTGTCCTACACACTTGTTTCTTTGCATCCCTCCTCAATGTTCATGGGAAACTGGACACTTCAGATAACAGACTGTAAGAACTCTGGGTTCCTGTGGTAGACCTGCAGGATGCTCCGCACTCCCGGCTTCAGCCTGGTCCAGCCCCAGCTGTCCAGCCATTACAGCTATTTCAGGAGACAACCAGCCAATGAAAGACCTCTCTCTCGCTCCTCTTTCAAATTAAATACATAAATATTTTTTAAAGATTTATTTATTTTTATTGGAAAGTTAGATATACAGAGAGGAGGAGAGACAGAGAGGAAGATCTTCCATCCAATGATTCACTCCCCAAGCGGCCGCAACAGCCAGAGCTGAGCCAATCTGAATTCAGGAACTTGGAGCCTTTTCCAGGTCTCCCATGCAGGTGCAAGGTCCCAAGGCTTTGGGCTGTCTTCGATTGCTTTCCCAGGCCACAGGCAGGGAGCTGGATGGGAAGCGGGGCCACTGGAATTAGTACTGGCACCCATGTGGAATCCCAGTGCATGCAAGGCGAGGACTTCAGCTGCTAGGCTACTGTACCGGGCCCTAAATATTTATTTAAAAGAAGCACATTATGGAAAAAAATCATGCACGGATAAGCTTTGGCACCCACACAAACTTATCTTTTATTTCATTTTTCATGAACCTAAAAAAAAAGAAGCTCTTATTTATTTGAAAATCAGAAGCAATAGAGAGAGAGAGATCTTCCATCACTGACTTATTCCCCAAAAGATTACAAAACCAAATTGGACCAAGTTGAAACAGAAAACCAGGAACTCTATCTAGATCTCCCACATGAGTTGCAGGAACTCAAGTACTCAAGTTCTCAAGTACTCAAGTTCGTCCCCAGACGAACCAGCAGGGAGCTGGAGCAGAAGTGGACCAGCTGAGAATGGAACCTGAGCTCCTACAGGATGTCCATGTTGCAGGCAGCGGCTTCATGGGCTATACCACAACACTGGCCCTGGAAACTAGTTCCTACAAGAGAGCTGCTTCTATAAGAAGCATGTGCCCACAGCCCTCTGCTTCCTCTGTATCTGCCATGCCATTGACAGTCCACCAATGTCAGACTATTGGGTCTGTGAATCTTGTACTGTGACCCTCCAAACCATGAACTGGGTTGGAGCTCCTTCCTTCCTCAGTGGCTCCTCTTGAAGCAACAAGAGGCAGACTTATGCATAAGCACTTCTCCCATGTCACCTCCTTTCGGTCCCCACAAGCCCCTAACCTTGGCCCTGGCATCCCATCTTAACATGGGAAGACTAAACCTTAGATTCTAAGTAACCTTTCCCATCTACTCCTGTTGCCACTATAGTAGAGTGCTTTACCTGATTTTCTCCTTCTGACGCGACCTTTCAGTGTTAAGAACTGCCATTCTGCGTTATATCTGTGATATCAGCATCCCATTTCCGGTTCGAGACCCAGCTGCTCCACTTTTGATCCAGCTCCTGGATAAGGCACTAAGGAATACAGTGGAAGATAGTCCAAGTGTTTGGGTCCCTGCCACTCATCTGGGAGACCTAGATGGTGTTTCTCACTCCTGAGTTTTGGCTTGGTCCAGTCCTGGCCATTGCGGTCATCTAGGAAGTAAACCAGCAGAGGGGAGATATGTTTCCTTCTCTCCTTCTTTCCATAACTGTGCTTTTAAAAAGAAAAGAAAATGAAAACTGATTTTTTTTCTCCATCTTCAGTTTTCAGTTCAAAACTGGGACCCAGGAACTATTGAATAAAGTGAAGTGTATCATTAGCTATATACACACAACAAAATGTGGATGGGTGAGAAGACGTGAACATGACACATAGGCCAGGCACCAGTTGGGCTTCTCTCATTCTTAGGGTAGTGTGAGCAGGTAAGGTGGTGCCACCTGAAGGCCTGGCCTCAAGTCACTGTCACCTTGACCTTGCAGTACACCCTGCCTTCATGCAGGGCTCTGTGCTGCCCTTGCCCACACTCACGATGAATCAGAACAGCTCACGGCGTGGCTCTGTGCTCTCCTTGTGGGTTATCGAGAACACAGTGTGAGGAGGAAGTTAAAGCTAGGAGTTGGGCTCACACCTCTCCCAGTCTGTAGACAGCAACAGTTCCCAGGCCTTCCCTAATCAGCACACGTCTGCACAGAAGGCATTGAGCAACCCCCTGGAACATGTCAAAACCAGCTGAGAATTCTTCATCTTTGCATCAACTCCTATCCCCACCTCCTCCCAAAATACACACCAGCTTCTCCTCGTTCTGACATCCACAGCCAGGTCCCTCCCCTCCCAGATCAAAGCCATGAGACATCAGTGAGTTACTCTTGATGTTTATTTTAATGCATCTTAGTCCACACTGTTGGTATAAAATCAGAGAAAGCAAAGCAAAATAATAATAACAATAATAATAAGAATGGTCTGGAGTCTTAGCATCAGAGGGCACCATATGTACATTCTGAGTTGGTGGCCAGTACGAGTCATCGCCAGACAGTCCTAGGAGGCACAGAACATTCTAGACCAGGCCAATCCCAGGATGGGGGGGGAACTCATGGTCCCAGGGGAGGGGTCTAGAAGCTTAGTTCTACTGCTCTGACCTTAAACAGCAATGTGGAAGCAATGGAAGTGTTAGAGTTTCTTCATTACAGGAAGAGCAAGCAGCCTAGCAAGGTACAGAAGTGGTTATAAACCACTTACATTACATGGAATTACTCAGGTCTCCATTCTACCTTTAGGTCATAAAATTGTTAACTGGCTTTCCAGTGAGTCATTTAGATGATTAGTGAGAATAAGGAATGGTAGATACATAGCACCATGTCACAGATTGGTTGTCACCGATTGCCCATTGACACGTGTGACGCACAAGGGCTGGTATCCCACAGCCACGGGCCACGTTCCTGCTCTGGGTTTCTGCTGAATGCACACCCCACCCCAAAACAAAGGGCTTTGGGTCACAGATTTTTGCTTTTGCGGAGTTTTTTTTTTTTCCCCACACTTTGGTTTTTCAGGAGGTGAAGTGGGAGGGAGGTATCTTATCTCAGATAAAGAGGGGGTGCCAAATGAAGTTGTTTGATCTGGGGGGCAAAACACAACCCCTACTTCCTCCCAAAGGAAAAAAAAAATCAAAAACAAAACAAAATACTGAGTTTGATTATACTGTTAAGAGGTCAAGTTCTTTAGCTACTTCTTGAAGGTTCAACATGAGCCTGATGGTCAACATAAAAGCCAAATACTGCTATGTACATACATGTAAAAAGTGTTATAAATAGGTTTTATAAACCATAGATAGTATATACACCTTCGAGGGACAGCCACTGCCGTCCGTTTGGTTTTTGGCTGGAGTTGGGGCTATGGGGGCTAGCTCTCTCATCCTTGTCTCGGGTTCTGGGTCCCTGGCCTGCCTTTTATACGCTCAGAGCCTCCGACGCACACTGGGAGTGGGTCAGGGCGCCTCATTCGCGTTTCCGCAAAATCACGTAGACCACGCCACTGAGCAGGGCCAGTGGGAAGGCCACCCAGGCCAGGATGTAGGAGAAGCCATACGAGTAGTCCGAGTTGACATGCCATTCCGTGTGCCGCACCGTGTAGATGGCCGCCGCGCTCATCACACATAGACCTGCCGGGGACAGAGAGGGAACACCGGGTGAGCCGAGGACCATGCCTCCCCCTCAACGCCCTCACCTCCCCGCAACACTGTGGGAGAAAGTATAGTTCTAACTTGGCAGGCATCTACTGCCAGGGGTGGAATGGAGAGGAACCAACAACGGACAGCTGGAGGCGTAGGAAGAAGGAGCTCTCGTCCACTGGCCACCTGCGCTTCACAGTCACTGCCTACCCAGAGACCCTTGCAGGTTTCTGCCCCCTATGTCTCCATCTTTAGCCGTCCCCCAATCCCCAAGTCACTCAAAGGCAGCTTCTGGAAACACTCCCCAGGAACCAGCTCTAAGTGACACAGGCAGGAACTACGTAAAAGAGAAATCACACTTCACCAGGCCTGGATTTGTGCTGTGTGGCAGCTCAGTGTAGACAGTCGGGCTGCCCCTTAAGATGTGGAGTCGCCTACAGACCCTGCTGCACAGACAGAGGAATGCACGGAAGTGAGGAAGCTGTAGGAGGAAGGGGGTAACAGGTGCACAACCACACCTCAGGATGCGGGCTGAAGACCAGCAGGTGCACAGGTAGGCCCAGTCGCCCCTCCAGTCCAACCACCAGGGATGTGGCAGGGAGCAGAAGGACCAATGCATGCAGCCAAACTCATGCCCTTGTGACAGTCAGCGTCCCCTGGCAGGGAGGCTTGTGGTGATGTCAGAACCCCAGCGAGGAGCTGCACAAAGCCTGGTCTGTTCCCTCTTGAATGCAGGGCCTTTGAGAAGCCCTGAGGGACTCTATTATGAATCCAGCACACCGTGTGGGCCTTGTGTGGTTCCAGCGCTCCCCACAGCTGGCTCCACCTACACCTAACCTCGCTGCTATTCGGGCAGCCATTTGACAGGACACTGCAACTTTGTTTGGACAAAAGGCAGAAGTGGGAATATGTGCACTTGGGCCAGCCAGATAGGAATGGCCCTCATGCAACTGAGGAGGAGAAACGCCCACTCCCAGGGCCCCTGGCGAGAACACCACACAATGGCCGAGGGGAGGGATCAGCCCCAGGACCTGCTCTGGCCTACACAAAATCCAGGAGACAGTAACACTGTTTAGGTCACAAGCATGACTGTAAAACTGAACACTTTCTTTGCTTTTGGGGATTCTCATTATCTCATGCCCCTCTCTAAGAAAAATCACAGAGCCCAACACTGGGGTACCTGTGATGCAAATACCCCATGTAAGAACAGAGGTTCAAATCTCGGCTGTTCCACTTCTCAGCCAGCTGCTTGCCAATGCACCTGGGAAAGCAGCAGAGGATGGCCAAAGTGCTTTGGCACCTACCCACATGGGAGATTCTGATAAAGTTCTTGGCTTGGGCCCGGCTCAGTTTTGGCTGTTGCAGCCATTTGGGAACTGGATCAGTGGATAGGCAATCTCTGTCTCTCCTTTTCAATCTGTTATTTGAAATACTCAGTGGCAGAGAGAGCAGGGAAAAGAGAAAAAGAAAAAGACTTTCCATCTGTTGGTTCATTATCCCAAGTGGATGCAATGGCCACGCCTGAGCCAGCCTAAAGCCAGGAGCCAGGAGCTTCATCTGAGCCTCTTGAAAGAGTGCCAGGTGTCCAAGCACTTGGGTAATTTTCACTGCCTTTTCCAGGCCATTATCAAGGAGTGGGATTGGCAGTAGAGAAGTTGGGACACGAACAGGCACCTATATGGGATGCTGACATCACAGGCAGTGGTTTAACCCCCCTCAATGTCAGTCCCAGAGAGAAATCTTGGAGTTGTATCTTGGGCTCTGTCCGACTCACAGAAAATAAAAGAAAAAAAAAAGTAAGCTTGGTCACAGAAGGGAGCAAGGTGTTAACAACAGGCTTAAAAGAGCAAGACAGTGCTTACTGTATGGACACAGCTCCCAAGGGAGGGTGACTGACCAGTGCAGTGTGTAAACGCCCTGGCAGCCACATGGAAATCAGCCCTTGCCCTGATCTCATAGGCAAAGAGAAAACATCAGGTTCTTCACTTGAACCCAAGGGACTGGGAGAGGCAGGATATACCAGTGTGGTATCTAACTCGGTGGCTGCAGCACCATGACTTTGAGTCTCATCAGACTCTTAGAAATGAGGGTCTTGAGAGCTTAACTGTAATGAGCAATAAGTTCAGCTCCCACCATGGAAATAGGATTTTGAGCTGGTCAGCAGGTGAGGAGAGCAGAGGTGAGCCAAGAAGGGCCAAGGGCTCATGCTAGACACGACCAGCAGGTCACAGCCACAGTCTCTGTGACAAGGCTCCTGGCCCCAGAGGCCAGACAGTTGGCTGAAGGCTGGGAAGGGGGAAGCCAAGGTGTGTAAAGAAGGAGGCTGTGGTGGGTAATCTCAGCAGAAGAGGTCCAGGAGCTGGGGGTTTGTTTTAAGATTACTCTGGCTACAATGTCAGAAAAGACTTAGGCAGCTGATCCTAAGGACAAGGCAGCTGATCCTAAGGCTACAGGGATAGTGGGGTCAGGGGAGGGGGAGGAAGTTTTCCCATGGCTGCCATGGGAAAAGTGGGTACAAGGGCAAAGAGATGGGCAGGGGAATCATGGAAGATGCCACATGATGCCACAGGTCTTGGGGACAGACCAGGGATGATGTGACAGTTAGGCATCACAGGACTGGGTGCACAGGGACAGGGATGTCTAGGAAGATAAAGGGACTATATTTCAAGCAGTCAACGCTACAGAAGAGTAGAAGCTTCCAGCAAATCAAAGGCTTCACAATGCACCTTGTAAAAGCACTCTCCTTGGAGAGAGCCCGGGGTGGGAGCCACAGTGAAGCTGGCTGCAATGTGGGATGTCCAGCGAGACCCCAGGGCTGCTGGGTGGTGTCTGTTTGAAGGGGGAGTGTGTGGGTCTCGCTCCCATCTCATCTTCAAGGGTGATGAGACAGGAAGAAGCAGGACGTGTGGGACTTCTGAAAGCGCTGTGCCTCCCTGTGTTTCAGGTGTGGTTTCCGTCCACTGGGAATCCCTGTCCAGAAAGTTCCATCTAGCATCCCTGGGGGGTGACGTGGGCGTGGAGAGTTTCCAAGCTAGTCATCTTTGAATCTGTGAACAGGGAGGGCTGCTCTGCATTCCTGAATTTCCTCCTAAATTCTTTTGGTCTTATCTGGTTACACTGATTCATCTACAACAAATCAACCAGTGGAACTCACTCAGGTGTGTCCTTCTACAACCATTTCTGTAATTCCCCATCATGGCAACTACACATCTGACCTGAGTTTAGTTCTGGAAAAAGAAGCCAGTTACTGAATGAGCCAACAGAGAGCTATTCAGGGTTTCCTGGGTGTACCCTACGTGGAGCCAGTTGCTGGATGCAAGGGCTGAAATGCATCAAGATCTGTCTTTCTAGGTCTGTAGCCATCAGAAATTCTTGAAAAGTTTCCATCTTGTGTAGCCCAACCCAGCAGAGTGAAAGCTGGGGTAATTATAAGCTAGGAATAGAGTCCTATGGGTTCTGAAAAGAATGACTCCAAACTCCAGTAGCAGATCCAGGCTATTTCTTCCCCACAAGGTGGCCTAGGAGAATCCAGAGCCTGTGACCAGGACTGGCTGTTTATGGGGAAATATTCTAGAAGATCTCACAGCAGCATCAGGCACAGAGGGATGGGACAGTGGTTCCCAGGCCCACATGCAATCAGCATCACTGAGGGATGCATCTTAAACAGGATGCTGGAGGGATGAGGCTCAAGCAGCCCTCACTCTCGTAATTTCAAGTCCTCTAGTTGAGTCTGATGTATAAATGGGTTCAAAGTGGACAGAACAAGAGGAAGGCGCCCTCAGGAAGTGGCCCTCCTTTGAAGCATATCATCTAGGAGAGACCAGTACCCTCACGTGGAAGACTTGTGGCTTATCATGGACTGGAAAGAGAAGCATGTGGTGAACCAGGGAGGCCCCTGACCACACACAGAGGGGAGGGAGCATGGCTCCCAAGCCTGCACTTAGCCACAGCACCCCCAGACCCTTGCACCCAGCCTTCCTGCAAGCTTCTCGTGACCCCTACAAACCACATCTGGGTCCTCCACAACGAACCAGTGCAGAAGTAACCCAGACTGTAGCAGTCACTCGGGAGACCCAGGCGAGACTCCAGTGGTTTCCACTGAAGCTGCTTCAGAGCCTGGAAGAGACATTTGCCCTCCACACAGCCAACTCTTAGTAACAGTAGCTTCTGCTTCCACACTCTCCAACGGGGCATCTCCCTCTCTTCTTTCCTTTCTTTCCTTCTTTCCAGTTGTCTCTATTTTCTTCTTTGCAGTCAAACTGTCACTTCTTGGGTTTCCTCCAGGCCTTACTGCCAATAATCAGAACCCAGTTTTCTCTCTGATCAAACAGTTGGGCCAAGTTTCTTCTAGAGTGGTCACATGCTGAAGGAATCAAGAAATCTCAAGTGGAATCCTTAACCCACTTAGGTCTTAGAGCCACAGCTATGATGTTCTAGATATCTGAAGTCCCCAAGGAGACTAGTTTCTGGATCATTTCAACAACTGGAAGAAGAACATTCTTAGAGCTGGTCGATGACCATAGCTGCTTTTAACTTAACATGTCTAATTCAAGATCACTTCCTATTCGAATACTTATGGCTAAACAGATAACAGACAATCAGGTTTAGGTAGATAAGCAGCAAGATCAGAAGGGAATGAGGAAGAGAAAAAAAGAACAGACCATGTGCTTTTAAATGTAGAGGTTCCTCTTGAAGAGTGCTAAAATATCGGATTGAGTTCAGAGGAGAAACAAAAGAATGAAGTGAGTGTGGATTTGTAAATACACCTATGGAGAGGATTGAGTCCTCAAGAGTGTTGGGCCACTGACATACAGAGCACTGTCACATGTCCAATCCAGCGGCTCTTGGCTCTGGACTTTGAGTGTTGACCCAAAATGATACTGCTAAAAAGACACTGTTACAGAATCTTGGAAGAATGACGAGGAAGAAGCTGCTTATTCAGGGAACAATCCTTCAAGTGCCTTCACTTCTCAGTCCAATACTTGGCTTGACCAGTTCCACTTCAGATGTTCTTGGAAACAGGGAATTGCCGGTGCATGAACTTGGGCCACCTTCGGAGTCTGCCACTATGGCTGCACACGGCTTCTCACCATTGTGCCTGCAAAATCAGGCAGCTGGCAGTCTGCACATCAAGGACAGCTAATGAAGCAATATGGTGTATCTCGATTGTAGCTTCCTTCCTGATGACATGTATAGGGGTGTGGGGAGCTTCCTGGCAGGGCCTCCAATTCATGCAGAAGCAGACAGTCTCCAAGTTCTAACATGAATACATGCATGCATGCACACACACCAACATTCACACTTTAGGCAAAGCATCCAGCAGGCAGACTCCTGACTTCCTGTCATGTTCTTCGGCTACAGGCAATAAGTCTGTAGCCGTGGTAGGCCCCTAGCTTGCTTATGGGCTTCAGCACCCAGAACTTACCAGCAAGGATTTGGAAGACTCCAGTGATGTAAAAGCGGCCGCCCTTGGTGAGGGTGAAGAGCTGGCAGAAGAACAGGAACAGGGAGAGGACGCTGAAGATGACGGACAGGATCATGGTGGCCTGGACAGACTGCAGCCATTCTGCGGGGAGAGACACTTGGTTAGGGAAGTCCCCACCACAGTCCAAAGGACTTGGCCCCAAAGCATGTGGGGGCCTGGTAGACGGTGAACCCATGCAATCTCCTTTTGCACCCTCTCACTTCATTCTTGGTTTAATGATGTCTTTTGAAAGGAACATAGTTCTACACATGGAAAACACATCTAGCTGTAGACATTTCAGCCAAGGGCTCTGAAATTCTACCACTCTGGGTTCAACTCCAGTTGGATTCTCTTCCCAAAGGTGTTAGCTCCATAGAGACAGGTGATTCTCAATTTACAACGATGGGACTTGGGATTGGTTGACTTCACAAGGGCAGGAAAGGAATACTGGAACTGTAACTCATGGTTTGAATTTGTGACCATGTACTCTGTGTAGCAGGGCTGGGAAGCACAGTAGGTTAGACAGACCACAGTATTTTCCACATATGATATTTTCAACTTGTTTTGGGCTGGTCAACCCTACCATCATGCTAACAATTGTGCATGTTAAAGAAGACCTGAGCCCACCCATCGCCTTCCTTTTGATAGGTTTATGGGACCTCTTAAGAATAGTTGAAAACTGTAGTTCACAATATCATCACCCCCCAGCGGATATGCAGAGATGGTGGGGAAGGATGTTGGGAGTCAAAACTGGCTTTGTTAGAAAGCTGGAAGGAAACATTGATGGCACCACATACACCTTATGAAGACATACGGTTGTTTCAGGCGAGCTCTGCCTCTCTCTCCTGCTCAGGGCCATCAGCCTCTGCTTGGTAGACATCATCAGATAAGATCCGGGTTGCTGAGCTCTTAGTCTTAGACAAATTCTCCATGTTCAACTGAAACACCCACAGTGGCTCCAGCTCAGCCTCTACTGTGATCCCAAGAAGGAAGGAAAGGAGGAAGATGGGGAAATGACTTGAATTCAACAGCACACAGAGAGGCCCTCAGTATCCACCTGCAAGAGCAGCATCTGTGTTTACCCACCATGTTTTTGGACCTTAGCCTTTCTTCCAAGTGCCACAAAGTTACTAGCGCAGGCACTGGATAAGCTACAGGGTTGCAGTCCACTCAGTTCAGTAACCAGCCAATGTGTGAAGGCATTTTGATAATCTTTTATTTGAGAGAAAGAGAGATTAGAGAGAGAGAGTGAGAGCTTGGTAGAGAGAGGAAGAAAGAGAGAGAGAGAAAATGCCCACAACGACTGGGACAGAAGGGCTGGGGTGAAGGCAGGAGCCTGGAACTTAATACATGTTTTCCACAAGGGTGTAAAGGCATAGATTCCCTGAGCCATCAATCAGTGTTGCATTCCAGGGTCTGCATTAGCAGAAGTTGGTATCAGGAGTTACAGCAGATATGGAACCCAGGCATTCAATGTGGGACCTAAGGCTCTTAACCATCATCTTAATCACGGGACTGACAACCCACCCCCATGCAATGGTTTTAGAAGGCACGTATCAGAGCATAATATGCTGCTAAAATCCATGAGATCTGGATGGTTTGTGATTAACATCTGAAGACGATAACTGTATTGAGTTTCAAGCAGTTTAAGAGTGCTGAACAGGGGCCTGGCACAAAGGCTCAATGGCTAAATCCTCACTTTGCAAGCACCAAGATTCCACAAGGGCGCTGGTTCATGTTCTGGCTGCTTTACTGCCCATCCAGTTCCCTGCTTATGGTCTAGAAAAGCAGAGAAGGATGGCCCATGGCCTTGGGACCCTGCACCCTCATAGGTGACTCAGAAGAAACTCCTAGCTCCTGACTTTGGACTGAATCAGCTCAGCTCCAGCCATTGCTGCCATTTACGGAGTGAACCAGTGGATGGAAGATCTTTCTATATCTCCTTCTCTCTGTATATCTGCCTTTCCAATAAAAATAAATACAGCTTTTTAAAAAGAAGATAGTTTAAAACAATGGGGTGGGGGGTTACTGAACAGGTTAACTGTTACTAGCCCATGGTACAAGACTTTTCCAGAAACTAGAAGCATTTTAAAGGTGGAAGAAACCTGAGGAAGGCTGGCTCCTCTGCTCTGAAAAAGATTTCCAGAGATGCTTGGAGGAGACCAAGCAACACAGCCATATCTCAGAGGTACCCAGTGGCAGACCAATTCACTTTCCACTATCTCACAACAAGTGCTTCTTTATTTCTTATCTTCACTTTCAATTTAAGTAAGAAACCAATGCTTTATATTCAAATAAACTTGTTTGAGAATTAAAAACAAAAAAAGAAAGATGCTTAACAGGCTGTGAGGCACCCTGATTTCATTTTCAGACAGATTTCATCAAATCTGTCTTTATCTACCATAGTGGCTCTTCCAGAGGAACACTGTTCAATGATACTAATACTGACATATTATATATATATTGCCTGTTGAGTGCACACCAGCAGGAGGTAACGTTGGGTAGATGACAACACATGTTTCCTTCCCCAGCTCCAGGATCTTTGCCCTCTTCTCCACTCCCACGGTCACTAGCAAGAGAAGCTAGTCTCAAATGTCACAGGTGGAAAGAAACTGAACATTTCTATTCATTGACTATGAATCGGAACAGTTCCAGAGAGTGAATGACACCCCTAAATCCTTCCAGAAACTCCCTTTATCCATCACGTGAACCAGAGTCCCAACCCAGTTAAAATGGGGTTATTTGGATGTCAAGATGTTTCTCAAATCAGATCAGGAGAGTCAAGAGATACTCCTCAAACAGAAGGCACTAGGAGACCAAGAAGGTTGGATTCAGTGAGCATTGGTTAAACACCTGCTGTTTGGAGCTCAGTCTTCTGGTTGGCTCTGAGGAAGGGGAAGGAATGATTTCCAACCCTAAACAGAATCAGAGACACACACATGAAGACAGTGAGTGTGTCCAGCTGTGCGCTGGTAATTCCAATGCTGTGGCAGGGACCAAGTCACTCACTGTCACATACAGAATCTCACATGGATTAGATAAAACTGTATTTTCATGAAATAGATCCTTCTGAAACAAAACAGCATTGAAAAAATTCTGAAAAGAACCCCCAAGCAAATATGAGTAAACAGAAAACAGTTAAATTGTGATCACAGTTTAAAAGTTTAGATTAAAAGAAGGAAAGTAGCGAAAGATAAAACATTTAATTTGCTTGATCTTTCAAGATACTTGATCGATGATGACTGAAGAAGAAAGAAATGAGGAAAATAAACCTTTACGCACATAATAACATGGCCTTGAAAAAGTATAAAACAAAGAGCAAAGTGTGAGAGGACATCGATAAAGCCACGATTGTTAGTTTCCTCCCAAGAAAGATAAATCAGGCACACCAAAAGTAAGAAAGAATGTAGGTTATTTGCAGAACAGGACAATACATTAGTCTAACAGGTATATAGGAAATCTGTGTCCAAATCACAATCTACAAATTATTTTCAAATATACAGGTGCACGAGACAGTCTTAGAAATTGCCTATGTAAAAAAGGAAGGAAGGAAGGAAGGAAGGAAGGAAGGAAGGAAGGAAGGAAGGAAGGAAGGAGGGAAGGAAGGAAGGAAGGAAGGAAACTGACTATGTAGTAAGCAACAACCAAAATGCCTCAAGTTGTGAAGGAAGTAGAAATGATACAAGCATAATATACAACTAAATACAATTAACTTACAAACAATAAGCTGAAGCAGAGGACATCAAACCTTAATAAATCCATAACCTCACACACATACACAAAAAAGCCAGTATTCCAAACAGTCCCTTGGATAAGAAGAGATGAAAAGTAGAAGCTTCTTCAACAACGGGTGACATGGAGAACTCTGCAGCCACAGAGGTCTTCTCAGGAAAATGCATACCTTTACATGCCTTCACTGTGGAAATGCTAAAAAAGGAATGAACTCAACTTGCAACTCAAGAATCTAGAAAAACAATGAAATAAACACAAAACTAACTGGTTTATGGAGATAATAGCACGGATTACTGAGGCCAAAATCTGACAAAATAATTTAAATATCTGGGTTTTTGAAAAGAAAAAATTCCATAACATAGATGACTTCTATTCAATCACATCAAAGAAGTGCTACAGAAATAGAGACATAGCATACTCCTGAGTTCCTGAGTAGAAATGTTCAAAACTAGGTTGGGGGTTCAGTTGGCTAATCCTGCAAGCACTAGCAGCCCATATGGGCACCTGTTCTGGTCCCAACTGCTCCACTTCCCATCCAGCTCCCTGCTTATGGCCTAGAAAAGTAGTGGACAATGTTACCAGAGCCTTGAGTCCCTGCACTTGCATGGGAGACCTAGAAGAAGCTCCTGACTCCTGGCTTTAGACCAGCTCAGCTCCAACCATTGTGACAATTTGGGGAGTGAACCAGTGAATGAAAGATTTTTCTCTCTCCTTCTGTCTGTAAATCTGTCTTTCCAGCAAAAAAAAAAAATCTCTTCTTTTGAAAAGAATTGCTTAAAACTATAAGGGTACAAAGACAAATTCCATGCTATTCTAATCAGCCATCAAATGGAACTTGAGAAAAATTACTCCAAAATTCACTGATACAACAATAAGCTAGAAAAAGAAAACTGAACCAAATACAATCGAGTAATAAGAGTAAAAACATAATCAAAGAAAATGTAAACAATATAGACAAAGCCAATGAAAAGATGTCACCTATTAGATGTCAAACACATACCTATGTTGAACTTATTATATTATATGCTATGTACTACATATACACTACATTTATTAAATGCATAACTAAAATTATATATTTGCAATGTGTTAATTTATAAAAATATATTTATAGATATTAAAAGCTTATTTTTATATTACAAAGATTTAGCAATTCCCACATGTGATATTTTTCATAAAAGAGAAACAATAGGACAGAACTAAGATTCTGGAAATCAACATATAAACATAGACAGCATATACACTTGTAAAATACTCCAGGTAAGTGATGTTGGTTATTCACGCAATGAAAAATAAGATCAGATATCTAGCTCACAAAATTAGATTCCAGAGAGACTAAGCACCTAAAAGTAAAATTAAAAGCCATTTAGACATATGATTTGCAAAGGACAAGTATGAATAGCCAATAAAGAAACTTCAAAATGCTCAGCCTCACCAGTAATATAGGAAATGTGAGTTAAATCTATGAGCAACGGAGGTCAAGTCTCATTCATCAAATGGTCAAAAAACAAAAGCAGCAGAGTCAATGTGTGATAGGCAGGTGCCTACACATATCACAAGAACGGTAACGATGACATCATCATCTTCTGTCGCTCACATTTGGGGAGACATAACTACATTTTTCCACGCCTCTAACACAATGACTGGGCAATTTAATCACTCTAAGCTGAATAGACCTGAACATAAAACTCAAAGACAAATGACTCAGAATGCTCGTTTTAGTAACAGTCCCTCTGATGGGGACTATTTCGCATACATAAAAAAGTGCATAGCTTTTGAAAAAGTTCCAAGGCAATGAACAAGTAAGGTGTTCACACGGCATGATAATACATAAACATACACTAAAACCTATATGCATACACACACACATACTTACACCTGTTCTTGGAAGGGGGGAAAAAGAAGCAAACTGGGGCATGCACTTGACCTAACAAGTAAGCCGCCGGTTGGGATGTTGCCACCCATAACACAGTCCCCAGATCTGAGCCCTGGTTTCTCCCATGTGCAGCTCCCTGCTCATACACACTGCAAGGAGCAGAAACTGAAGGCTCGAGCACTTGGCTTCTCACCACCACCATGGCAGACCTGTATTGAGTTTCTGGCTCCGGACTTCGGCCAAGCAGTGTGGACATTTGGGGAGTGATCCAACAGATGAGAGCTCTATTTCCCTCTGCCTCTCCAATAAAGATATTTTTCAAAAGGAATTTTTGAAAAAAAGTGCCTGTACTCAATATGTACAGGCTGTCTTTCCTCTTGCCACTATCCCCTAAGCAGCAGAGTGTAACAGCCATTTATACAGCATTTACACTGTGTATTGTAGGCAATCTGGAGATGACTGAAAGTATACAGGAGGATGTGTATATACAGGATGCAAAAACTGCACACTGCACCTGCAGAGTTTAGTATCCACTGACGGATTGGAACCAGGGACTATTTGTAAGATTCAAACCAATGGAAAGGGTTACCGGTAAGGAAGCCTCAGCCAGACAACCCTCTGTTCAAAGTCAGGCTCCCAAAACTCAGGGATCCACGACAATCCTGAGCAGAAGGGAAGCTCCACATGCGAGAAGAAAAGGGACTTCTCCTTTGCCTCAAAGTGCCATCCAGCAGGAGCTAGTGAGGAAGAAACAGAACTGAGCCCAGGAGGAAGCAGTCTCCTGTTCAGCCCCAAGAGCCTGGCCCCCAACCACCCTGACCACAGAGGAGGCCACAGAACCAGGGAAAGATTGCTAAGCTCGTTGATGACAGGTCCCAGGCCAGCAGCACTGGCCTACGGGGATGGAGGGTAGGCACTGGCAGACAACAGATGGCATACACTCCAGAAAGGGCAGGTGATGAGGACAGGCCCCCAAGCAAGGATGTGCCAGGCCTGACGCTACTGGCAGCCATGTGTCATCATCACGGACCACCGGCTCTACCTAGGCTTTGGTCTGAATCTCCTCCAACTTGAGTACTAGCATAGCTTAAAAGGTTGTTGTCATGATCCATTGAGCGAGGTGCTGTAAAGGTCCTCTGTGAGAGGATGGTGCAAAAAACCCCATTTAAAGACTCAGCTTAGGATGGATGTTTGACACAGAGATGAAGGTACTGCTCAAGCGGCTGGTGTGATGGCATAGCAGGCCAATGCTCTGCCCTGTGGTGCCAGCATCCCATATGGGCACCAGTTTGTGTTCTGGCTGCTCCTCTTCTGATCCAGCTCCCTGTTTATGATCTGCAAAAGCAGTGAAGGACAACCCAAGTCCTTGGACCCCTGAATCCACGTAGGAGACCCAGAAGAACTTCCTGGCTCCCAACTTCAGACTGGCTTAGCTCCAACCATTGCAGCCATTTGGGGAATGAACCAGCAGAAGAAAGATCTCTCTATCTCTGTCTCTCTTTCTCTCTGCAAATCTGCCTTTCAAATAAAAATAAATGAATCTTAAAAAAAGATGCCGCTTGAGATGCCTGCATCCCGCATCAGACTAGCTGGGTTCAAGTCCCACCTCTGCTAAAACAAACCAGAGAAGACAGGAGTGATAGTTCAAGATCTTCGGGTCCCAGAACCCTTGGGGAAGGCCTAGACAGAAGGCTGGATTCCTGGCTTTACAAGGCTGCAGTTCCCAATGTGTCTGCAACTGGGTCATACCAAACATCATTCTAATGGGGACCAGATTATCAAAGCAAACTCATTAGGATTCTAACATGCATTTGATTCAACTTGGATATCAACCCATATCCAATTTATAGCACTGGATGCTACAGAGAGCCAGGCAACAGAGACAAAGCCCATGGTGAATAGTCAGCAAATCCTGTGGGTGTTGGAGGTGAAATGGTCTCTATGGCACTTATTCAAGGCCATCCCTGTGGTATAGCCAGCTGCCAATGTGTACATGAATGGTGTGGCCCATTCATCCAAGGGCCTTTTATTTAACAAAATCCAATATTCCAAATCACGTGACATTGTCATGCCCTGCAGGCCACCACTCACCAGTGTAGCTAAAGCAAAAGATGTCCGATGGGCACAAAACAATGAGAATGGTTGTAAGAAAGAAGATGGAAAGCAAGAGGTTATCCACAGAAAACTTGGGGATTCTTAGCCAAGCCCCCGTAGTGACCCAAACCTCATTCCACCCCACCACACACTCACACACTCACACACAAATTATGAGTCCACCATGATGACCAAAGCCCCATTTCCAATGCCAACCTCCAGGCCTCACCAGTGTCAACATTTGCAGAATTCTCAATGGTGGCACGCCCCAGCAGAGAAGGGGAAGCTTGAGGTTTGGCCAGTGCAAGCGTCAAAGCTCTCTTCAAGGTCAGATTCACGCCGCAGGGTCAGTTGAGCAGGGAAGGAAATACATCTGCCCCCTCAGCTGTATTCTTAGCCCAGAGCCCACAGCCTAGTCACGGAAGGGCTCAGAAAGGAAGCAGCACTATTAAAATATAACAGTTCCTCTGTGTCATTCAGGAGCAGCCACTACTCCCCAGCACCTCTGCCCCGCCTCTTGGGCAATTCATCCAAGTTCCCTAACTTGAGAGCACAGGTTCCGTGGAAAGTGAGAGGACGGACAGAACACTGCAAGAGGCAAGGGATACCTTGTGCAGACCAGAAGGGCAAAAAGCTGGGAGGAAGCAGCCCCAGCAGAGGGATGAGTCACCAAGGGAAGGAGACAATATCTCCTCTCTTTGTACACGGCTGGGCTACTTTCCAAAACACATGACTCTCCAAGACCAGAACCCTCCCACCCCCAAACCTCCAACCCACGACCATCACACAAATCACCAGTTTTCTTCTCTTTCAGTAGAAATGCCATTCCAGAAATAGCTGCATCTCCAGGAGGTCCCCATCCAAAACAACGTGACCTTTGCCTTCAGGCTGGGCCCACCAGCTGGAGCCTTCCCAGGTCACCAGCTTCTATTTCTTCCCCCCACACAGGCCTGCTGGGAGCTCAGGATTGGGACTCAGATCACAGGGGAGGTTGTTTTGCATAGATAAAGGTGCTGGGTGTTTTAAAACTCAAGCAAAACCTACAAGGCATAAAGAACCTTTGCAAGGAGGGATTCCGTCTGAACTTGACCCAGGCTACATCCCTAATTCAAAAACTCAAAGGGTTCCAAAACTTGGATGATGCTATACATGGACAATCCCAAACCTGACCTCACATGGCGGGTCACTCTCAAACCATAGGTGCACTGAAGAGGTGGCATAAAGTTACTTTCATGGAAAATGAAATTTATAAATATATTGGGGAGGGGGCTGTTTTTGAATCCATGCACACCTGGCTTTTTTCATCACACACATCTTCCATGGGGTTTTTGAATATGCCTTGCATCTGATGTAAATTCAACATAGATGAATTTCATGTTATGTAAGCATTCCAAAATCCAGACTGAATGGCAATCCCAAACATTTCTGCTTCCGAGCCTTTGAGAAAAGGGACACTCAACCACAGCATCATGCAGTTAATGTACCCCTAACACAGAGCCCTGAAGCAAGCACAGGAACTAGTTCCTTCAACTTGTCTTGTGATTTGCCATTTTCTTGTTTCGCACACAGATTCCTGGACTTGAAACACGGCGCTCCTGGCAGCCACTGAGTTACCTCAGGTCACCTGAAAATAGCAAGGTATTTGGGACTTCTTTCTTATACCCTTGTTGGAAGATTCCAGAAACAGGAAGATCAGCGTAGACTGTGTTTCCCAAGGAATGATCTTAGAAAACTCAGTGAAGCCACAGATGCCAAAAGGGGAAGGGGGATGAGGTCTGGGCTCCCAGATCAGGTATTTTCAACCTCCCTCCTTGGAGGTCCACAATAAACAATGACTTATCTAAAGCTAGGAGGAGTCCTGGCATTATTGATCAAAAAGCCTGATCAACTTTTTTCAAAGTTATTTCTCAGGGAACCATTTTTTTTTTTGAAGAACAGTCTACCTGAAAATGCTGAGTTTAGCCACAGAAAGTGACTGGAAAGGAGCGTAGTTAGTCAGAACTCTGCAATCATAAACTGCAAAGATGGAGAATGCAGAGTAGTTCTTTGGGTTAAAAAAAATTCTCTACATGAGAACAATCAGGAACTCCCACCCCTAATGCTGCCCCAAATAGGCAAACAGGCCACACATGAAGAGCTAGAGAGAACGCAGCCTCTGCCCCCACCCAGTACAGTAAGCCACCTGTCCTGCCCCATGATATTCTTCTTTGGTCCTTATGCTGTCTGATTTCTGCCCAAATTCCAAGGTCCAGTTCCAAGGTGACCTCCTTTTAGGGTCACCCCAATTGTGAGAATACTTCAAAAAATATGTGGGGAGATGAAATATCCAGATGGATTTGGTTCAGAAACATTTTTAATTCTATACCAGGAGCCTTCAAAAGTTCATAGAAATGCTTACCGTTTAAAAAAAAAGACTGTGCATACACTTCACAATTGTTTGCATCAAATTTGTCATGAAAGTCCTCTTTCTAGGAGTCAGTGAAGTTCCTTTGTGCATCCTGAATGTGAACAGGAATGTGTCCCTAACTCGGGGCCATGTCCAGGGCTCACTCTGCAACCAGAAGCCAAGGCATCTGTTCAGATGTTAGTTGGAGGTAGATCCAGGGCACAGAAACCAGGCCCCCAGTACTCAGTCTGTGGAGTTTCCCATTTCAACTCACTAGGAGATTCCAAGAAGATCAAGAGTATGTTGGAAGGCTAATGCATGAAATGATCCAACCTCCATTTTTTAAGATTCAGAACATACAAAAAGGTAGAAAGGAAGGAGGAAAAAAAAGGGTATGGGAAGGAAAAGCAAAGGGACTCCCCTTGCTCTCTGATCACAAGTACGCCACACCAAGCCACGGAGTCAGCTCCAGGGCAGTGAGGATTGGCCCATGCTTGCTGTATTGGATGCCATACTGGCAGCAACTGAGAGAAGGCATGAGACTACAGCCCTCAAGTGTCTGAAGAGTCAGCGCATGAGGAAGTGTGACCATCCGCTGGTCCAGGGCTGCTCTGAAAAAGTTAAAATCTTGAGGTTGAGCCATGTGACTTAGGAGAACCCAGCCTAGTACCCTGGGCATGAACAAAGCCAACTAGAGTGACTGAATAAAAGACAGGGCAGACACGGGTTTGACAAAGTAATTTATCACATAGTGTGTTCTCTTGGCATTACAGTCCATTAGGATCCTGGACCCTCACTAACCAGGGGCGTGTCCAAAACCTGGCTCTGCACCCCAATCCCTTCCTTGTGCCCTCTCTTCTCGGCTGCTCCCCATATAGTTGCATCCAATACCTTGACATACACACAAATCATGCTTCCCCTAACTCCTTACAACCAACCCTTCTGTAAGCCTTGTCACTAGCCCCATCTCCTCCACTCCACCAGCTTCATTAAGTCACCACGTACCCAGTTCTTTGGAGTATTAAATGCAGTGAATGCCTGGCCATGCCACTCTTCTACAAGAGCACTTCATGAGTGCCCCCCTGGTCCTTCTCAGCACCACAGCCAGAGAAGACCTAAAGGCCCAGTCCCTCAGCCCACTTTCCTGCAACCAGCACCCAGACACATTAAATTCTTCCATGCCTCAGACCTCAGCTTGTCCCTTCTCCTTCTAGAACTTTCGCGCGCGCGTGTGTGTGTGTGTGTGTGTGTGTGTGTGTGTTTTCCCATGACTGGTCCTGTCTCATCTTTTGAGTCTCAATACAGCTTCGTCCTGACCAGCAGCAACTTTCTATTCCAATCAGTGAGTACTTCCTGTTCCTTAGGGTCACAAAGGGGCTGGGTAGCCCCCAAAACAAGTGAGCTGCACAGGAGTAGGGATCTGATTTTGTCTTGGGCACCTGGTTTGTGGAACAGGGCCTCATACATTGAATACACCTCATTGTTGACTTATCCAAAAGGAAAAGGGGTCACTTGAGAGGTAATGAGGTCCCCATCATCGGCAACATGAACACATGGTGGACCTATGCCACAGGGCTCTACAGCTAGATGATCCTGTGTGTGTACCGTGTGTCAATCAGCAGACATTACCCCTAACAGCCCTCTCCCAGGGGCCAGAAGCCAACAGCTGCACTCTCAGGCTATGTCATGAGCAATTTATGCACCTGGAAAATAGCCTGGATTTTTTTTTTTTTTTTTTTTTTTTTTTTTTTTAGTATACTGGTAAAATTCTGGGGACGAGGATGCAAGTATTTTAGAAGCAGGGACTATAAAGACCGAGGCCCATGTGGTTTCACACTGCAGTAAGCATTCCCCTTGAACTCCTACAAGCTGGCCTCAGATGAGATCCTTGAGGGACTGAAACACAGCACATCTTATCTCCAATGTTTCCCTCATCCACCAAGCGCTCGGGCATACCACAACTACCTATAAAACCAAGAGCTGACGGACACCAGGGCCTGGCTGTGGCAAAGGATGCTATGCGGGCAGATTAGAAGAGGATGCAATTATCCCCTTTATGTTTGGGAGTACCACATGGACTTTCTCTTCAAACCTGAAAAAGAAGGTACGCATTGTGGGTGTCTAACATCTCCAGGGGAAAAGCTTATCAACCTGTTAGTCCTTCTGAGATCAGAGAGGACTCTGCAGTGGACAGAGGACATGGGACACATGTCCTGCTGGAGACAAGTTCTGCCGGCACCCTGCCTCCACCTGACACTCCCAAAGACCAGACCGAGGGTCAAGGGCAAGGTTTCACCCTGTCAGCTCCCAAACAGCTTGTTCCCTGTAGCCTGACCTCATCCCTGCTACCTGACCTAGTCCCTGGAATCTGACCTGGTCCCTCCGATCCGACCTGTTCCCTGAGATCTGACCTGTTCCCTGGGATCTGGCCTGTTTCCTGTGACCTGACCTGGTTCCTGATCCCTGTTCCCTGTATCCTGACCTGGTCTGTCAGATCTGACCCTGTCCCTGGGATTTGACCTGGTCCCTGGGATCTGACCTGCTCCACAGCAGATCCGCCCAGAGGAGGTGGGATGTTATAATATTTTTGGAGTACATGGGTTCGCTGTTTGCACCTTCTGCCAAGCTCACAACAAAAAGTAGTAGTAGTTCCCTCAACAGCACATCCTTTGCTTAAGCCCTCTGGGACTAAGAGAGAAAGCGGCAGGGGAAGGAGGTTTGGTACAGAGAAATGGAGGTGATGACTTCTCAGACTGATCTGATCTGGGAGGTTCTGGCTGTACCAAGCCTCAGACCTTTGACGGACAGGGCAACCCTATGCGAAGGTCAGCTCTTCTTCACTCTGCTGCTTCCAGTGGTTCAAGATCATCTAGTTGGGCCCAGCACGATGGCTCAATGGTTAAATCCTCACCTTGCAATTGCTGAGATCCCATATGGGCACTGCTTCATGTCCTAGCTACTCCACTTCCCATCCAGCTCCCTGCCTGTGGCCTGGGAAAGCAGTCGAGGACGGCCCAAAGCCTTGGGACCCTGCACCCACGTGGGAGACCCGGAAGAAGATCCAGATTGGCTTAGCTCCGGCCATCACAGCCATCTGGGGAGCGAATCACTAAAGATGCAAGGTCTTTGCTTCTTCTTGTCTCCATAAATCTGATCTGCCTTACCCATAAACATAAATAGATATTTTAAAAAGAGCTTCTAGTCCTTCAGAGATGTCCACCAAACAGTTCCAAAGAAGAGAACATCTAGGGAGGAGGGAGGTATGCTGAAGTGAGAGGTTGACGATGAAAAGGCAGGCTGACGTGCCGGGGTGAGGGGCACTTCACCAATGCCATAGACATGGGAGCAGGTCAGGCAGGCGGATTCCCATGGCCTGGTTAACAGCTTCACCGGGAGGTTCAAAGTGAGGATCCAGCCACAGGATCAGCTTGGGATTCAGTAGAGAAGTGACTCAAGAGGAAGCAAGAGAGGGACCAGGTGGTGTGCCCTGGGGACAGAGCGGCAGCAATGAGACTCTGGGAAGTAGTAAAGGCACGGGGGATACAATGGAGCAAGGAGATAAACTTCAGATAGCTGGGATGGAGGGGGTGCTGGAGTTGGGAGAAGGATATCTGAATTGAGAGCAAAGGACACATGGCAGCTTCACTCCCAACCAGGGAGATGGGAGAGGAAGAGAGAGGAGTCTCCAGCTGCCGACACAGGTCGGTGTTGCCAACAGCGAGTGGGAGATGCAGACACAGAGTATCCAAAGAATGCTGAAGGAATCCGGCCCTGCATCCAAGCCAGGGAGCCTGCTGTTTGAGCATGCCACTGGGCACAGAGGGTACAGCCAAGGCCTCGGAGAGAAGCATTTCAGGCCAGGTTCAGCGGGAGGGGCTTGCTATTTCTATTTCTCTGTCTTGAGTCAGTTCTCAACTGCTTGCTAGCAAGTGCAGGTGCAACCCTATGACTAAGATAGACCTCCATGCTGGGACTTAGGGATATGGCATTAAGAAGGACACGGACAGAGTCTTTCTCTTCTCCACCCCTCCTACTTCAAATATAGAGAAGATGGCTAGAGTTCTAGCAACCTTTTGGTTTGGGAAGATGAGGGTCAGACCAAAGAGACAGCAGAGAAATGAGGTAGAAAGTGCCTGGCACTCTTCTCCCAGCCTGCTTTCAGACTGCCATATTGGCAGTTGTCATTTGAAGATGGTCTGTTAGAACACAATGGATTTTCATCTTTACTAGCTGGTCTACCTTGTCCCATGCATTGCTTGCTCCTGGATTTAGGTCACATCCTTGCTCAAAGGGGCAACGTACTCCCTCTGGCTTTACACCCCACCCATCCTTTGGAGGATGGATCAGATTCCACCTCCCACCAGAGAATTTCCATCCACTTCCTCCTCAAGTCCTGGCACTGTCTGTCCGGGCCTGTGGGCTGGGCATCTGTCCTAGGCTGCCCTCACAGTGGCTGACTCATCCCTCCATTCTTATCTGCTGACTCCTCATGGAGGCTGGGGAGTCACACTAAGGCCAAACCCATCACTCCCTGATCCTTGGACTTCCTGAACTAAACAAGCATCCCCACTCAAGGTCAGAATGATCACGCTTTGATTGACACCTCCTGCCAGATTGGAAAAGAAATCGGGAAGCACATTCAGAAATTTCTAGATGCAAGAAGGCAGGCAGAAAAAACCTCAAGCTTCTTCCAATGTCAAGAAATAGCTTGGGCACAATCTTCAGACCACATGTAAGCTCATTGGTAAGACTGTGGCAGGGTACAAAGCCAGGGGTGGGTACCAGGGACCGTGCAGGTGGCAACCCCCAGAGAGAGAGAGAGAGAGAGAGAGACGCCCCCACTATTGAAAACGAGCAGCCAGTGGTATAAACCACTTGGTTTCCCCAGAACTCACTGGTCACGAAGTCTACACAAATAGATGACCCGTAACCATGCTGAGGATCGCCACTATACGACGAGCAGATACACCCGCGAGCAATGGTTTGTCACTGACGGAGTTCATGTGTCAAGGCAAGCAGATGACTGCCGAAAATTAGATAATTTTCCACCTTGCTGTTCTCCACAACCACTGGCAAGACCAGGAAAGGCAGGGAAGTGGATGATCGTCTTAGGATGGCACCTTCGAAATCTGTTCTTTATGTCAACAGAGGCTTCTAAAAGCAGGCAGCGAGGGCAAAGGGTGTCCCTGAGGAATGTCCGTTGAGAGCTGAATTTGTCACCACAAGCCACAGGCACAAAGATGAGGACTGATTGTGCACAAGCACGATTGGAAACAAACCCAGCCCACTAACAGGTGTGTCCAGATGTCTTGCAAGTGCTCCTCCTGGGAGAGCCAAGGAGGCAGACAGCAAGGAGGAAGCGACGACCCTCCCACCCGCCGTGGGAAGCGACCAGCTTTACTCAACACCTCAAAGCCATGGATTCTTAGCCCAGACAAATTGGCCGAGCCTGCAAGGGGCAAGCTGAGAGAGAAGAACTTTCCGGTTTGAAATAGCATTAAAACCTCTCCCACCAGTAAACAGCTACTCAGAACAGCAGGAGACCTGTCTCCCTCCCTCCTCTGCATGGTTTGCACACAACTTAGCTCTGCTGAAAGCTCAGCTCAACTGCCAAATCGGCCCCTTTCGGGCCAAACAGTCCTAGGTTCCGTGCCAACCCCGCGTGGCCGATGCCACTTGGGGATGGCGCCCGCAGGGCACTGATACCAGAGTCCATCAGAGAGAGCCTGCCCTCCCAGGCCACCTCCTCCTCCTCCGTGGGCTGAACTGCCACTGGTGACCACCAGGTGTCAGCAGCGAGTGCGGAGACTCCTGCGCAGGAGTGGCTGGAAACTTCAGACTCCACAGAGATCCGAGTTGCCAATGGCTTTGGAGAAACAGCAGTGGTTTGGGGGACATCACATTCCCAGGCGCTTCTGAGTATTTCACCTACCCGGGTGCCAACTCACCAAGCAAGAGGCAACCTTCTGGATGGTGGCATTTGTTTATTAATAAGGTTAGTTGTTTGAGATGCAGAGACCACGAGACATCACTCCCGGTTCAATCCCCAAATGCCTGCAACAGCTGGGGCCAGGCCAGGGTGCAGGACCGACAGACGCTGGGAGCCAAGAACTCACTCCAGGTCTCCCATGTGCGTGGGCAGGAACCCAGCACCTTGAGCCATCAATGACGGCCTCCCAGGTGCACCTTAGCAGGCAGCTGGAGTCAGGAGCTGCAGCTGAGAACTGAACTCTGAGATGGCTTAGAGGTGTTGTGCTCTACTGCAGGCCCGAAGCCCAGCTTGTTCAGGAGAGTTGGAGTCCAGTGGTTCCCCAGGCAACACTAGGGTCTTCCCTCCCCCTCCATCCCCAGGAAGCAGGAAACATCAAGCCAGTTTCCTCCTAATTTGCTTGCACCCCCTCTCACACCCACCCCATGTCCATTTGCAATTGAGCATTTCCACGGAGACACCCCCGTGTGCTGCTGGGAACAGAGCTCACAGAAGGAGAAGCCCAACAGAGAGACTGCAGAATGCAAAGTCAAAGCCAAGGGCGGCGAGTCACAGCCCGCTCGCCTGGACAGAGTCTGAACTGGTTCCTCTTCTGCAGGGTGGCTCTCCAACGTAAATAGGGAACCCAGGAATCGCAGCAGTAACGTTTACAGCTAAACTTGATTGGCCTTTGAAACCTACAAGGTTGAGGGAGCTTGGCATATTTTCCTTTCCTCTCCGGGCTAAGGGCTGAGGCTTTGCAATAGCTCAGTGTGACAAGCCAGGCTCACTCTGGGGTCTGAATCCCAATCACTGTGACCCACCCAGTCACCAGCAAAAGACATCCTCTGCCTCCCAAGACCCAGGGAACCCTGCGCAGCACAGTACTCTCCCCCCACCCTTGGGTGCTTGATACAGGTGCGGGAGGAGGGAGAAAGGTATGTAACAGGTGCCTCACTGCCTCCCTTAACTCAACCCTGATAAAACCTGGTTTCCCGTGTTGCCCCAGTACGGCCACAAGGAGAAATTCAGTCTTCCAGATGCAGGACCCCAGGCTCAGCTGGGAGTTTTGCCAACCACCTTCAAGTCCCCATGTTGCTATGAGAAAACACCCGAAAAACACTGTGATGCTGGGAGATACTACCAAAGCCCAAGACAGGGTGTAACTGTCTTTATCACTGCAGGAAGCCAGCCGGCTGCAGCATCCTCGACACAGCCCTCAACGAGGAGGAGCAAGAGGAACAAGACATCTCTGGACAGAGGCAATCACTTAATCCACAGACACCTGTCAGAGCCCATGTACCCAGGGGGGCTGCTGGACAGCCAGCTCGCTGCCTCCGCTGGCCCCCTGTGTCTTGTCCTTCAGGCTAGGTCTGTCTGTCGCGCTCCCTGTCACCTCCCGTCATACCTCCCTCACAGCAATGACGCCCCATGAGGATGTGTCCCCTGGCTCACCGTTTGCCGAGGAGGAGAAGCAATGCTGGATGTTCCCAGAGGAGGACGTACTGCAGTTCTGCCAGAGGTCAGTGGAGTATCCATTGCCCTTGAGCCAATGCTAGAAACAACCAGAAGGTTCCCTCGGGTGAGCAGAGGCACAGCTCAGAGCTGCCACATCCACTTGGGATGCCCAGCCTGCCTGCCCCTGTCCCTGCCCTGACCCAGGGTGGCCACTGGACCCACATAGAAGATGGAGAGGTACTATGGTGCAGGCATCATGTTGAGGTGACAGCCGGGGTTCCATGAACAAAAAGCACCCCTTACACACACACACACACACACACACACACACACACGGCCATATGCAGAGGTGTGTATTATAGCACACACAACCTCGGTCAAACTCAGCATTTGAGCTTTCACTCCGGTTTCCTGTGAGCCCTTGACCTTGCTGGGAATTCATATCAGACAAGATTATCTCAGGCATAAGCTGCAGCTCCCAGCTGCACGATTTCCCCCAGCAAGACTCAGGGAATTGCGCTTTGCCCTGGCCAGGAAGGGCCAGTCCCAGAGCCAGCGAATGCCGCCCAGTCCACACCACCTCTCCACACCAGCCGGAGGTCTCATCAGCAAGGACCTGGGACCCCTGAGCTCTCTTTCTAGAACTGCACAACTTCACACTCTCAAATCCAAAAAAGGGACGGGAGGCGGGCTGCAGGGGGGGGAGATGGGAGGAGTTGAGAGGCAAAGCTATCCAAGGGACCTGTGCGGTGACTTGGAGGAAATGAAGTGTCGCAGCAATATTCAACTTTAAGAAGGATTGCATGCATCAAGTGGGGGGCAGGAAGTAGGAGCTAACCAGACTTCTCAACTGAGTTCAACCTGGCCTGGACATGCAATCCAGGTGCCTGGACTTCCCGGAGGAGGTGCCAGCTCCCTAGTCCTCAGGGTACTGGCTTCTTTCCCATCTCTGAATCTGTTCTGCCTTTCTCCAAGCGATGGACTGGAGAGGACAAATGACCAGAAAATTGTTTGTTTATTTAAAAAAAAAAGAACAAGGTCAATAAATCAACGCTCTGGGACATCTGAGGCTTCCAGTGCTGGAGTTGGGCGGGAGCAGGGGCCCAGGAGTGCGCGCGTCGAGGACACTCACGCTGACGATGGTGGACACGAACAGCAGCACCAGCACGGCCACGTGGAGGACTATGATTCCCAGCAATAGCAGCAACATTCTGGCGGCGAGTGTCTGCGCGGCGGAGTCGCCTGTCTGTCTGCCTGCCTGCCTGCCCGGGGAGAAAGAGTGCCAGCTGTGAGAAGGCGAGGCCCCAAGGCTGTGACCAACAGACTGCTGGGGCTGGGCTGGGCTGGGCTGGGCTGGGCTGGGCTGGGCTGGGGAGGAGCGCGCAGAGGAGGGAGGGATCCTAGGCGCTTAGCGGAATGCCCGGGCCTGGCCCAGCGCCCGTCCACCGAGAGTGAGCGCGCCCTCGCGCCGCCCCGCGGCCAAGAGGGGGCAGCAGCCGTCCGCGGGATCCCCTGCCCACCCGCAGCCGGCCAAGGAACAGCTCTTGGCACCCAAGCGCCGCTGCAGGCGCGCGTGTCCAAAGCCCCCTCTCCCTCCCCACTCCCCGGAAGACAACGATTTTCCAAATTGTGGAGCTGTACCCCACCCACCCACCGCCCCAGCAGGTTTTTTCATTCGCCTTCCCCATCTCCAGCCTGGGCACCTCCTCCCCTGGGCAAAGGCAGCCTGAGTTGAAGAAAGAAGACACTCCACTTTCTCCTGAACCCCTACACAGAGGGCGAATTTCCCTGCAGGTTAGAGGTAGAGGTGCTGCGGGTGGACGCCCAGAGCCCCCAGGGAGTGCCCATTGCATGTTGTACGCGAAAACAACGTGGCTGGGACGCTGCTTTCCCAAACTCTGGCGCGCCTAGCCGATTCCGTTAGCCTCTGAGTTTCCAATCAGGTCTTCCAGTGTCCTGGCCCCCAGCTCCGCCTGGCATCGAGACACTGGCGGGCAATGGAGAGACAGGGCCGAGTCGGGAGGGGAGGAGTGTGGAAAGGAAAGAACGGCCCAGAAAGGCTGCCCGGCCCCTGCGCGCTTCCCGTCCAAACGTGCTTTCCTCCACCGCAGCCCCCGGGGAAGGACTAGGAGCACTTTGCACCCCTGGACCAGCTGCCTGGGCGCACGTGCAAGTGTTCGCCTGAGGATCTAGCCTTAGGATCCCAGGCCACACTGAAACCCAGACGTGGGCTCGGTCCAGCCTTGGCAACAGCCTGAGGCTGGGAGAGAAGATGGCAAACGATGAACCAGTAGGCTATCCTCTAACAGCAGGCAGCCCTGGGGTCTTGTGCTGTCCCTTTGGACTCTGAGGACCTGAAGAGTGGCTGACCACTTGGTTCCTAAAAGCCTTGTCTTGTAAGTGCCCAAGCCCAGGCCGCTCCTCTGTTTTTAGCTGCTGCAAGAAACTCTGAAAGACGCAGCAGCAACGCTGGAGTTTCGTCGCGTCTTCCAGAGGCCATCCATTGAATCGGATGGTCTGGAGCGCCAAAAGCAGAGTGCTTGGGCGTGTGGCCAGCAGCTGGGGCGGGGGTGGGGGGGTGGAGGAAGGGAGAACCGAAAGGGCCGGGACCCCTGAGATGTTCGCCGCAGGGGGGCTGCGTGCCCTGTGTCCCCTTTCCAAACAAGGCTCCCAGACCCTGGAGCCGAACACCAGCCCCCATCCCTGAAGGAACTACACACCCAAAGGAACTGCCCGGCAGGCGGAGCGCACGGAAGGCTCTCCCGAGACCAGGGGTGGGGAGCGGGAGGGAGGATCTCTACCGGAGCCCGCGCCTGTCTGCTGCGCGGGGCTACCGGGCACGACCTCGACGGGTGATGCCCGCGTTTTCTCTCTGCCATCCTCTCCCCGATTTCGCCCTATGTAGTTACTTACAGCCCAAAGGGAGTCGTTAGCCGGTGCCTTAGATCCTCGACTGGGATGGGTTGGCTAGGCGACTGGCGTTCCCCAAAGACTTAGCGCGCGCGAAGCAAAGGGGGCAGTGGAAGGCTCCCGGCGTTCCCCTTTAACCGGAGCAACGCCCTGTTTGCGTCGCTTGCAGGAGGGTGTGTCCCTGGGTTCGTGGTGTGCGCCAGGGCGGGACTCCGGGGGAGGCGAGAGGGGCCAAGGGGAGGGCGCGAGAGAGGGCAGCAGACTGTTTCTTGCCCTTGAAAAAGTCCATCTCTACAAAAACCCGTCGCTGCCGCCGCGGCCACTTTTTTTTTTTTTTTTTTTTTCACTCGACCCTGGAAGCCGCTTTACTTTTTCTCGCCTCCCGGGTTCCCGCCCAGATCATGGAAACTGGCCTCCCTGCCCTGCCGCAACCCCACCTCGGCCCACATGGAAAAAACAAAAAGTCAAAAACCTCTGTGCCAGACGGTGCCCAGCGCAGTGCTTCGTGCAGCACTGACGCGACTGCGCCCACGCCTCGGGGACACTGGAGCCCAATTGCTCTCCTCCTAGCTGTCCCCTAGCCTGAGGGCTGGAAGCCGCGCGCTTCTGGCTCTCGGGTCCAGGTGCACCTGGCTTGCCTGGGACGCCACGCCTAGCTTTGCGCCTAGGAAGCGCGAACGACTGCCTGGGAGTCCGGGGCAGCGATCTAGTCGGAGTGGGATGGAGAAGCAGGGCGCAACCTGGGTGGAACTTCGGGTGCCGCGGGGCGAGCGAGACTGACTTGCGTGACCCCTGGGATAGGGGCTCCTCCTGGAGCAGGCAAAGCCGGGCTGCCGCCCAGGAAGCTCCAAGAGAAGTTTGCCTGCAGCACTTTGGCGTGGCTTCCACCCCTGGCTGGCGTTCTTCGGGCCACGGGGTCGGGGCGGGGAGAGGGGTGGACGGTGAGGGAGGTGGCCATTGGAGGTGGAGGGGAGAGCAGCCAGCAGCGAAAGCAGCTGATTCATCTCCGCCTAAATGTGGTCCGCCCAGCGGGACAGCGAGAGAGGCTTGATGCGCTGGGGCACCCACAGTGGCAGGATCGCAGACCAACTAGATACAAGCAACAGGAGGTTGGGATGTGAATGTTAAACTTGATTTGCCTACGAATGCAGCGCTGCGCGCGCGCGCGCGCGCGCTCGCGCACACACACACCCCTCCCTACCGGTGTATCTAGTCTGACAACCTCTTTCAAATGATTCTAAGCATTCCCCATATTTTTTTTTTTTTTGTCTCAGACTAGCTTCCACATTAGCTTAATCCTAGCCTCTTCTCTTTCAAGTAAATTTGAAAACTTTGACCGTGCTCTCGGATGTAAAGGACTGCTTCTAGAACGCTTGACTCCAGGTATGTGGTACACCTGGCACTTCACTTGGACTTTGCCATAGAGAGTCTGTGAGAGACAGTGCGGTCCAATGGTGAACGCATGCTCGCTTGGAACTCAGACTTGTTGGGTTCACTTCCACGTGAACTTGGAGAGGTTCCGAAGACTGCTGAGCTTGGATTTTCTCCTCTGCAGTCAGGTAACCCTCAGACCAACTCTGCATGGCATAACTGACCCACCTTGGCGTGAAAATAGCTTTCAACTCTTAACTCTGAACCGAGGTTTGCTGTGCCTGTGAGACACGGTTCTGTGAAAGTGATTCCGCTAGAGCTCCCCTCCAAGGGTCGTTTGGGAGGTCACATTTATCCTAGTTTTCAGCCACTGAGTCTTTGCTTAACCAACATCTGTGTGCTAAGTGCCCTGTAGTGTCTCAGCAGCGCTTCACAAATATTACAAATACGTATTTCTGGCTTTGCTTTCTGATTCTGTGTGTGTGTGTGTGTGTGTGTGTGTGTGTTTCAAAGTAAACTTTTGCATAGACTATCAACCACATCTAGAAAAACACACACGTTGTAAGGCACAGCTCCCAACTTCCTCCCCATGGGACCCAGGATTTCCACTCGGGCACTGGAAGGCACCAGGCAGCTGAGCCCTCCTCGCTGCCTCCTGCCTCGCTGCCTCGCTGGTCCCACCAGGCTCGCTGCAGGACCCACCAGGCTCAGCCATCCTCAGGGCCTGGCCCCGCCACAGATGAAAACTTCTGCCTCCACCTGTTTACTAAATCACCTGCTAGCTGTGTGCACACGGAACCCCTCCTCCCCAGCCACCAAATGCTGAGGTCTCCAGGCACTCAGATGGATGAGCTCACTGCCTCCCCAGCCAGAGCCCACAGCCAACTCTCCACCAAAGCTCTAAAAGATTCCTCCAGTGGCTTCCAACACAAATGCACCACCTGGGTTGCAGCCCTTTCCATTTGCAGTCAGGGGGAGTGGGGAGGGGGAAGGGAGAGGAGGAGGGGATTGGGCAACTCTATGGAACACAGCTCACACCACCCCCAAAGCACAGTCTGCCATTGGAACTCACCGGCCCACCTTGCTCCACGTGGATTTCCTTGCAATCCAATGCAAGAGGGGGCCAAGGTCAGGTCCTCTCCCACGGAGCAGCCAGAGACCCACTGTTTTGTCCAGCCAGGCTCCAGGGGCTGTCCCCGAGAGCAGCTCCCTTCAAGTGCATGAAACCACAGCAGGGGCCCTTCCAGTTTATGCAGAGGCTGGCCCAATGCTGGGATATGTCAGGGTGGCCTGAGCTGATCTGGACCTTGACTATTTAAAGAGACAGTACCCAGCTCCCTGAAGCTTCTGTGCAAGAGCCATCAGGGGATTCCAAACTCAGCATGCACTGGATGTATATGATACCTGGGAGAGGTGTGGACAGCAAGGAGATCCCCAGAGTCCCAGGGAATTTTGCAAGACACAAGAGTTCTTTAAGAGCAGTTGATTTGGGTTCTCCTCCCCACCACCACCACCGAAAAAAAAAGTCAGAGTATAAATTTTTCATGATATGTCTTGGGCCATCCTCTGCTGCTTTCCCAGGCCATTATCAGATAGCTGGATCAGAACTGGAACAGCTGGAACTCAAACCGATGCTCATATCAGATGCTGGGGCTCTAGGCGGTGCCTTAGCTTACTACGCAAAGGTGCAGGCCCTTGCCTGAGCTTTTTAAAACCCTGGAATGGCATGCGTAGGATCCATGTGCACAGTGTTATATGTGTGCTAGTAAAGCTGCTTGAATCAGCACCAAGCCATTTCTCAGAGAAGGATCTTAGGCCAGAGAGGGATCCAGAGCCTTTGTCACCAAATGGGGCCGCACTTGGCTCTGACACCCATCCTGCCTGCCTGGACTCTGCCGCTGCAAACCACCCTGGCAGCAGATCAGAAACACACTTAGGGAGGTTCCTTCTCTTGGCTCTGCTTTTAATGTTCACTCAATCAACTCATCTGCATGTGTTTGGTTGATTTCTACTTATTTGAAAGGCAGGGATAGAGAGCTGAGCTCCTGTAACTCCCTCAAGGCCTGCCTCTTTTGGTGAGCTGCAGCTGGCATGGAGAACCCGTGGCTGCCCGCCTGCCGCCCACCCATGGGTTGATTTCTGGCCCTCTGCAGCTGACAGTCACTGCCCCCCAACCCTAAAGAACAGTCCCCTCACTCCCAAGCTCCAGCTGCAACCGCTGCCAGTGGGGCGAGTTCATGATTTTCGCCTTTTCAGAATGTGAAATGAGATTGGGAGACCTCACTAGGGGTGGGGGGGAGCACGGTGATGGTGATGTCGCATCAGAACATCTAAGTGCAATGCGTGAGCCTCAGCGCAAGGAAAGCTGCCCCTTGGGAAACCTGCAGCTCACAGAAGAGTGGCACTCTGGAGTCCTGGCTGTTCTGTGTTCCTGACCCAGCTCCCTGCTACTGTGCCTGGAGATGCAGCTAAAGATTTCCCAGGTGCCTGGGCCCGTGCCACCCACATGGGAGACCTGGACGGAGCTCCTGACTCCTGGCTGTGAACCAGTCAGACCCTGGCTGCTGCATCAGTAGGAGGTAGGAACCAGTGGTTGATTTCTCTGTCTTCCCCTCTCTCTTTTTCTCTGTTGTTCCCTCTATCTCTGTCACTTTGACATTCCAATAAATAAATCAATCCTTCCTTAAAAAAAAATGCTCGAGGTTTTCTGCTCCATCCACAGCAACAGCCTTTAAAAGACGCTCTCTGGGAATGACAGTGGTGTGAGTGGCAAACTGCCTAAGGATACGCACACATCTGAAGGCGGCACAAGGCTGGTCCCTAATCTAAGATGCACAGCTTGATTTTGGGGGGATGTGCATCTCTCACCGTGGGGGAGAGAGAGGGTTATGAGGTGGCAGTGGGACAAAGGTGGCTATGTTTCCCCCATGCTTTGCTGCGAAGGAAAGCCAATTCCAGGGAGGCAAGTTGGAGGGTGAGCCAGCAGGGGCAGGATGGGCAGCGATGCTAGCAGGAGCAGCTAAGACATGGATTTGCACTTGGGCTGGCAACGTTGGATGAAAACGTTTTAAGACTGACTCCTAAGGGGCGTCTCTGCTGCAGCGGGGAACAGGTGCACAAGGTGAGAGGCCCAGCTTCCTTTCCAGGAACAGATGGAAGGGAGAGGAATGCTGGGATTTGTCAAGGACCCTGTGGGCCCAGACTTAGCAAAGCAGCCTAGACTTGATTGTACCAGGTCATTCTCACTGAAAAGTCCACCCTAGCTAAAAGCAATGCTTGATTCAGACAAGGCAACCCAGGCATTCACCTCCCCCAGGAAGAACAAGGCAGCTCATATGAGTGCCAGTTCGAGTCCCTGGTGCCCCTCTTCCATTTCAACTCCCTGCTAGTGCACCTGCTACCCATGTGGAAGGCGTGGAAGAAGCTCCAGGCTCTTGCCTTTGTGGCCCCTTGGGAAGTGGACCAGCAGATGGAAGGTCTATCTCTCTGTCTCTCCCTCTCTATGTAACTCTGACTTTCCAATAAGTGGAAGGCAAAGAGTACAACAGTGTCCCCATCATGCGTTGCTCCGTGCAACAGCAGCCACTCCTCCAGTGAACTTGAGGGCAGCTGTTTCCTTCACGTCCCTGTGCCTGAACTGCTTCTCAAGTGAGAAAACTCAGCTAAACCAGGGAAGTTCACACACCTAGGTCAAAGCCTCCTGAGAAGCTCAATGGAAAGCTGGGCAAAGCTTCAATATCAGTTCCATAGGACTGTAGCCTGCCACCTCAAGTGGCAACCGCCTCAACATGCAGGCCCAGAAGCTAACCTTCTAGAACTGTCTCTTAGAATATCCATGCATATGAGAGAGAAAAGCTTCCATAAACTAGCTTACTCAGTGGCTACAAGAGCCAGGGCTGGGCCTGGCCAAAGCCAGGAACAGATTCCACCTGGCTCTCCCATATGACTGGCAGGGCTCCATCTTCTACTGCTTTCCTAGACATGTTAGCAGCAAAGTAAAGCAAAAACGGAACAGTTGAGACTTGAACTAACACTCTGCTTGGTGGGAACTTACCCTGCTAAGCCACAATGTCAGCCTCAAAAATCATAACACTATTTATAATGAAGAAACATGTGGGTATCCCAGATCGTGAACAATAAGGGAATAGTCAGTACATTTTTCATACCGTCATGAGATGAAGTGTGATAAGAAGTATTAAAACCAATGAGGAGGAAGAATATGCAATGAAATGATGATATAAAACCTTTATCGCCTTTGAAGGGTCTTCAAAAAAATTGTGGAGATGGAGTCAAAAGCTAGGTATTTAGCCTGATAAAGATGCGCATATCCCAAATCAGAGTTTCCGAGTCCCTGTCCCAATCCCAGCTCCAGATGCAACTTTCTGATGATACAGACCCTGGCACACGATGTTAGTGTCCCAGATAGCTGGACTGCTGCCCACATGAGAGCTCTGGACTCCATTCCTGGCTCCTGGCATGGCCTTAGCCCAGCCCCAGCCATTGCTGCCATTTGGATGGAAAATCAGTGGGTTTATCGCTTGCTCTTACTTCCCTTTCAAAAACGTAAATAATTTATTTTTTTAAATGCTTATTTTGGTACAAAGCATGTTGCAATTCATGCATGATTTATACATAGTTTGTACTTGTTGGAAACCCTTAGTGTAACTAACTGGTTGAACCCTTACGTGTGCAAGCTCTATGTTAACCCTCTCATTCAACCCACAGCCATCCAGCAAGAGAACTGTGATCACAGCTGAGGCATCCACACATCTGGGAAGTGGTGGGGCCAAAATGTGAACTTGGACCACCTGAGACCAAGGCCCTGCGCTCTTAAACAGTCAGTGCCAACAGGTGTATCGGTCTAGAGCTACACCGTGGGAAGAATGCAAGACAAACCTGCAAGAATGCAATATAGCAGAATTCTCTCACCACCATGTTTTCTGGTTCAAACATTAAGTGGGAGAATCACTTTGCATAGAGCTAGACAGCTGGCTGGGTTTACTGCGGTGGCTGTTATACACGTCCATCTCAGGTCCTGGCGTGATGAACCCATGACTCTCAGGTAGAGAGGTCAAGCAGAGCGTGGACCTGCCCCTGCTCCCCCGGCCACCTGCACTGTCTTCAGACAAAGTCTCACACCCGGCTGACACCCATGTCACACACATGCTGTGTGTGTGTCTGAAACATGGATGCAAAACTGTAAGCATCTGTTTATATTCACACAACAAAATGAGTCTGCAATCCCATCCCATGATTGTTAAACCACATCAGGAGACTCAAAAAGAAAAAAGAAAAAAAAGTGTTCGGAACCATAGCCTACCCAGAGTTCACTGGCTCAGGTTACATGTCATTGTGAGAATCCCCAAAACCCATAGCAAAAAGACATGTTGTTCTGACAAGCAAAAACGCACTCAAAATTATGGTCAACCTGGCCAATGCTGAAAGCCCTTATTGGTTTCCTGGGCTTGTTTCCTACCATACTGTTCTCCCTCAGAATCAAACTCCCATTCACCCACTCCCATCATGCCCCAGCTGCATAGCAGGCAGCCCTAATGCAATCACAGAGACATGCAACATGAAGACCTGTCATCCTGTGAGCTCCTCAGTTACTGGGAGACTACAGGAGATTCTAGAATTTTCATTCCAGCAAGAAGCTTCCATGAGACTTCCCCAGGGAACAACCCACACACTGCACTCTAGGGCTTTGATCCATCCTGGCTCATTCCACACAAGAAGGAAAATAGATGACTCAGCACTTTCCTCCCTTCTTTAATTTCTCTTAAAGATGTATTTTATTTATTTATCTATTTATTTATTTAAAAGGCAAAGTTACTGAGAAGAGACAAGAGAGAAAGAATCTTTCATCTGCTGGTTCACTCCCCAAATGACCACAATAGCTAGAGTTGGCCAGGCTGAAGCCAGGAGCCAGGAGCTTCTTCTGGGTCTCCCCCATGAGTGCGAAGTATCTGGTCCATGTGCTGGGGCCATCCCCTGCTGCCTTCCCAGGCACACTAGCAGGGACTTGGATCAGAAAGCAGAGCAACCAGGACTCGAACCCAAGATCATGTAGGATGCATGACTCAGCATTTATAAGTGCCTATGTTCTCAGGTCATCTCTAAGAACTGAGTTCTGCGGAACTCACTGTTGGAGACACTGGGCTCCATCATGTTCTCCAGCTGCCATATTCTCACATGTCTCCATAGAGGTGAGAGGATCACAGTCATCTCAGGAAAATGGGAGGGCAGAGGCCAAGGTGGAGGGCTCTGGGCCAGCTGACTTTCTTCAGGAAGGCAGCAAAAGACATCCAGAGAGGCCAACAGTGAGAAGAAATCCCACGGAGCTTTGCTGCTGTGATCCCAGGTGGGGGAGTAGGTGGAGGTACTCCTAGATGGAGCCTCCTTGTTCCCCATGGTGTCTCAGGAACTTCTTTGTCATGGGGTGAGGAACACAGTGGCTGGCCTGGTCATGATCCTTGGGAGAACTTTCCAGAAGCCAGTTAGGATTTCACGTGAATGAGCAGAAGACAGAATCTCTGTGTATGGGTCCCTTGGTCATTGATATCTTCACCATAGCCTGAGACCTGCTCCATCCAAAGCTCACTGCTGCAGAATCCAAAATTCATGATCAATTTATTTGAAAGGCAGACTGAGAGAGATGTTGATCTTCCACTCACTAGTTCAAAATTTCAAATGGCTACAATAGCTGGCGTTGATTAGGTTGAAGCCAGGAGCCAGCAACTCAGTCCAGGCCTCCCACATGAGTGTCAGGGGCCCAAACTCTTGGGTCACCATCTGCTGTCTTTCCAGGAGCAGTATCAGGGTGCTGGATCTGAAGTGGAGCAGCTGAGGTTGGAATTGGCATTCACAGGGGATGCCAACCATCACACATGGCAACTCAATGTGCCGTACCAACATGCTGACCCCCTACATCTCATCTCATTCTCTCCACAGTCACTCAGTTGAGGAGATGCTTAGCCACATGACACCGGCATGTGTTGTACAACCCATGACACCTCACCCTACATCTGTGGGCCGTGGCTGAGACACAGCCTTGTAGCTGTGCTAAGACCACACAGGTTGCTCCATCATTTCAGAGCTCCTGACCAGGAGAACGCCCAGTGGCCTGCTGAGTGACACTGACAATATCCAGACACATTGGTCCCCTCCCTGAAGCCTTGCTCCCTTTCCTGATAGAGGACCTCGCACCACAGCATCTGGAAAATCTCATGTTGCCAGAGCTCCCCCACCCCACCCCCACTTCGTGTAAGCCTGGCCAAGCATCGCCAATAGAGCAGATTGTGCTGTCCTTGCCTTGTGGTCAGATCTCTTTCTTCCATCAGCCCACAACGTACCTCAAACAAACTCCCACAGATGCACAGGGAGAGGAGGGAGTCAGAGGGCTCCTGGAGCTGGCCCACAGCAACTCAGTCATGAGCCTGGGATTCAGGCATGCAGAGAACAGCAGGGACTCCTCCACCTAAGCAGAAGCCACACCAGCTGCGGGTTGGCGGCAGAGGGCTCAGCGTAGCAATGATTAACACGAGCTGACAATGATTTATGACCCAACTGGAAGTCCTGTGAGGAGGAAGTTTCACACCATCAGAAGACTGGTGGTGGGTAAGCAGCTGGACTGAGTACCCACTACCCAGCTGTGGATCCTGAACATAAATCTGAGGGTTGGGTGTGGTCAGTGCGGGAGGGTGGGAGCGGGCTTTCAGCAGGCCATTTCCCTTGGGGGCATGGAGGAAGACAACTTTCACATGATAACTCAGCAGCTTAACATGGTCCCTACCGCTTCCACACTGTGCAATGCGTGAAGACCTGGGGAGACCCCAAACCTGCCAGTCCCACCCTTGCCACTCCACACAGAGGTAGCAGCTCCCGTCTCCACAATCACTTTCTTGTCCCAAAAAAAGAAGTACAAACTGTGCAGCCCCTCACAACAAGGTCACTGGTCCTTGCCCACTTCTTCCATGATGAGAGTAAACAGAGGATGACTAAGTGTTTCTGGCATTCCGCAGTCAGAAGCAGACTCTGGGAGAAGAGTATGCTGACCGTCTTCTCCTCGGCTATGCAGGGGGAAGGAACACTAAAGGCCTCTTAAAACAATATTCATGCAATAGACTTTTATGGAGGATCTGTAGTGGGTCAGAGGCAAACAGCCCAGCTGAGTTCCTTTAGTTCTCATCAGAACAGAAAGCAGCTTTTCAACCCTCTGTGCTTGCCACCTTGCAATGCAGCTGCTGCTGCTGCTTCTTCTTCTCCTCTTCCTCCTTGTTCTCTTTTTAATGTTCCCTCCAGCAAGAGGTGGAGCTTATGGCTCCAGTCTTTGTAAATGGACCTGGTCTTGTAACATCAAGAGTGTGACACCAACACACACCACTACAAAAGCACTTGCTGGCCAGATTCTGCTTTTCGCTGCTGGGGGACCCTCTACTACCAGCTGAAATGCCTGGGCAAGCTACTGGGATCCCAGCTGGTCCTGCCATCCTACCTCCAGCCGAAGATATGTGAGCCACCCCAAGGAAGGAGAAGTTGAGCCAGGGTTGAATCCAAAGTTGATGTCAAATAATCTAATCAAGCAAGGCTACCTGGTAGATGTATGAAAAGCCATACTTGGTTGTTATAAGATGCCCATTGTGTGGAGCCGGCCTGGTGGGGGAGCAAGCTAATCCGCTGTCTGCTAGTACTGGCATCCCAATATGGGGACTGGTTCATATTCCAGCTGCTGCACTTCCCAAATGCCTCTAACAGCCTGGGCTGAGCCAGGTTGAAGACAGGAGCTGGGAACCCAGGGCAGGTCTCCCAGGTGAGTGTTAAGGACCCAATGACTTAAGCCAATGCTGCTTCCTCCCAGAGTCTACACGAGCTGGAGCCGGGAATCGAATCCCGGAGTTCTGACAGAGGACACAGACACCTGCCCTGCTGACGGTCAAGACTAGGTCCTGGTCTTGATTTCCTCAGTCAGTTAGAGTGTATTCCCTGTACAGGCACTTGTACACGCTGGTAACTTCCATCTTGTGCAGACGTGTCTGAGAAATTCTCTTCTCCACCCCTTTACTTCTCCCGCTATAGCCACAGAAACTCCAACAGTCTGTATTGGAACTGATTCTTTAGGGTCTACACCATACCTCAATGGCTTCACTGCTGGGAGGGGCAAGGCTGGCCTCCCCAACACATGTAGGCCCCCCAGGCTGGGAGCCAGGTCCTCTCCACTGTGGCATGAACTTGACTGTGAATGTTTTTTTCTTTGAATGCTGCACCCAACCGGTATTGCTTCAATCCCCCAAAGCGAGGCCTATGGAAAATCAAATAACAGGAAAGCTTGTATGAAGAACAGAACCCTTACTAAGGAAGGGAGCGGAATAACAAAAATAAGCACTCACAGCATGCAGCACCTCATTGGCTAGGAAAAGCAGCTAGAGGAGGAAATGCTATTCCACAGCCATCAGTAGGCCGCAGTTGATGGTGGTGTTGGTCAGGCGCCAGCTCAACGCTAAAAGCTGGTACGAAGGCTACTGGGTGTGTGCTGTTCACGAAGTGGCCAAGAAGGATATTCCAGTCTAGGGCTGTTAGCAACACGGGCTGCAGCTCTTAGCCTGCTGCAGGCTCCATAAAGCATAATAGATGCATTTTTGAGGATTTATTTCTTTTTCTTGGAAAGGCAGATTTACAAAGAGAAGGAGAGGCAAAGAGAGAGATCTTCCACTTGCTGGTTCATTCCCCAAAATGGCCACAATGGCAAGAGCTTAGATGGTCCGAAGCCAGGAGCTAGGGTCTTCTGGAACACCCATGTGGGTACAGATACCCAACGCCACTGCTTTTCCAGGTTGGAAGCAACGGGGGAGCTGGATCAAAAGTGTAGCTTCCAGGACTCAAACCAGCACCCATATGAGATGCTGGCACCGCAAGTGGAGGCTTAACTCACTATGCCACAACATCAACCCCAAGAGGATACTAAGTATTAGTGCAGAGTAGAAAGCCCACAGTGTTTCTTAGTGGGGGCACAAAGGCATTCTAAAGGGAGTTATGAGATAGCCTGGAATAAAAAAATCCAGCCAAGCAGGAGTGTCCATAATTCCAGTTGTTTAGATGCTGGGTAAAATGCCCACATCCCATACCTGAGGACCTGAGTTTGATACTCAGCTCTGGCTCCTCAGCCTCAACTCCTTGCGAATGCAGGCAGGAAGGGAGGCAGCAGACGGTGGCTCAAGTCCTTGCGTCTCTACCTCCCACAGGGGGGACCTGGAAGTTCTTGCCTCTCAGCTGTTGCAGGCGCTTGAGAAGTCAACCAGCAGATGGAGGATCTATGTGTGTGCGCTGATTAAAAACCAACCCAAAATGCAGCATGGTGGTGCTGTGGACTACTAGGCAGCTAGTCTTTCTTTCTAGAGAGTAGGTGGCTTGTGACTCCTGGCCATTTCTTTAACATGCATGTTCTATCCTTCAGACCTCTGCACTGACTGCTCCCAATGCCCAGAATTCTCTCGAGACATCCAGACGCTCTCTGTCTTTGTCCTGCATTGTCTGCTACATCTCAGACTCTCACTGTTTTCAGAGTTCCTAACTCCCTTGAATGAATGCTTACTAATCCATCCCCAGTGTGTCTATTCTTCCTCACACACACCAGCAAATCACCTGATCTGCTGGATTGCAGGTGTCTAAAGATAAAACAATAAAAATGCATGTGTCTTGTCCTCTGGTTTCTAAGCCGGGTAGACGCACCCTTTCTGACTCATAGCAGGTGCTCTGCAAAGGAATATAAAATCCTAAAAGTAAATTTTAACCTTCGGGTTCTGAGCAGAAGGTAAGTAGCCCAGTGAGTCCTTGCTGTAATTCCTTGGCTGAAGTTCTGTGACACAGGTTCTTGACCCATAAATCTACAAACTTCACAGGAAGGTGTGTCTGGATGCCTGTGCCTGGCTGCTCTTCACCTGGAGGTAAGGACCTGACGGAGTGGGGGTAGGTGAGGGGCGACCCAGGCTGGTTGCCTGTCTCTCTCACAGCTGCATCCGGTGGACTAAAAATGAGCAAAGTGGAGCAAGCATCAGGTCCCAGGTCAGCCTCCTGACTGCACCTTACAGTTACTTGTTCTTACTACAAACCCCCCTTCTCTTCTTCAGTCTCTATTGGTTACATCCAAAATATCTAAATGGAATTCAGAGGGACTAAGCCCCCATCAGTGACATTGCCCTTGTTTACTGGAAGACGATTCGAGTTGCAGTTGCTCAGTTTCCCATCTAGCACCCCTCTCTGGCACTTGGGAAAGCAGCAGAAGATAATCCAAGTGCGTAGGCTTCTGCCACCCCACTCGTTTGTGAGACGTGGAGTTCCTGGCTCTTGACTTTGACCTGGGCCCAGCCCCAGCTCCAGCAGTTGTGGCCGTTTGGCGAATGAAACAGTGGTTTGAAGATCTATCTTTCTCTCTGTCGATTTGCTTTCAAATGCATAAGTCAATCCAAAATTACTCACTGGCTCACCTAGATTTACAGCCCTCCTCAGAGTCTGTGCTAGAGTCATTCTTTTAGGTTAAGCATGTTAAAAATAGGCAACCTTTAGGGCGTGGTGGCATGTCTATGTAATCCTTTGCCTGCAGCCCTAGCATCCCATATGAGTGCCAGTTCTAGTTCTAACTTCTGATCCAGCTCCCTGTTAATATCTGGAGAAGAAGTGGGTGGTGGTCCAAGGTCTTGGGACCCTGCACTCACATAGGAGACCCAGAAGAGGATCCCGGCTCCTGACTTTGGACCAGCTCAGCTCTGACCGCTGCAACCACTTGGGACATGAGCCAGGGGATGAAAATATCTCTCTCTCCCCTCCTCCTCCTCTCTCTCTAACTCAAGAAAAGTAAACAGCACTTTAAAAATATAGATACGCCTCGATCACGTTGAAATTTCCATGTGATAGTAGATCAATGCATCTTCCAAGAAGACGATCTTGAGGTGGGGTTGGAAAGAGGTACAGCAGGAGTTTCGAAGAAGGCATTGTCCAGAGCCCTGCAAGCCTCTGCTGGGACATTCTGGCAGGGCAAGGGAGAGTTAGTGGCAACTGTGCTTGGGCACAGGGTACCAGGAGCATGGTAGAGGGAGATGCTAAGGGCCTTTAGTGAGCACCAAACCGCACCAGGCTCTATGCATATCTAATCCATTTCTTCTCTTGTTCTTCACAGGAACTGTGTCATCCCGAGTTCACCAAGGCTCAGGAAGGCTCATTGAGATGCCCTAAGTGCAGTCATTACCATGTGTTAGAAAGAGCTACAAATGACTACTGCGTGAACCTCCAGCGACATTTCCACAAGCACTCCTTTTCACTCACTGATGATGGGATTTCAGAAACCGTGGGATTTTTTTTTCTTGTCTATGTGTGCTATAGGCAATGCCAGGGCTCCACTCAAATATGATCAAATCCCATTCTGTCACTTCTGTCTACCTGCCTCCACTTTCCCTGGGCATCAGAGTCATTGCACTTGTAAATGCACCTGCCTGCCTGCCTGGTACCTCCTCACCTTGTCACTAACTGGGCTGAGGAGCACGAGCTTACAGACCCCTTGCTTTGAAGGCAATTCTGTGATGTAGCTTAGCCTGCCCTGTCCTTGGTGCTATGGAGTCTGAGTTCTGCCTTCCTACGGCAGGGCATTGCTTGAGCATGGGCCCTTGCTTTGCTGCTGTTCCTTGCCTTCTTGCTTGCTATTTGTTGTCCCGCAGCACCTGCTTCATAAATCACTTGAATTTTGACACCACATCTGCTTCTTGGGAAAGTAAAATCAGGCAACAACTCTGGAAGGTGATGAAAAAGGAAGGGAAGAAAGATGAGAGTGTGGGGAGAAAACAAAAATAAAGGGAAAAGGCTTTCCTTGACTGGCCGCGACCTCGTAATACATTCGCTGAAATTTTCTGAGACATTTCTTTCCACACCACCATTTTATATAATGGTTGCCTTTATGCCTAAAATTACAAAGATAATATGACGTCTATAGTTTTCTGAATACTTAAATAGACTTGAAGGATCTAAGAGATTGGAAACTGAATACAGTCCAGGACAGGTCTACACAGCACAGGGCCACAGTGTTTGAAAACTGAATTCATTGCCAGCATTTGAAGCCTGGAGTCAGGTGAAAAAAAAAAAATCCTTATTTCTGACCTCTGTTGAGAAAATGAGAGATTTGGCCATGTCTAGCCTATATTACTGCGTGACAGCAATCATTTAAAAGTGAGCGATGAGTCACAATTACATATTAGTCAGGATATATTGCTCTGCTGGATAAGCAAATGCAATCATAAATTTTAATGGCTTAATCCAACAGGATTATTTCTCATTCAGAGTTCAGCGAAGGTCGGGTTGGTCCTGTTTCAAAGCAGCCAGGACTCTGGTGCAGACCTTTCCAGGAAGGCAAAAGCTCTTGACCCACTGACCAAAAATGCCCTTGCCGACACCGAGGTGATGGCCAATGGTCCGCAGAGGCCAGCCATCTCCCCAGAACCTCCCCAGCCCCTCCAGCACATACTTGGTCACTTTCTGAGCAACCATGGTTTCTTCTCTCTACATTGTCACCCAGCATCTTCCCCGTGAAAATGGGCAAAAAGAGGTGACGGTGCCCTGACGCCATGCCACAAAACCCGCTGAAGCAGAGGATGATTGCAATTCCCTGTGGGTCTGAGACAGATTCTGTGGGCTGGCTAGGAATGAAACTGTCACCTCAAGCCAAGTCAACAGGAAATGACATTTCAAGAGTGAATGACTGGCTTGTGGAAAAAAAATTTTTTTTGTTTTGTAAGTTCGGCATCACCTATACTAAATAATCTGACACTGGCTCCAGGAATGTCCATTCCTTCCCCTCTCTGTAATGACTGGTACAAAAATGTAATTTCAGATTCCTTTTATCTTCAGAATAAAAGAAGCCTGCTAACCAGTTAATGCCAGTCAATAGACAGGTGTTGCTGTCTATTGTAGAGGATTCTGCATAAATACTGCCTCATAGAAATTCGAGGTAAATCATGTCCATAAAAGAAAAGCATCCAGAAATCACGTAACAAAAAGTAAAAACTAGGGTCTACATTGCAGTGCAGCTGGTTAAGCTGCTGCCTGTAACACCAGCATCCCATGTGAGTGCTGGTTCGAGTCCCAGTTGCTCCCCTTCTGATCTCACTCCCTACAGATACATCTAGAAGAACAGCAACGATGGCTCAAGTATGTCAGTCCTGGCCACCAACACCTTGATGGAGTTCCTGGTTCTAGGATTCGGCCTGGACCAGTCCTGACCATCATCACAACCTTTTGAACAATAGGACAGTAAATGAAATCTCTCTCTCTCTCTCTCTCTCTCTCTCTCGGTAACTGCTTTTCAAGTGAATAAATACATCTTTTTTTTTTAAGTAAAAGTAAGCAAATTAACTTAAATACAAAATGTTGCTTAATTTTTTTAAATTTATTTATTAATTACATTGTATTATGTGACAAAGTTTTATAGGTACTGGGATTCCCCCCATCCCGCCCCAAACCCTCCCTCCATGGTGGATTCCTCCACCTTGTTGCATAACCACAGTTCAAGTTCAGTTGAGATTCCTTCACTGCAAGCATATACCAAGCATAGAGTCCAGCATCTTATTGTCCAGTTAAGTTCAACGGCTTCTTAGGGAGACCCTCTCTGGTCTGAAGGTAGAGCCAGCAGAGTATCATGCTGATCAATTAAAAGCTCGAACATACCATCAGCAACAATTTATAATGTTATGGAATTAATTGAAATAGTATTGAGTAACCAATATGTTAAAAATAAATGCGAGTTCTTAATTTGATAAGGGCAAAGCAAGCTTCACATGTAATTAATACAAAAATCTAAAGACACTGGGCATTTAATTAAGGTGTTGCGATACCTGTGTTTTACATGAGGGTGCCTGCCTGAATTTGGTACCACACCAGTTCCTAACTTCATGCCAATGCAGACCCTGGGAAGCAGTAGGGCTGGCTCAAGTAACTGGGTTCTTGTCACCCATGGAGGAGACATGGGTTGAGTTCACATCTTGTGCTTTTAGCCCAGTGGAATCCCAACCCTTCTGTGCACTGGGTGGGGGACATTAACCCAGAGATGGGTGCTCTCTTTCTCTCTCTCAACATCTCGAATAAATAAAAGTTTTTAATTGAGACATTTTCTTTTTTATATGAAGCCTTCAAAATTCAGTATCTATTTTACACTCACTGCATATTTCAGTTTGGGCTAGGCACCAGTAGCCTCTTGTGGCTCAGTGGCAACTAATCTGGACCTTTGTCCATGTAGTCATCAAATCAGAGGAGGGTGTGGGATAAAATTACAGGAAAGATGGCTCAACTTTAAAAAAAAAAAAAAAAGGAATCAAGACTCCACAGAAAACCTCAACTCCATATGATGTATGAAAGATGTGGATCATTTGTAAAGCAAGGCTTGCTAAGTTAGGAGACACTCTTGATACCAAAGCCAGCTGGTGTGGATGAGGATGGAAATGAGAACAGACAAAATTTTAAGGAAGCAGCTGCTCTGACCCAGGAAACAGAAGCATGTGGAGATTAAGGCCACGTTACTTTCCCAGGCACAATGACAGACAACTAGGTCGGAAGTGGAGAAGTCCGCAACTGGTGTTCACGTGAGATGTGAGTGTTAGAGGTGGCACCTTAACCCACTGCAGTACAAACGTTTTACATTTATGATCTTATGGCTTACCTAGTATCTATCTCTCCAGTTGCTTTTAGCCTTCAAGGCCAATAAAGTTTAGCAAGAATATGAGGCAGGAGCACCAGAGAATATCTCAGGAGTGCCCATTGCAGTGATAAACGCCCCTGCAAAAATTCAAACCAGTCGTCACCACCGCACCAGCACAGCCTATGACTCTGCTACCTGTGTGCGGAGACCTCGAGAGCCTTCCTGTGGCCAGCAAAGCGATGGCTCTCCAGTCTGATTGAGAGCTTAGAGACCGTGCACATGGAGACACAGCTTGTTTACCGTTCCCGTCTCACAGATGAGGACAGTGAGAGTCTGACTGTAAAGAAACTATAGCAAATCCATTAGCAGGTGTAAATGGACCCTCCCTGCTGCAGGCACAATGCAGGAGTCCACTGGCTCAGAGGACACCTTCCACTCTTTTCACCAGCTCCCGAGGATTTCGGGAGGACCATACCTCGTGGCACTTGGATCTGATCTTTCTCCACCAGCTGCCGCAGGGAGCAGGATCAGAGTTTGGCGGGAGCTATTAGAAGGACTCTGGAATGAGGGCCCCACCATCCGAACATTCAGTCACGTTCCAAACATCTGACAGCGCAGCTATGTTTATCCAGACCTGGCAATTCCTTCTGCAGTTATTTTCCTGGAGCGCTCTGAAAGCTTTGGCCTTAGCCAAAGAGCGTTCCTGTGGGGCTCTGTCAAATCACAGGGCAGCGCAGATGAAGGGATGGTGGCTGCCTGCTCTGTTGCCCTCGGGCTGGTCCTCAGGGGGATGTGGGAACACAGGTGTTATCCACAGGCTCGTAAGTGCCTCACTCATTGCACAGCTCTCGCAGAGCGTGAGTGGGGACACTGGGACCCTAAGGAGCCCCTGGATGTTTGCAGTGACACCTGGAATCCATTGCTGCTTTCTTGGCTACAAATTCCAGCAAACAGGATGTTTGGTGTTCTGCATCCCCTCACTCCAGTGTCAGCCCACGTGAGTCCAGGGATCCATGAAGGAAGACAATGGTTGCGCAATAACTGGGTAGGAGGCAAGAGAATCCAAAGGCATTAGTATCCTGAGAGCCTGTTTGGAAAAGAATCTTCAAGCTTGATGACTTGGTTTGCACCTTGGCTTTGGAGTTCGGCATCCTTTTGCCATCTCCAAGCTTTAGAAAGCTACCTGAGATGTCTTCTCACTGCCATGCCAAGGAAGGGCTATCTTCCCTTCGGTCTCTATTAGCTTTCCTGGATTATCATAACAAGTGTCAGAGACCAGGCAGCTCAAGCCAGAGAGATTCCTCTTCTCACAAACCCAAAGGCTGGAGTCTGAGAAAAAGTGTTGGCAGTGGTGGTTCTACCTCTAAGGACTCTTCACTTGGTTGACGTTTGGCTGCCTTCTCCCTGTGTCTTCACAACGTCTGCCGTGTGTGTGTGTGTGTGTGTGTGTGTGTGTGTCTAATGACAAAATTCCCTTCTCCTGTAAGGATGACACTGTTAGGTTAGGGCCCATTCTCATAACTTTAACTGCCTGTGATCACCTCTTATCATCTCTTATCTGAGACTAAGTATCGAGGTGCCAATGTATCAATTTGGTGGGGGTGAGGGCGTAGGAGACACAAGTCAATCCTTTAATACATCCTTACATGGAGCAGGGTGTTGGGATCTTAACAACCCATGAGGACTTCTTCCAGGGAAGGAAAATTGGAGAGAAAAAAAAAAATTACAGCTTTGTGTGTGACCTTCCTTCCCTACCACAGCAGAACAGCAATGCAGTCTCTGGTCTCTGGGGTAGAAAGAGACAGACAGAGGTTTTCCATATGTTGGTTCACTTGGCCAGACTGAGCCGATCCAAAACCAGCAGCTTCGTAAGGGTCTCCCACATGAATGCAGGGGCCTGGGAATTTGGGCCGCCCTCTGCTGCTTTCACAGGCCATGAGCAGGGAGCTGGAAATAGAGCAGTCGGTGCCACAGGCTGGGGAATTAGGTTGTTAAGCCACCGCACTAACCCCCCAAGAATTGTATTTCTTTGTGATCTATCACTTGCCAGACTCATTTTGTGCCTAGCCTGAACTGAGTCACTACTGACACTGCCGCCCAACCTCTCAACTTTCCTCCGGCAGACCCCACACACCACAGCTAAGTGCATCACCCCCGCAAGTCCAGCACAAGCCTATAATCCTTCCTCTCGGACCAGATGGTATAGTTCAGTTGCCTCGGGTCCTGGCAGCAATATTCCTTCCCATCCATGGCCCCCACCCTAAATCCTTCCTTCCAGACAATCAGAAAACCCACTGCAAACTCCAGCTGCCCTGGAAAGAGAATCTTGTTGGGAGGAAGAGTAAGGCGAAAGCTGCAGTTTTCCTCCCTTGGGGACCATCATTGTCAAGGTCTCAGTGTCCTGTTTTGTGTAGACATGTGTTAGGGCTGATCAAGCTCCCCCCAAATCCACTGGCTGAAATCCCACCCCAAGCATGTCTCTCTTTTGAAACTTTTATTCGTATACCACCCTTTATCCTTTCAATCTGCCACAGCCCATGCTGAGCATCTGGGCTTTCCTTCAAAGTCCACTTCCCATACAGAGCTATGCATGATTAAAGAAGAAGAAGAGGAATAAGAAGGAGGAGGGTGAGGGGCAGGGGGAGGAAGAAGAAGGAGAAGCATTCCTCCACCCAGGCTTGCACCTGTGGGCTCTCTGTCTCTCCACTCCTTCCCTTCTTGCCTTCCTCAAATGACACTTGCTTTACAAGTGTTGCATGAAGTCCTTCCCATGACCCCTTGGGCCCAAGGATGACCTGGTTCCCCTTCAGATTACAGCAAAGTGCTGGGTGCCCTATTAAGACTTTAAGGACTCAGTCCAGGTTTCAATGGACAGAAGTGCTGTTTCTGTCCACTTACTGGTTTGGTTACTTTAACTATGGCAACATACATAAGGAATTAAATGTACCATTCTTTTAAGATTTTGTTTTTATTTATTTGTTACTGTCCCTTTCAAATAAATCATCAAAGGAAGGAAGGGAGGGAGGGAGAAAAGAAATCACAGAAATGGAAATGCTGCCCTGTGGCTCACTGAGATTTTGCGCCTATTCTCATATGAGGAAAACCTTTCCAATCCCGTTTTGACTGCAAAAGTTAAAAGAAAGGAAGAGTAGAGCCTGGCACCATGGCCTAGTGGCTAAAGTCCTTGCCTTGAACGCCCCGGGATCCCATATGGGCACCGGTTCTAATCCCGGCAGCTCCACTTCCCATCCAGCTCCCTGCTTGTGGCCTGGGAAAGCAGTCAAGAATGGCCCAGAGCACTGGGACCCTGCACCCGCATGAGAGACCCGGAAAGAAATTCCTGGCTCCTGGCTTCGGATCAGCGCAGCACCAGCCGTTGTGACCACTTGGGGAGTGAATCATCGGATGGAAGATCTTCCTCTCTGTCTCTCCTCCTCTCTGTATATCTGGCTTTGCAATAAAAATAAATAAATCTTAAAAAAAAAAAGAAACGGAGAGTGATCAAATCACTGAGACAGCTCTTATGCACAAGAACTGGATTGATGGCCTCCAGGTAAAAAAAGATTCTCTGGAAGTCATAAACTTTTACCTTTGGGGATTCAGTGAGATAAGATTCTTTGCTATATCTGCCTCCAAAGATACAGACTCATGTTTGAATTGCTTTTACAAGTCACCACACACACAGCACCTCCAGGGCCCATGAGCAAACTCCCATCCAGACACTTACCTCAGAGATGCTCAAAACTTAATTTCCTGGTGAATTACCATCCTGACCCAATAGGAAAACATTTCCTGTTAAAAAGGATGGAAAAATTGGATCTAGCCTAAGATGGGCTTTTATCAAATCAGTGTATCCATTCTGTCCAGTGACATTTGCCTTAATTCATTTACTTCTGTTTTGTTTGATCTGTGAGTTTTTCTTTGGGGTTTTTATTATTATTTTTACTATCCCCCACATTTTGCTGCTACCATGCTGCTGGTTAAATTCTCAGTTCACTAAAAGAATGCCTCAAAAGTGGTTTGCTGAAGCATAAGCATGTCATGGAAACAGCAATATAAATATTACAGCTCAAAATAACCTTGTAAATATAAATAGGAAGTGGACTCCCATCTCATTCAAATATAGACTGTAAGTCTGCATGTGCTCCAACAGACAATGGCCAAATTTGTTTGCTGCAAACAATCTGAACTGAAGGGTTGGATGAGACCCACAGCAATGGGTTTTAAGTTGATTTTCCTTGGACCAAAGAATTTGCTTCTGCTCTACAGCATTGTATCTGTTCAGAAACTTTCTAAGAAGATGAAATCTTTTACATCATTTCTAATGATGGCCTTTTCCATAAACCCAGTGATGTTTCTTAAATTCTAGAATGAGCCAACAATATTGCTCCTCTGGTTTTCAGCTGTATATTTTTATCTAAGGACTCTAAAAGCAAAAGAGCCATCACTGAAAAACCTTCTCCAAAGCATCAATAGATTGAAGTGAAAATATTTCCACAACACTTAAAACAACACTAATTGTATGGTTCTGGGCACCTTAATGTTCAGAAAGAAAGCACAGAAGCTTCTGGAAGCCTTCTGTACTATTCTCTGCCTGTCTGCAGACCTTTACCTTCATGTGCGCAGTAGGACCACAGCTTGCTGCTGACAGTGAGGTTAGGTGTGGCTGTGGGACAGCTGGGTGGACCAGGGTGGAATTTGTCACTGCTCTCTCTTCCCTGGCCTCCCTCATAACTTGACTATTTCAATAATGGCAAGTCCACCTGGCTGGGTCCCAGAGTGAAGAAGATTTGTGGCAGAGCTTTCAGTTCATCTACACTGAAATTTGCTGAGTGGTAGGGATTACACACTAAAGCATGACATAGCCCATTTTGACTAATCGTGGTGATGAAAGAAAGCCTTGATTCATTGGACCTCTGGGGAGATGATGCTGAATACTAACTATAGATATATAGATATATAGATATATAGATATATAGATATATAGATATATAGATATATAGATATAGATATATAGATGTATAGATATATAGATACATGGTATAGAATGGGTTTTGCTGTATGGTGGTGGTAGCAGCACTTGTGCTAGTGTGTGTGGGGGGGGAGTTGGGTTAAGCCTCTTTCTTTGACTACTTTATAATGCCATAACAAATTACCTCGGACTAGATCGTTTACAACAAATAAAAATGGGTTCACGGTTCTGGAGGCTGAGAATTCCCAGAGCACAGCACCAGTGTCTGGTGAGGGTCTTCCTTCTGGTTTGCAGCACCCTGTGATGGAGGAGAGAGGGCAAGAAAATGGGAGAGCACAGGAGAGGGCTGAACTCACTTGTACAGCAAGCCCGTTCCCCATTCCAGGGGGCTGCAGACCCCTCAGGCTTAATCACCTCTTAGACACCGCATCCCTCAACACTGTCCCTAAGGTGATTCAAGTGTCCAACATATGCACGGGGTGGAGGGGGGAGATGCACCCAAACCATAGCAACCCCTGAACTCACTCTGGGAATAAGAGTGTAGAACACAGGAACTTGTGAAAATTCATTGTCAAATGGAGTTAAAAGATAAGCTTATTTTGGCACAAAAAAGAAATCCATACATAGCTTTTTCCATAGCATGCATTTTCCACATACTTTTCTCAGGGCCCCTTGTATATTCAAGGAAAAGGTGGCTGGTGACATTTTTCTACTGGAAAGTAAGGGGAGGAGAGGTATTCATTTTAGTTAATTATTGGGTGGGTCACCAGGAGGACTGGAGAATGTGGAAACTAAGTAGGTATGAAGAATGGGAGAGACCATAAAAATAGATGAATTCACTCCTCCAGGTTTGTGTTCTCACTGCTTGGTATTCAATATCGTGCGTGCTAACTATATTAAAGAACTGCACTACAAAATGAAAGCCAAGTGGTGGCCCTTGGGCAGGTTTTTTTTTTTCAGCACATTGTGTGAGGGTGTTAATGGGGAGTAGAAGATTGTCCCCCCTGACTGTATTTGAAATGAATCATTTGTAAGCCTGACTGTACAACACTGTTGTTATCAGTCAAGGCTATTTAACCATCGTCAGGTGACTTGCCTGTGTGCCGTGTGGGATGCCTCAGCTCTGAATTTGTCAACTGATGAAGATGATTTAAGTGATGGATGCAGGCTTCCATCTTTAACTGTTAGAGGGATAGGTAGAAGACATGTTATTGGGCAGATGGTGCTTTATTTATGAGTGCAATCGAATGTGTAAGCAGAGTTTGGAAGTTCCAAGGCTCAGCTCATCCATAAAGCCCTGGGAACCATTGGCCACTGCCTTCCAGCTTTTGAGCTGAACCCAGGCTTGCTCACTGTCCTGGGTGTTTGAATAGGTGCTTGAGAGTACGGAGTTAGCCATCCGGGGCTATCAGGTGTGGCTGTTTAGAATTTGCTTCTCGTTTCAGTGAGCCACAACTATGAATCAGGATGCTTTTGGGTACAATTGAAGTGTTGTTAAACTTGCCTGCTTTTTCTGTTACTGTTTTCATAGCTTCTTAAAATCTGAAAGCACCTGTAATCCATGTTAGCAAACCCCATGAAATAGAAATCTACACTTTTTCCCCCTAAGTAGCAGATTATTTACGAAGCCACCCTTTCACCATGCTTGGCTTTGCCTCTCCTTATCTGTAAGTTTGTATCTCTTCCAGTCACTCACACATCGTAGTGGATTTCCATGATCCACAGTGCCCCATTGCTGATTTTATGGGACTCGAATATGAAGACAGACCTGCTTTTGGACATCCTGTTTCATTGATCTGTCTGCCCATTCCAGTTTGGCTGACTGAGATTTAAAACCCCTGCTTTTAGAACATTTAAGTAAGAATGACTGAAACTCCAGCTAAGGGGATTGGAAAAATTCTCGTCTTTAAAATAATAACTACAAAATTAGTATCAAGTAGTTCACCTATGACTGAAAGGCAATACATGAAGTAGGAATTCTTTCAAAATACTTGATTTTTCACCTTCTCCATGTTTTTATGAAGGGTTCATGGAAAATACATTTTATTAAAAATTCTGCATATGGATTTGAAAACTCTTTTTGCATCAAAAAGTGATCTTTTAATTGTATTTGGCCATAGACTTTTTGAAGTCCTATCATAAACATGAACATGTCTTCTGCATGTTGAAGAACCTTGCCCTGATTGTTGCCTTTATTTATTTATTTATTTATTTATTTATTTATTTTACTTTTTTCCACTGCTTGTCCACCTCTGTTGCCTGGGCAACATATTCTTTGCCTTAAATTCCTGATTTATCTGGCCACCCTGTGCTCCCTGAAGAGAACTATTAAAAGTTATCAATGACCTCTTTCTCGTCCTTCAAGTCTATTTCTGATCTCCAACCTCCTTATATAATGTGACGCCTACTCTCACACCGCTGGGACCTACCTCTGTCACCGTCTACTGTGATACAGTAAGGTGACCCGTACTGTCACCGTCTACTATGCTAGGCCTCGTCTGACTTGCCCAGAGGCTGCTTCCCTGCCTCCTCTCTCTTCCTCTTACACACTTCTCCAGATGTGATTGGGTGGCCTGGCACTCATCGCTGCCATATGCTTTCCCACAGGGCCTTCAAGCATGAGCTGGTTGGGCTCATGTGGACTGAGCTCAATATGAACCAGCTGCACATTTTCACAGGGTAGTTGTCGGGTAGCTTCTTCTTTTCATGACTGAGAGTCATGAAAATCTGGGTTTATAATCATATTCGCCCTATCCCAGCCCCTGTGGCGTAGAATCTGTACGTAACCTTACTGAGTTCTATTATCTCAGACGTTCCTGTGGAGGTCTAATCCATATTCAATAGCCACACGTGGCTAGGAGCTGCCACGTTGGACAGGAAACTTACAGAGAATGATCCTGATTCTACAGAAAATTCTTTTGCATCGTCCTGATAGAGAAAACATCTCAAGAAAGGTGGCATGGCTGCCAAGAAAGTCATGAGATAATATTGTTGGGAATTGCCTGAAACAGAAGCTTCGTGGACGTGGCTATCCATATTCAACAGAAGCACTGCCAGCCATATTAAGTGAGAAGCCAGCCAAATGTCTCTGGGATGTGATCCAGAGTGCCTGTGTGGAATTTGATTAGTGGAGATTCAGACAACTGAAAAATCTCATCAAAATCTCTGGGTGAATGATGGAAAGCAAGGCGGTGGGGGGAATCCTCAAAGAAAAACAGCCCTACTCTATACCCAGCAGCCTCTAGCACTGAATCCAAAATATGAGGAGATTCCAAAAGATAGTTTGAGACTTCACATAGAAAGGAATTATTTTCAGATATTTTTCAGCTGTGATGATTTAAGAGATCAGCGTTGGAGTTGGCATTTGGCTTAGCAGCCAAAGCACTGGTCAAAAACCTGTTTCCTATCAGTGTAGACCCTGGGAAGCAGAGGTGATGGCTCAAGTGATTGGGTTTCTGTCACCTAGGGGGGACTTCTGGATTGACCTCCTTTGGGGAGTACTTAGCCCTGCGGGGGGAAAATATTATGAGGAAACATGCAAGAGACTATAGTGTATCCCAACTAGAAGACTTTGTTAAATGCCCACCACCCCTTTAATATCCCAGGATCCTCCTTAACCTAATTCTCTAATGTGCTTCTTAACAATCTGCTTGTCAAGATTTGAAACTATCAGTCATTCTTTGTTTCTCAGGTGAACTTAGGGAACAACGGAATAATCATTTCCATACTTTCTTTTTTTAAAAGATTTATTTATTTTATTACAAAGTCAGATATACAGAGAGGAGGAGAGACAGGGAGGAAGATCTTCCATCCGATGATTTACTCCCCTAGTGAGCCGCAACGGGCTGATGCACGCCGATCCAAAGCCGGGAACCAGGAACCTCTTCCAGGTCTCCCACGCGGGTGCAGGGTCCCAATGCATTGGGCCGTCCTCAACTGCTTTCCCAGGCCACAAGCAGGGAGCTGGATGGGAAGTGGAGCTGCCGGGATTAGAACCGGCGCCCATAAGGGATCCCGGTGCGTTCAAGGCGACGACTTTAGCCGCTAGGCCACACCGCCGGGCCCAATTTCCATACTTTCATTCTTAGCATGGACCCCTCTGGAATTGAGATTTATTTCTTGCTGTGTCTTAAAACCCTTCCCTGGTATCAAGATCAATATCTTATACCCAGGACTGGCCACTTAACTTGAGGGACCCACAGCACAATGGAAATGTAAGGTGCTTTGTATAAAAGGTAAGAATTTCAAGGGGATAACATTGAAGTATTAAACCAGGGGCAGAATAGTGGCACAGCTGCCTGCAATGCCAGTATCTCACAAGGGCACTGATTTCAGTCCTGGCTGCTTTCCTGCTGATCCAGTTCATTGCTGATGCAGCTTGGAAAGCTTCAGCCTGGTCCATCACATTCCGGGACTGAACAAGCAGATGGGCGGTCTGTCTCTGAATCTCTCCCTGTTCTCTCTTCTGTAACACTGCCTTTCAAATAAATAAATATCTTAAGAAAAGAGATTATTGCAACTTCTTTATTTCCTCTCAACACTGGGTGTTTTCTGTGTGCTAACACCAGATTCTGGGAATGATTTGCTGGACAAGTTAGGAATCATTCTGTTACTGTCCAATGGAGTAGATAGATGTGGGTCAGATAATCACACCAAAAACCATGCAAAGTATGAGAGTTTACAAGAGAGGGATTAGGCTTTGAATGTGGGGAGCTTTCTTGCAGTAGTGATGCCAAAGTCATTACTCATTATTTGCATGTTAAGAACTCAGCATGCCATGTTCTAGCAGTAGGAGAGTCCCCAGGGTAGTTTTAGGTAGAAAGAGATGCATTTGAAAACGAGTTGGAATTTCAAGTCTCTGTGTGACCTGTACAAAGTGTACAGGTCAGGGCCTGCCTTGACATCTCAGTGGCTAAATTTGCACTGTGCATGCACCGAGTTCCCAAATCGGCACTGGTTCATGTCCTGGTGGCTCCACTTCCCATCCACCTTCCTGCTTGTGGCCTGGGAAAGCAGTAGAAGATGGCCCAAAGCCTTCGGACTCTGCATGGGAGACCCAGAAGAAGTTCCTGACTCCTGGCTTCAGATTGGCTCAGCTCTAGTCATTGTGGCCATTTGGGGAGTGAATCAATGGCCAAAAGATCTTTGGCTCTCCTTCTCTCTGTGAATCTGCCTTTGTGATGAAAAGAAATGAATCAGAAAGAAAGAAGGAAAGAAAGAAAGAAAGAAAGAAAGAAAGAAAGAAAGAAAGAAAGAAAGAAAGAAAGAAAGAAAGAAAGAAAGAAAGAAAGAAAACAAGGCAGTGTTAGGAAGGGATGTGATTGGTTAACACTTTTTCTTTAAAGATTTATTTATTTATGTGGAAGGTAAAGAGAGAGGGAGAGAAGGAGAGAGAGAGAAAGGAATTTATCTTCCCATCTTCTAGCTTGCTATTGCAAAGGGTTGCACTGTCCAGAGCTGGACCAGGCCAAAGCCAGGAGCCAGGAGCAAGGAGTT